>NW_006772616.1:4990762-5004309 GCF_000442215.2 Lipotes vexillifer | reverse complement strand
GGGGGGCGAGGGGGCGCGTGAGCTGTGGCCGCTGAGCCTGCACGTCGGGAGCCTGTGCTCTGCAACGGGAGAGGCCACAGCAGTGTGCCCCCCCCCCAACCCCAAAAAAAAAAAAAAAAAAAAAAAAAAGAATTGCTTAAAGGAGAGTTCTTTTGAAATCCAAGGACTAATTTTTTTTTGGCTTAGTTTTCTTCTACTATTTTATTGTTATTATTATTTTTATTGTTATTATTATTTTATTATTTATGTTTTTTCCCCTTCCAGCATTTGAGATTTTTTTTGGTGGTCACATGATATGGGCATTAAATGAAGATGTGTGCTCTGTCAAGAGGGTTTAAATATATATTAAATATTAAATATGTGCCAGTTAGTTCATATGAAAATATTAACATATTAAGTATGTGTTAATTAGTTCAAATTTATTAGTGATATTACTCAAATCCTCTGAAACCTATGCTAGGTTTAGTATGTTTTATCTGTCATGTGGTCTGAGACTTGAGTTAATATTTTCTAATAGGATGTGTTTCTTTTTTTTCCTTCCATTTCCTTCAGTGTATATTTTGATTTCTTTTACTGCTTTGTAGGATTCCAAAATCATGAGCTGCCAAAAAAAAAAAAAAAAGATGAATTGGACTTCATCAAAATTAAAAACGTTTGGGTTTTAAAGTATGCCATCAAGAAAGTGAAAAATAACTCACAGAATGGGAGAAAACATTTGCAAATCAAATTGCTCAATCTTCCTGTCCTCTTTAGAGTAAAATTTCAAGGTTTTCAAAAGCCCTTTTATAGCTCACAGGAATAGTCCTCTAACGTGCTCCCCTGAATTTGTTCTGTTTAGATATTTCCAGAGAAATGAGATACTCCCCTGGCAGACTCCTAGGTTCATTTCCCTCGTGTGCTCTCCCCACATCATGGCTTAGACCAGGCTTCTCCGTGGGCCCCTGTGACCTGGCACCTCACTTGCTGGTGGCTGTGATGTGGGACCTCTGCAGTTTGATTCTTTCACCCACTTCTCTTCATTGAGAAATTCAGGAAACTCATAATTGGAAAAGGAAGTCTTCTTTCATGTTTAAACAAAGATGAGATATAACAGAGAAAGAGACACATCCTATGGGAAAAGGGAAGAGGAAGTGCAATGAAGTCAGCTCAAGCCACAAAATGTCAAGCCAACCTGTTAGCTGAAAATAGGCATTTCCTATCTATTCAGGAAGAACCATGTAATTACAAAGCAAGGAACCTTAATGAGAAATTCACACATTCATAGATGAGACTTGGAACCATGTCAAAGAGTCATTTATTAATTTCCTTCAGCCACTTGGTAGAGATTGTGAGACTAATTTAGTTTTCCTTTGCTTGGGCAAAGCTACCACTTCAAGGAAGGGCAAGTTAGCCTGTGTTTTCGTGTATGTGTATGACGTTAAAACTACTGTTCAGGTCCAACCCTCATCCAATATGTATTTCTCCCCATCCCTCCCCTGCCCAAAAGGGAACAACCAGCCGTTTCATGCACTAAGAATTATTTAGAAGCAATCTTACCCACTATCCACAGGGAAAACTTCCACACTGCTGTTGCCTGAAACAATAATTACTGTGAAAAAAATTACCTAGGAAGTCATTTCCCGTAGAAGAATATTTCAAGGCGAGAATGCTCATGATTTGGATTCACTGGTGTCCACTCTCATTCATATGAAGAGTTCTTTCTGAGAGAATTACTTTTCAAAATAATATCACAAGAGACCAGGTTAATGGATAAAGTGCTGAAGTTCAAGTGAAAGAAAGTGGTGTTTTTAAAAACTCTCTTTTCTCCTTTGCATGTGAATCTTTGTTGCTCTACCAGGATAAACAAGGATTAATTAGTATTAGCACATGACCGCCTTGCCCCAAGGGTCAGAATTTTTCCAATTTTATCCCAGCTCTTAAATGTTCACTTACATCTCTTTGCAATCCCAGGATCTTAGGCCAAAAGAAGATCATACTTAGGGCTTGATTTCCTTTCTTCAGTAATGGGCCATTAACCTGCTATATTGGTCCTTTGCTTCTATCAGACAATGATAAGGGATGGCTTTTAAATTGAAGTTTTATTACAGGAAATCATATGTAGGCTGATATAAACTCCTCTTTCTTTCTCCCCATCTTTTTCTTCTCTCCTTTGCACACTCCTCCTGTCTACCTTCCTTTCCTGGGCATCAATAGTAATCCAGTTGGTGGCTAACACTTGTTGAGCCAAGTACTATAGCCAGGCCCTTTAAAAACATTTTCTTCATTATTGGCCTGTGACAAATCCAAGGGGTATTATATCATCTCCATCTGTAAATCATGGAACAGGCTCAGGATTTAGGTAACTTACCCAAGTCACTTTGGCAGAGCTGAGATTTGCATCTGACCCAACTTGGCTGTACATTTGCTCCATACCAACATAGGCCACACTTCCTTGACTCTCCTGACCTCATGCCATATTCCAAACTAAATAAATCATGAATTAGGATCTTCCTTATACAACACCTTCACGGAATACCATGCCGTTGATTCATTGTGTGTGCTAAGGCTCTCCTTTGTTAACTCTGTGATAAATCCCTTCAGAATAGAGACTGTGCCGATGCTATGAATTGAATTGTGTCTCCCCGAAATTCATATTTTGAAGCCCTAACCCCCCAGTGTGACTGTATTTGGAGACAGGGCCTGTGTAGAGGTTTTAATGAGGTCATAAGAAGTGGTGAGGGGGTGTAATACAATAGGACTGGTGCTCTTATAAGAAGAGGAAGAGACACATGCTCTATCTCACCACTATGTGAGGACGTAACAAGAAGATGGCCATCTGCAAGCCAGGAAGAGAGCTCTCGCCAGAAACTGAGCTGGCTGACACCTTGATTTGGACTTCCCAGCCTCCATAACTGTGAAAAATAAATTTCTGTCATTTAAAGCCACCAGGTCAATGGTATTTTGTTATAGCAGCCCAAGCAGACTAAGACAATGCCTTACACATTTCAGTACTGATTGCCTCACCTTGCAGAGTTCTTTGCACATAGAACATGTATTAAAAAGAAGCTATTATTACCTACTAGTGTAAGAAGGTGTATATGAAAATAGGCAATCATTTTACATCCTCCTGAAAAACTACTAAAACTTTAGAAAATTGTTTTAATAAAAAATAAATACACAAACTTGGAAAAACTGGAAAAGGAGAAGATTGCAACAAAATACATTCTGTAAGTGGAGTTAATACCTATTTTCAAGGCTTTTGGGATAATAATGAGTTCAGACCATGTTGCTTAGTAGGTTCTCAGTAAGTGCTACTTGGATTTGCTTTCAAAAGGTTTTTTCCCCCCACTAACTTTCATTTGTTCAATCTAATGGCATTCTTCATTTTACTTTTTGTATTTTTTTAATTCGTTTGTGTATTTACAAGAATAGCAGGCACAATATTCTTCATTATTTTCCTTATTTTGTATCTTTCTTTTTCCCTTTTTTACCAGTGTTATACTGATAGCGCCTAGGAAGTTACTTGGCTTAGATTATGTTGTCCAAAAAATTCCTGAGTAAATGAATTAATTAATATTCAATTAAAAATATTTTTATATTTACTTGTGAAATAAGGCCAGGGCTCTAAGTTTGGAAACAGAAACACTTTGCTTTTGATACATAGTATGGGTTATTTAAATAAATAAAATGCGGCAAAAGATTTTTCTTTTCATAAAATGATGGGAAATTAAAAACATAACCAAGAAAGCAGTATTATGAACTTTATGAAATATATCTCCTCTTGGTATTTATTTTATATAGGCATGGATTTTATGAATACATGTTTGACAAGTAATAGATTATGTCTAATCTTGAAACTCATGGTACTGCATATAGTATAATTTACATATGTGGCTCTAGGATTCTGATGAACTTACTATTTTCCAGGATTAGAGTGTTTCACTCTTTGGAAACGCATAATCCTGAAGTATCTAACTTTGAAGGGCTAACCGTGAATGAACAAATATAAAGAATTAATCATTCTTACTAATTACCTAGCAATGTAGATGTTTGTAAATAGATTTGATTAGTCTGCTTACATAGTGTTATGATTGATAATAACCAAAATATCGTGTTTTAGTGTGCAAAGGTCCTCCTTGTTCGTTTGACAGAAATCATAAACATTTTTATAAAGAATGAAGGTGGTTTTCTAAAGATGGTGAAGAACCTCTAGCCAAGATAATTAGATGTGAGCATATGAAGAGCTGATTTACTGAACACTGACTTAAAAATGAGCTGCATCAGAAATTTTGTATGCACGGCTTTCTGTTATCTGGACCTAATCACCAAAAAACCAGAGACTGCAAAAGCCATCAGATTCCAGGGCAGATACGTGAGGAAAATTGGCAGAATGAGCTGGAAAACGTGCTTCTGTTTCCAAGCAGTTCTGACCTATGAGAATTTCATTATCAGCTCCTATCTGTTACTGTTAGATGTTAAGAGGGAGATTACCATTTGCAAACTGAAAGCTTTCTGTGTAGCCTCATGATAATTGATTTTTCTTTTCATTAAAATTCTTGAGACCTGACACTCCAGAAAAGTTGGAAAAGTCTTTGTAAAGCTTTATTAGCATATAACATATGCCCAAAGAAAAGAACCAATGTGAATTCCTTATATATATTTATAATGATAGCAAATTAGTGGAGCTTGGCCGTCCATGTATGGCTAAAAGATGCTGCTACATTTAGGCAGCATTTCTAGGCTGAATAAGGGTACTCATTAAAAGAAGCAGCTTATTAAAAGCATCTCGATGAATGTCAAAGGAAGTAAAGAAGCAATGTAGGTTCAAAGAACCTAGCTCTGTTCTGCATGATATTCTATAATAATCAACCTCTGAGACATTTAAATACATGTCAAAATGTTTTTGATATTTTAGATTTCAAACTCAAAAATCGCTATCTTTCTTAAAACACGTCTGAATTCACATTCTGATGATTGCCCTTCTTAACTCTCTACACTTAAAATGTATACACATGGGAAAAGCAATGCTGCAGAACTGTTTACACACCAGTGTCAACTGAAGAAAAAAATGCACAACCTAAAAATTGAGAGTTATGTTTTATTTGGTGAACTTTCTGAGGACTTGAAACCCAGGACACAGCATCACAGGTAACAGCGAGAAAACTCTTCTGAAGAGGCAAGGGGGGTAGCCAGGATATACAGGAGTTTTTGCAACAAAAGATCAGGTAGTCAGAACACCAAAAGATTACTGTTAGTAGAAGAAAACCAGATATCTCAAGTTAAGGAATTCAGGGCTTTTCTACGTAGGGGAAGATGCAATAATCTGGGCTCACTGAAATCATTCCTTTGATAGGTACCTCAGCTATCTGGGGCCAGTCTCCTGTGTTTTTTCATCCTGAGTTTCTGCAGGGTGCACTGCAGAGGTGGCTGCAGTGGCTGATTGCTAGATGGGCTTGCCAGTGGACAGCCCCTTTGTCTCCATCTTGAGTTCCCTCAGGGCTCACTGTCTGGGTAGATGTAATGTGATGGCTTGATGGCTGCAGCATCCTTTGTTTACTTATATGGCAGGCAAATATTTTATTCCTCACCAGCAGAATTTATCTATTGATATAATTTGATATAATTATCTATTTGATATAATTTTTTGTATGATTTCAGGCGTAGAACAATCCATGTTTCATAACTGAAATTCTCCCAAAAGTCACTGTTCTAAAAATTAGTGTTGAGCCGGAAGTATGCTCAACCTGTGGGCATACAGAACAGAGCAGTAAGATTAAGACAAATGGGTAGACTCTAAAGGTGCTTTCTTTCCTCCCATAGATTTTCTTAAATCTCGTGCATCTGTCTATGAGTTAACTGTAGCAAATGAATGTTGGCGGAAGAATTTGAAATTTGTGGGCATAATGCACAGCAGGGGTTTTGTTTTTAGGGCAGTGTTTATCATTGTGATATTTTTAGACATTGTTTTATAGCGTGGATATTTAATTAAACTGAACATCCCTAAGTACCATGAACTTAACCAAATGACATAAGTTTGTGCTAACTACATTCATGATATCATTACATGTAGTGATATTTCATTAAGCTCTGAAGGGAACACTACACCTCCCAGGTGGTCTAACACATGCACAACTTTAGGAACCACTAAACTATAAAAATATCATTTCTTCACATTAAGTCTTTTAGCCCAATTGCAAAAGAAACATCAGTGAGAACAATTATTATTCCCATTGCCAGTCATTGATCAACTAAATGAATTTACAAGTTTTCTTTTTATTATTCTCTAGCACCCTGTTTATTTTATGATAACTTGTATCACAAATTTTAATTATTAGTTAAATTTTCTTCTTGCCTCTCTCCCACACTAGACAGTAAATTCTCAATTTTATCTCCAAGCCCAGCAAGTCACAAAGCGAAATCTCAGGAAATATTGGTTGATTGAATTCATCTGATAGAAAGAAATCTGTGTACCAACTTCCCATCTGGTATATATTTTTTGTAATGCATTCATCCATTCCCTGACAAACTGACTAAGTAGCTGTAGGATGAAACAAATTCAGTCTGTGGGTTCCTGAGTCTGATCGTGATATCAGAACGTCGGGCTACTAACTGTAAAGGATGCTGCTGTAAACCAGAGGAGACTCCCTAAATCCAAGGCAGACGTACACAAAAACGATGCATACTTCAAAATTCATGGTCATTTGGATGTAAGGGGATAAAGCAGAGTGTGAAAAATATCGAAGAAATGCCAGAGTAGAACAGCAATTGAAATGGTAAAAACATATTTTCTTTGGGACTATTGCAGTAGGGGGCAAAATACCTCAGTGTAAAACCGGGCTCAGTTCCATATATGGCATGGGCAAATGCGAATTTATAGCCACAGAGCACGGTGGAGGTCAGTGGATGAAAAATTACTGTGTGGGCACGTTGGGGATTAGGGAGAATTCTGGCTAAGCCAACCTAACAGGATTCTTGCTGAAGACAGGCCAGAGTGATCAGACATCACCTGGCAGTTGGTGTGGGATGAGGAACCTGATCAGATAGGGAGAGTGAAGGGATATCAAGGGTGGGAGGTCCTGGTTAAACCGACTTGGCTGGGTTCTTGATGAAACTGGATTTCATAAGGAAGTACATGGATGGGCCTAAGGGAATGTTCAGGAGTTTGATTGAAGTTCGGTCAAACAAAGAACCTTGGCCCAAAGTGGATGTAGTAACCCTCGCTCAGGATAATAGCTGATTGTGCCTTATAACAACCTCTAATACAAAAGAGAACTTTAAAAGGATAATTTTCTTATCTTTTTAATTGCTTTTCAGTAATATCAATATTCTGTAGGTTATAGAGATAATATGGATCCTCCCATATGTATGTTAGAATTATTTCTTTCATTTCACTCTACTAAATTATATCCCAGTTCACTTGTGGAAAACGTTATTTCCATGTCTCTGTTCTAAAGAATGTAAGTATCACAGGAAGCCATTAAGCACAGCTCTGTTCTGTTTGAAAAGATCGTTAAGACCAATCCTTTGATGTGCTGGTGTCTGTCTCCCCTAGGTTCCCCATTGTGGGTAACTCTACTGCCAACTGGTTTGGGTTTTTTTCTCCCCCCTTTTGATACCAGGTACAAAGCCTCCTGTGATTTTGACAAGAGCTGCTTGCTGGCCACATGGGAAAAATCCACGTGACATATGTTTTTGTTTGCTTTTTTTTTTTTATCACAGTGACTGGCAGGTGCAGATATTGCCTCCATGCCCTCTCTCTGGCTGCGCTGGACTCCTGTCTGCGTTAGAGTCATCCTGGGGTAACTAGGCCTTCAGCCCTGTGCTCTTGAGAAGAGCTTTGTGTATTACCGGTGCTCGGTAAGTAGGATTTTTTTCCCAGGCACCACTCTACCCTTCAACTTTGAAAGTAGAAAATCCAGTCAGATGTTGACGGACCAGGAAATGAAACAATCCCCCAAATGTATTTCGACTCTGGGTAATGGAAACCCTACTCAGCAGCTGACTGGCTGCCACCCACAGCCTGACCAATGGACACATTCACCGTTCTTCATTTAGGATGCTGTCTGTTCCTCTGTTTCCTGACACGATCTTGTCTTAAGCTCTTTCAATTCTTACTCATGTTCACCTTCTAAATAGATTTTGTTATGAGACTGTTTGCCGCATACAGCACATGCCTTTGTTTTCTGTTTTGTTGTATTCCTTTTCCTTCATCTCATTTTAGACTCTTACAGACTTTGTCACCTTGCCACAGAACCCATTTTTAGAGTTCACCTTTCCTGCTCCCATTTATAATTTCTATTTTCTATACCCATGCTCCTTTAACTTCCTTCAGCCTGAGAAAAACTAGCGTTATCTTCCCTTGGTAGCTTGTCGGATCATTTGACTAAATGCAATAAACCGTAAGACTGGAGATACTAACTGCAGAGGGCATTTCTTTATCCTCCATCACCCCACATCCATTCCGCCTCCAGGAAGCCATCCTTTCCCCGTTCACAGACATATGTTTTAGATGAGGTGACCTACATGCAGTCATGTACGGGTAAACCCTGAACCAATGCTTTTGGGTGTAGGAAAAGAAAAAAAGCCCCAGTGTGTAATGCTTGCTGATGGCCATGGTGTAAATGTTCCCATGGCCAATCTCAAGTTAGAAGCCACTGAATGTAGTGTTGGGGAGAAACGTGCAGTAGCACACCATTTGGTAATATTTTTGTCATAAAGACACACTCAACATAAATAATCTCAAGACTATCCATCAGGAGTAAACAAACTTTTTCTGTAAAAAGCTGGATGGCAAATACTTTAGGTTTGCCAGCCATGAGGTCTCAGTCACAACTATTCTACTCTGTCAATGTAGTGTGAAAGCTGCCATAGATAATATGTAAATGAATGTGTTCCAATAAAACTGTTTACAAAAATCAGCAACAGGCTGGATTTGACCTGAGGGCTGTAATTTACTGATCTCTGGCATAGATAATGGTCAAATGCAGTAAAACAATTAAGTGATGGGTTTTGAGTATTTATTACCTTTGTTTTTCATATTATTTGTTTAATTGTAAGTTTATACATTTTAATATCGAATAATGTCTGTGTTGAACCACCAGTTTGCAAAATTCCTCCTAATTTCACAAGTTGCCCTTGTGAACCAGTACAAACCAGTTCCAGCTCACTGCTGAATCTACCCCTGCTTGAGGTGTGGTCTCTTAATGACTGAGGCTAACGTGCTTTACCCGCATATTCAGAAACCTTGAAGATTTTTATTGGTTTGGGACATAGGAAAGTGACCCAGTACAGGTGAAGAGATTCATGGAGATGTTTATGTTTAGTGGAGCCCATGGAAAAAAGATTTATTCCACAAAGGCAACCAAAAGAAAGCATCTTCTTTTGGTTCCATTAGGTAATATAGGAGTATGAATGTGATATCTGGAACAGTGGCAGCCATTTGCTACCATGAGGGGAGAGCCTGCATGCTTCTGCAGGGACATTCACTGTGTAAAGCCTGAGGGTTGAATTCCTACCAGGGAGGAAGGAAGAGGGACAGAAAAGTTCACCCTTAGTAACATTATCTGAGTGACTGGATCAAATCTTGCCTGAAAGCAGGACTGCCTTTTAATTTTAAGTAAATAAGCATCCTTCATTGTTTGAGCCAGTTTAATAGGACTCACCGTTACTTGCAACCCAAAGATTTGTCAATGAGGCATCTGTCCATTCTGCTTTTCACAGTTTTCTTTCTAAATGACTCTAGGTATCACACAAACATTACTGCCGCTAAGGGAGAACTCTTGATGCAGTTCAAATTTAAGTACCTTATGTATTTCCCAGCTATTTGCCTTTTTCTCATTAGCCCTTGGTTTTGTGGGCACCTTATTTCCCTCTTGAATGATGAGTAAGGATGTGTTATGTGATTGTGTACTCGCAGATTGTACTCAAATCTGGTGATATAGGCAAGGCATCTAGATGCTTTAGAAAAATACAGAGATATGGAGTCCTTCCTGCTAGGGATTCTTCAGTAGGTCCGAGGTGGGGCTTAGGCATCAAAATTCTGGATCGTATGCGAGTCTGATGTACCATCATAATTTAGAGCCCCTGTTTTTTTGGTTTTTTTTTTTTTTTTGCGGTACGCGGGCCTCTCACTGTTGTGGCCTCTCCCATTTGCGGAGCACAGGCTCCGGACGCGCAGGCCCAGCGGCCATGGCTCACGGGCCCAGCCGCTCCGCGGCATGTGGGATCTTCCTGGACCGGGGCACGAAGCCGCGTCCCCTGCATCGGCAGGAGGACTCTCCACCACTGCGCCATCAGGAAAGCCTCAGAGCCCCTCTTTTTGTACATGCATTTCACTGATGGTTTTAATAGACCCAGAGCATATAGAGAGGAAATAATTCACTGGAAAAAATGAGTCTCGTGGATTCTATGTTAAGTTAACCATAGTATGAGGAAAAACAGCTAACAACTTACGTATGCCTCTATTCAGTCATTCTTCCTATAATTATTTTTTGATGTCTACCATTTGCCAGAAAAATGGAAACGGGTAATTTTTGAATACAGAAGGCACAGGACAAAGACAGAAGAGGTCCCTCTGCCCTCATGGAATTTGTAGTCTAATGGCAGAGGAAGACAATGATAAGTAAGCTTATGATTAGGTAGTTACAGAGCATTAAGTGCCATGATGGAAGTAAATATGGTCATGGAGGTGGTGTCACTGACAGTGCCTGGATTAAGGTGAGTGAAGTCCTATGCACTGCTTGACCCTGAGAGTGCATGCTTCCTTTGGGTGAGCTAGCCATCCAAAAAACTGTTGGGAAAAGGCTAACTATTCACTCATCCATTCAGCAAATAGTGATGACCTACCGAGTGCTGGATGGGACATGGTGAAGTCAGCTCCCTTGTGAAAGACACAGGGCCTTCTGAGTATAGAAACAGAGCTAATATGATAGTGTTTAAAATAACTTATTCCCTTTAAATAGGTTAAAAAGGCACAAGGTACAATATTCAAAAGGTACAACAGATCAATAGTGAAAAGAAAAATCTCTTTCCCCAGCAAGCCAATTCCCTCTTGTAAAACTAACAAGTTATCTGTTTCTTGAGGCTTCTTCGGGAGATACTAAAGGCATATCCAGGTGAATGTGTGTTTTGGGGGGATGGAGGAGGTATTTACACAAATAGTGACATCCTGTACATGCTGTATTAAAGCTGGCTTTCTTTTAGCTTAGTAATATGTATTGGACATTTTCCCACATCATATATGCATAATAATATTTTATATGGTTGTACTGTAACTTATTTCATGAGACCCATGGATAGGTTGTTTCCAATCTTTTGCTATGATAACTTTTACAAAGAATTTTCTTATCTACTCATCTTTTAACACATCTGAGACTATCTGGAAAATAGCTTCTTTGAAGTGGAATTGTTGGGTCAAAGGATATAAATATTTTTGTTCTTAAAAGATATTCCTAAATTGTCCTCAGTGCAGATTGTGCCAATTTATGTTCCCACCAAAACTTCATGAGATTATCTTTGTTGACACAACTCACCAGCAGAGTTATTTGGCTACTGTCTCTTTGTTGACCTAATAGGTGAATGTGACAATTATTTAATTTTTATTTATATTTTTCTTATGAGTGTGGTTGAGATTTTATATATTTTTAAAAATTTTATTGGAGTATAGTTGATTTACAATGTTGTGTTAGTTTCAGGTGTACAGGAAAGTGATTCGGGTATACATATACATATAATCATTCTTTTTCAGATTCCTTGCTCACATAGGTTACCACAGAATATTGAGTAGAGTTCCCTGTGCTATACAGCAGGTCCTTGTTGGTTATCTATTTTACATATAGTAGTGTGTGTATGTTAATCCCAAACTCCTAATTTATCCCTCCCCACCACATTTCCCCTTTGGTAACCGTAAGTTTATTTTCGAAATCTGTGAGTCTGTTTCTGTTCTGTAAGTAAGTTCATTTGTATTTTTTTTTTTTAAATTAGATTCCACATATGAGTGATATCATGTGATATTTGTCTTTCTCTGTCTGACTTACTTCACTTAGTATGATCATCTCTAGGTCCATCCATGTTGCTGACAATGGCATTATTTTGTTCTTTTTTATGGCTGAGTAATATTCCCTTGTATATATGTACCACATCTTCTTTATCCATTCCTCTGGTGGTGGACATTTAGTTTGCTTCCATGTCTTGGCTATTGTAAATAGTGCTGCAATGAATACTGGGGTGCATGTATCTTTTGGAATTCAAGTTTTCTCTGGATATAAGCCCAGGAGTGGGATTGCTGGATCATGTGGTAGCTCTATTTTTAGTTTTTTAAGGAACCTGCATACTGTTCTCCATAGTGGCTGCACCAATTTACATTCCCACCAACAGTGCAAGAAGGTTCCCTTTTCTCCACACTCTCCCCAGCATTTATTGTTCATAGACATTTTGATGATGGCCCTTCTGGCCAATGTGAGGTGATACCTCATTGTAGTTTTGATTTGCATTTCTCTGATAATTAGTGATGTTGAGTGTCTTTTCATGTGTTTTTTGGCCATCTGTATGTCTTTGGATAAATGTCTATTTAGATCTTCTGTGCATTTTTTGACTGGGTTTTTTGTTTTTTTGACATAGAGCTTCATGAGCTGTTTACACATTTTGGAGATTAAACCCTTGTTGGTCACTTTGTTTGTACATATTTTGTCCCATTCTGTGGGTTGTCTTTTCATTTTGTTTATGGTTTCCTTTTCTGTGCAAACTTTTAAGTTTAGTTAGGTCCCATTTTGTTTATTTTTGGTTTTATTTTCATTACTCTAGGAGGTGGATCCAAAAAGATATTTCTGTGATTTATGTCATAGAGTGTTCTGCCTCTGTTCTTTTCTAAGAGTTTTATGGTGTCTGGCCTTACATTTAGATCTTTGATCCATTTTGAGTTTATTTTTTTATATAGTGTTAGAGAATGTTCTAATTTTATTCTTTTACATGTAGCGTCCAGTTTTCCCAGCACCACTTAATGAAGAGACTGTCTTTTCTCCATTGTATATTCTTGCCTCCTTTGTCATAGATTAATTGACCATAGGTGCATGGGTTTATTTCTGGGCTTTCTATCTTGTTCCGTTCATCTATATTTGTTTCTGCACCAGTACCATACTGTTTTGATGACTGTAGCTTTGTAGTATAGTCTGAAGTCAGGGAACCTGATTCCTGCAACTCCATTTTTCTTTCTCAGGATTGCTTTGGCTATTCAGCGTCTTTTGTGTTTCCATCGAAATTTAAAAAAAATTTTGTTCTAATTCTGTGAAAAATGTCATTGGTAATTTGATAGGGATTATATTGAATCTGTAGATTGCCTTGGGTAGTATGAGCTTTTTGAAAAAATATGTTTAAATGTCACTTTTTCCTCATCTGTGAGTTTTCACTTCATGTCTCAGGCAAATTTTTTTCTATGGGGTTGTTAACCTTTTAATTTTTGATTTGCAGTATTTATTTTTATGTGAAGAAAAATTGAACCTTTGTTCAGTGATTTCTATTGTAAATATTATTTACCAAAAGTTGCCATTGGGCTTCATTCACAGTTTTCCCTA
>NW_006772616.1:4976507-4990042 GCF_000442215.2 Lipotes vexillifer | reverse complement strand
CCCTACATAAAATATTATTATTTTGAAACCAGATATAACCATTTGTTTGTATTAAATATTCCTCCATGCTTTATTCTAGAAAATGATTCTGTCTTTTTCTGTCTAAATGCTGATACTTCTGGAAGTTATCTAGTTAAAGCCAGTAAGTGAGAGATGCAACTGTTATTTCCAAGGCTCTCCATCTCCCCTCACTGACATGCTGCACATACTTTATCAAACACTACAACCAATTTACTGTATACATTTGGGTCTAATTCTGGACTCTGGCTTTTGTTCCACTGACTTAGGACAGCATGTTTTGAGGGAAGGAGTGAGAAGGAGCTGGAAAAGTCAATGAAAACTTGCAGCAGAGCTCAGTGGATTACCAGAGTCAAGGGTCTGGGTATTATTCAATGAGATTACTGATACCCAAAGGGTGGTGAACTACTGAAAAAAGAGAAAAAGACACCAAAATGGCAATTGGGGTTAGGGGACAGGATGGTCTGCAAACAGTCTTGTCTACCACACAGTTTTCCCCAAGGTGAGTTGCAAGTTTTAGGGTTTTCTCAGGTTGGGTTTTTTTTTTTCTTTTTTTCTTTTTTTTGGTCGTGCCACATGGCATGTGAGATCTTGGGATCGAGCCCGTGCCCCCTGCAGTGGAATTGCGGAGTTCTAACCACTGGACTGCCAGAGAATTCCCAGGTTGGTATTTTTATGTAGGCACAAGGCAAGAACAGCCTGTTAAGTACAACTGTGATCACATCAACATCCATCCTGAATGTCACCAGATTTGAGCTCCTTCCCTTTTGGTCGGATGACCTCAGGCTTCCTGTGCAATTCCCCTCTGGGCCATGTCTCCATAAACCTTACTCAGGAAGGTCCTTGGGGTTGTCTGTTGTACTCAGGAAATCCACGCATGCGCTTCCATCCAGCACAAGCTGGCTGGCTCTCCATGTTTGTAGACCACTGGTACTGGTGAGCTGAACACACACTACTACCGGGCCACTCTGCCTGGCTCAGTGGGCACTGAGGCCACTGTCCTGCTGCTCCATGGTGCCACTGGGGCTGCTGCTGGGCACGCACAGGGAAATGGGTGAAATGCCCTTCTTCCCACTCTTCATGGACCTTGATGACCTGGATTTTGAAGTAACCCTGCTGGTGCCTAGAATCTTACAGACTCTCATGAGCTTGCCCCTTGGAGCCTCTGCCCATAATCTCTTTTCCCGCCAGGGCTCAAAATATGTCCATCTGGAGGGGCCAGGGGACAAGAGACAGCCAGTTTGTCACATTATTCTTATCGCCATTTCCATCTTCCCCAGGAGCCCGTGCACAGAGAAACTTAAACATAATCCTAACCAACAAGACAAATATCACAAATATCTTTTCTCCTGCTTACACCAAAATACCTGACAAAAACAACAAAGCTAGCCTTGCCTTCCCCAAGCCCCTCCCTGAAATACAGTGAGTACTTGGGGGCAGGTGGGGCTGGGTGCGAGGCCTTGATTAAATCCAAAATCCAGGCATGTGTTGAATCAGGGTCTGGCCAAGTCAGGGTGAGCCGTGTGACAAACGTGACCGTGGCATTGTCCGTGAAGTCCCTTCTCTTCAGTTTTTCACAGCCGGAGTAATAATTTTAAGATGCTCTAATTTAACTTTGCCTCCAAGCATGGAAAATCACTGATATAACTGCAGAGAATATTCAAATACTCATGTAGATTTCCTGTCTCAAATAGGAATGTAATTTAAGTTGTCTGGTTTTCTTTCCCCAGGAATTACACATATAAAGGATTTTGTTATTTCAAATTGCTAACTTTGCAAACAATAATGAAGCCTAAATAAGCAACAAGATCAATACTGTTTGCCATGAAATGGCAGCACTCCCTCCCCACTTCTTGTCTAATAAAAAATTAGAATGCAACCGTTAATGCTATATTTGAATTAATAGGAAAAGGCTATTAGTTCCCCCTTTTAAAAGGATCTATTATATTTCCTTTCCTTTTGCCATGAGGCAAATAACCATGGAGTAATTCACCGGCAATTCAGCAATGATAGACAACAAACAGGAACAGATATAAGAGCAAAGGAGACTTTTACTTTCTCTTTCTCTCATCTGTTTATTCCATCCCCAACCCGTACACTGTTCATAGGGATGTTTATTGAGGAGACTCCGGAAAAGACAGAAAGTGCCTTATCTACTCAAACAAAGAAACTATTGAAAATAAATAAAGCATTGAATTTCCAAAACAGTCAAGTGATTTCTCTTGCTGTTATTTATTTTGGCATCCCTGTAGCATTTTTTTGCCTGGCTATAAATTCTTAGGTTAGGGCTTTTTGTGTCTGCGGTCTGTGTCCTACCTGCTTAAGACAGGAAGGAAAGTAACAGCTTACCAGTCAAGAGATTGAATAAAAGTTAGGCCATAAATAGGAAAAGATAATAGTTACAAGAAGACACAGTGGGGGTCTTTATCGAAGTAGGTCTAAGGAGGGGACTTCCCTAGTGGTCCAGTGGTTAGGACTCTGTGCTTCCACTGCAGGGGGCGTGGGTTTGATACCTGGTCAGGGAACTAAGGTCCTGCATGCTGCACAGTGTGGCCAAAACAAACAAACAACCCTTCCAAAGTAGGTCTAAGGAAAAGAGCTGAGAAACTCAGCTCACAATAGATTTTGTTATCTTATAGTAACTGTTCAGATATGTGTATGAGTGCGTTAGAGCAGGCAGCCACTAGGACCTCACAGTCTGTTCTGCTTAGGCTCATTTGATTGCTGGGAAAGACTCCTTTGTGTTCCTCCAGAGATGATGGGGTTTATTGTGCGCTTAGACTTAGGTAGAACCTGGAGCTGTAAGGTGTCAGCAACCCAGAGAACTCAGTGTTCTCTCCTAGCGGCCCAGTTTATGCTTATTAAAGGTGGGTGTAAGTGCCAAAAATTTAGAAAATCAAAATATGTAGACACCATAGGTTGAAGTCTCAAGAAAGGCCAATTTTGACCTGAAAGTCTGCACATATATTTATTCCATCTCAGCATTTTTGCTGTCTGATCTTATCTGCTCCTGAGTACTTTCAGTTCATACCTGGTCTTTTATGGCAATATCTTAGGCAAGAACCGTTGGCCTTGATCTCACTGTTATCTGCCTCATTTGCTTGATATTTCCTAGAGTAGCTGCTCAGAAGAGGGGAACACGTTGGTTCATGTCTCTCTCATGCCGTGTCATAAGCAAAACTAAAAGGAGGTTACCTTTGGCTCTGTTTTTGCCCTTGGCCCAATGAACCACGGCAAGTTTGGGAACATGCTTCAAACTATGGCCATTTCAGCAGCAGGGGATATAGGCTTGTTAGTGTCCCTTTAAGTGTGTATCCAGCTGGTCACGTCTTTGATAGCTTCAGTACACAACCCACCCGTCTCTTTGGATACACATAAGAACCTCATGAGTGTTCCCCGGACATGCATTTTGACTACACCCATTGCTTTTGTAAGAAACATGTTAAGTGTGTATCATTCAGTGATTCAGTGACAACCATTTGTTTTAATGTCCCAGTGTAATAGGAACCAAATTATTAATGTGTAGATACTCACTATATTGATTCACACTGGCTTTCTAGGAGGACAAGCTATTGCATTTTTATTTACATCTAGCAGCTAGAAAGGAGCTCTGAGAAGCTGTACAAAATGAAAGACTTTTATAGGCAGAAGGGAGGAGCAACAAGGAAGTTATAATAGGCAGAAAAGCAAGTTAGTTATTGCCAAGTTACTTTCTTTTAGGTGGGCTTTCAGGCAGATTACTTCAGTGGTGCTGATGAGGTATTTCCTGATGGACTGGTTTGAGATGCTGCTTTGGGAGAGCTAAGACTGTAATTATGTCTCAGCTTGGTATTGTGGAGCCTAGCATAAATGACTCCATTTTAGGCCAGTTGTCTTGTTTTTAATAAGATTTAAATCAGTAAAATTCATTTTTTTTTTTTATGGAGTCAAAATTGTTCTCCCTTGAGGCTTCAGCCAATATTTCTACATATTTTGATGATCTGAGGTCCTGGTATTTACTCCCAAGTCCAATGATTCAAGTGGTTTTAATCTAGACAAATTACAAGCACTTATAGATACATCCCTAAATGTAACCCCAGATTCCATCCGATTAATCTGTGTCTATGAAGCAGTATCATTAGATTTTCATTATTTGAAGTGATAGGAAAAAATTTTTTCATTCAACAGAAATTTATGGAATATTTTCTATACGCAGAGAACTACTTAAAGTTCAGGAAATACCACAGTGAACAACAGTGACAAGATCCCAACACTTTTGCAGCTTCCAGGGTAGTGGAGGAAGACGGGCTCTACTAAACATTTCATTTTCAATAGAGCAATATAAAAATAAAACAAGGTGAGCTTAATTTCTTGACACGCATTACTGAAACATTACTCTTAATTCTTGACCTATGTAGAGCTGACTTCAGTTTGTAGTCCTGAGAGTTTCATTGAGCTCAGAACCTTTAAACAGACAAACATTGATAGGTTTTTTTTTTTTTTAATTGCACAGTTCTGCAGACCTCCAGTTATTTCACGTAGTAGTATTGTCATCTCAGTGATTTTAAGGACAGAGAGAAATCACTGTGACTCTGCACTTGCCAAAAATATTTTTGAACTATTCCTCATAAGCTCATAGGCTCTGTGTGAGTCATATTTGTGTATTTGAATCATGGAGTTAATTGTCCTACAAATATCCTCCTAATTTGGAGAAGGGCAGGTTAAAGCAGAGTGCTAGAGTTTGAAAGGAAAGGAAGGAGAAAATAAGGAAGAAAGAAAGTGAAAAAAGGAAAGTGATTAATTTTACATAAAACATTGAAGAGATCCAGTAAGGTGTCTTGATTCATTCCATTTTTGATAGAATGAGGGTTTTGATATGAGGGCTGTAGGAAAGAGTTTTAAAGTACTAAGTATGCATGGTGAGACTAGGTAGCTAGCATATAGCAGGGACTAATTCAGTTCAAGTGGAAAGGTACTGCTTTGCTAATATTGAGACCCAGGAAGTTAGGCATCTGTCCTTTGTGTTAGTTTGCCAGGGCTGCCCTAACAGAGTATCTCAGAGTACATGGCTTAAACTACAGAGATTTTTCTTCTCACAGTTCTGGAGGCTAGAAGTCTAAGATCAAGTCGTCAGCAGAATTGTTTTCTTCCGAGGGATCCTGTGAGGGAAGGATCTGTTCTATGTCTTTCTCCTTGGCTTGTAGAAGGTCATCTTCCCCCTGCGTCTTCACGTCATCTTCCCTCTGTCCATGTCAGTGTCCAAATTTCCTTTTCTTATAAAGATACCAGTCTTATTGGATTGGTCTCACCCACATCACCTTTTTATAAAAATTTCTTTTATATATTTCTTGAATTGGAGTATAATTGATTTACAATGTTGTGTTAGTTTCAGGGGTACAGCACAGTGAATCAGTTATACATATACATATATCCACTCTTTTTTTTCTGTTTAGATTCTTTTCCCATATAGGCTATTACAGAGTATTGAGTAGAGTTTCCTGTGCTGTACAGCAGGTTCTTATTAGTTATTTATTTTATATATTGTAGTGTGTATATGTCAATCCCATTCTTCCCATTTATCCCTCCCCCCCTCCCCTTATCCCCTGGCAACCATAATTTTTTTTTCTATATCTGTGACTCTACTTCTGTTTTGTAGATAAGTTCATCTGTAGCCTTTTTTTTTTAAAGATTCCACATATAAGCAATATCATATGATATTTGTCTTTCTGTGTCTGACTTACTTCACTCAGTATGACAATCTCTAGATCCATCCATGTTGCTGCAACTGGCATTATTTTGCTCTTTTTTTATGGCTGAGTAATATTCCATTGTATGTATGTACCACATCTTCTTTATCCACTCCTCTGTTGATGGATATCATCTTATTTTGACTTAGTTACTTCTTTAAAGTTTCTATCTCCAAATACAGTCACATTCTAAGGTTGGGACTTTAACATACGAATTTTTGGAGGCACCAGTTCAGTCCGTAACAGCTCTCATATCAAATCCCTAGATAGCAAGTCTTCTCCCCCTTGAAATTCATTTTCAACATTGCCACTAGTACATAAACTTTATCCCCTTTGAGGCCGTATAAAACGTATCACATAGATATTTCAAAAACAAATATTTGAGGCCTTTCAAGGTTTGACCCCAGTCTACCCTTTCAGCTCTGTGCCACGACCCCATTATACCCTTATCCTCTGAACAAATTATTTATCTTGAAACACACTCTTCCTCTATCTATTCAAGTTCAACCTACCTTTCAAGGACTTGCACAATTTTTGCCTTCTCCCTGAGGTCTCCTCAGGACCAGAAAAGGAGCAGATCTTCTGGAGTGGAAAGGTGATAGACTTGCAGATCAATGATGTGGGCTCTTATTGTAGTGCTTTCACTTACAAACCATGGGTTTTTGAGCAAGCCAGTTCATCACTCGGCCGTAAACTAGTACCAGGTAATATCCATCACATACGATTAGGCCGAAGATTAGATAAAATTTCATGAATTAAACGTCTAAAACAGCGTTCAGAAGTCGTTAGTTTCCTGCTTTCCTATGCCACTCCCATCTCCTTTCTTTTCCTACAGTTGCTGTTTTTGTGTGAGTGCCACTATGTTATAGTCCATATCCGTTTGCTTTGCGTTAGCATTATGTGTGTGTGTGTATCTGGGGCAAGACCCACAGTTTACCTTGGCTTCCTAGCTGACTTCTGAAACATTACCAAGCAAAGAACCTAGCACAGAGAGGACAAACAAAAATTGTGTGGTCAAGTGGAAAAGCAAAGGGATTGGCTTGAAAGGAAAGAGGTAGAGTTTCATCCCATCCCCATTATTCTATCTACATTCTCATAAAGTGCCAATGAATGGTTAAAAAAAATGTAACAGCCAATTAAACCTATGCAAGACGATTGAAGAGCTGGGTCATCCTCAGCCCGGATGATTAGTTTCTGAATAACTGAAAATAGATGTAGTCTGATTGTTTTTCTTGATATTCGGATTGAGTACTTTAAGTGTTTTAAACATAGTTAGATGGATGGATAACCAGGTCATACTGTACTTTTAACACCAAGCTTTTGCTATCTAATGCCTATTTCCATTCTACCCACACGCCCCTCTCTTATGAAAAAGAGAAACAGTACTTTCCGTACTGCCCAGCTGTCAATAAAATGATCCTTAAAATATATATAGTGAGGCTAATTGTTAAGACTCTTTATAAACATTGACTAATTAGTCAATCAGTAATACTTAAGGGGCTTACTTTCCCCACCAGAGCCCCTCCTATGACTTCATTTGGTGTTTTTTATTAGGTAGGATTTCTTCTGCCTATGCCACTACCGTATTAAGTATGTTCATACTTAATGAGAAAGCAAAGGGATTAACTCACAACCCCAGAGGCAATTAATATAGCCTTTTAGCTGTTAGACTGTCAAATGTGCCAGGAACAGCATCTAAGTGAAATGGACTTGCAGGCATGTGTTAGGGTTTAGATTCATCCAGAGGTTTAATTTCTTTTCACTGCAAATTGGAGGGTATTCTTAAATTCACCATTACCGTACGCCAGTGAATGGGAAATGTATGGAAAAGTTTTAAAGCAAAACCGGTTAACCATTGCTGCACAGCCTGCTTAAATTCAAAAGAGTTAATCCTTTCATTTTAACAGGAACTTCCAGACAAACTGACTACGTTCTTTTGGTTCTCTTGGCTGAGATGTTAACTAGAAACTTGGAAAACCAGTCAAGCTTGACTTTTTTGGGGAGACAGTTCTACTAAGTGGATTAGGGATCTTATTCTGCACCAGGGAGACCATGGTTCAAATATGGACGCCAACACTTAGTAAACAACCCAGGGCAAGTTACAGATGTCTGTAATGCTCAGTTCTCTCATCTGTAAAAGAAGAATGATATTGTCTACCTTACAAAATTGTGTTGTGAGGGTGATATCTGATAGCTTGAAATTTGAATAAATGCATGATGCATATATAATATATCTAGCATAATTCCCAACGTAGGGTAAATATCCTGTAAGTGTTGTCCATTCCTGTTTCCAGAAGATAGTTTTCACACTGTTTCTTATTCATCAGGTTACACTCAAGCACTCAGTACATATGGGAGGCCTGGGACAAAAAGAGAATTAAAAGCTAAAGTTGGAGGGAAAATGATTATTATGGTCCCTTATAGGCCCCTAAATCTTTTTCAGGACCTTTTAGGTTTGCCAGTTCAATTAGCAGTTTGCGATTACCCTCCACTGTTGCCTGTCCTTTTTTTTTTTTTTAAGTTGAAATTTATAATAAGCATTTGATGAGATAAAAGGGAAAAGGACTTTCTCCCTTATCATGCAGCAGCTGAAAAGATATGACTTAGGTTTTATATCTTGAGAAAGGGTAGACCGAGTTAAGAATTGGGCATTTGCCCAATGGCTGTCTTCGTGTTTTTCCAGAAGTGATGGAAGCCATGATCAGTGGGTTTGACCAATCAGAGTGGATGAAAATGATCCTGGAACCCACTGCTATACCAGGTGTAAATGTTTTAGTTGATGGATCAAGTAGAGACTCTGGAGAAGATTCCAAGTCTTGAGGAGGTCTCATGGGAGGACACTGGAGAGAAGCTTCTCACTTGGAGCGTTTGTAGTAATGGCTACATAGGAATCAATACAGAAGTGTTTTGTTTTTTTTTACTAAATTTTTAAGCAAATTTAAAAAAAAATTTTTTTAACATCTTTATTGGGGTATCATTGCTTTACAATGGTGTCTTAGTTTCTGCTTTATAACAAAGTGAATCAGTTATACATATACATATGTTCCCATATCTCTTCCCTCTTGCATCTCCCTCCCTCTCCCACTCCCTATCCCACCCCTCTAGGTGGTCACAAAGCACCGAGCTGATCTCCCTGTGCTATGCGGCTGCTTTCCACTAGCTATCTCTTTTACATTTGGTAGTGTATATATGTCCATGCCACTCTCTCGCTTTGTCACAGCTCACCCTTCCCCCTCCCCATATCCTCAAGTCCGTTCTCCAGTAGGTCTGTGTCTTTATTCCTGTCTTACCCCTAGGTTCTTCATGACATTTTTTTTTCTTAGATTCCATATATATGTGTTAGCATACGGTATTTGTCTTTCTCTTTCTGACTTACTTCACTCTGTATGACAGACTCTAGGTCCATCTACCTCACTACAAATAACTCAATTTCGTTTCTTTTTATGCCTGAGTAATATTCCATTGTATATATGTGCCACATCTTCTTTATCCATTCATCCCATGATGGGCACTTAGGTTGCTTCCATCTCCGGGCTATTGTAAATAGAGCTGCAATGAACATTTTGGTACATGACTCTTTTTGAATTTTGGTTTTCGCAGGGTATATGCCCAGTAGTGGGATTGCTGGGTCATATGGTAGTTCTATTAATACAGAAGCATTTTAATACTTCAACATCAATTTGGCCATGCTGCGATGTACCAGCTGAAGGTTAGCCCTCCATGTTTTCACATGGTTGGTTATGGTCTCAGTCCCCCAGTTCACTGGAACCCCATTTATCTCAGCACAGGTTCAAATGATGAAACTTGGTATACTTAAGGCTCCAGAGAGAAACAATGTAGGATAGGGATTAAGAATTTGAGTTCTGGGATTAGCATGACCTGGATCTGAGTCCGACCTCTGTTGCTCAATAGTTAATATGACGTTTGGTGAATCACCTATACTTCCCGAAGCTCATTCATTCGTTCATTTTTACATGCGTTTAATCCACAGATAAGTATTGTACACGTAAACTAAATGTTGCAAGTAAGTGAATAGAGGGTGATGAACAACACTTGGGTATCTGACATGGAGATTACATTCTAATCAGGCAAGTATGATATAAAAATAAATGAATAATATAGTTTCCCATGGTGATACATGCTATTAAGTAAAAGGTAAAAGAAAGGAATAGATAGGGAGAAGTCTTTTAGAAAGGTGGTCAGGAAAGGACTCTCCATGTGGGTGACATCACAGCTGAGACGTAAATAATAAGAAGAGAAATATGAAAGCTGGCCAAAGAGCATTGCAGGTAAAGGGAACACCTTTTCTCTAAAAGGCTGTGAAGCAAGGATATATCCAGTGAGTTCAGGGAATAGAATAAGGGAAGTCTGTTTGGAAGAGCATATCGTGAGATAATGTCAGAAGAGTGGGAAGGGGCTAGATTCTGCAGGACCTTACCAACCACTGCGAGAAGCTGAGGTTTTCATTTTAAACGCACTGGGGGGCTATTGCCGTTTTCAGAAGGCAGATCACATGACCTCAGTTTCCCCACCTACAGAATGGGATGGGATTGGTGGTGGTGGAAGGTTAAAAGAGGTAATGCATGTACAATGTTCAGTGGTCTCTGGAATATATTAGCTAGTATATTCAAAGCTAATCAACAGCTAGTAGATAAAAAAGGTTTGGCCTCTATTGTTTAGGCAGGGGACATCCCTCTATCTGCTATGTGAAGGAAAACAGAACAAAAGATTAAACCAGGTGAACCTTGGCAAAGAACAACCAAGAATTCTGGACTCTTTAGCCCACAGAGGCTTAAGCTGGATAGCTGTTGACTGTAATTCAGGATAACAAATGTCTTTTCATTTCATGGAACCACGACATGCTGGGACTATCCTGTTTATGAGCTTGATGAATCAGATGAAACGCTTTCCCACTGTTGCCTGATACTAATTATCCTTCAGTGAAACTTTCTCGATTGCTTTAAAAAATACCCCGAAGTCTGCCTTCCAGGCAACCAGCCAATGGCACACAGTCAGCCCTGACTAAAGCTACTGCTGTGTTGCCATGACCCGAGATTCCTTGCTTAACTTCCCTGAAATATGAGATTTCAAGATTCATGTTCTTGCTTCTGTGATATGTCCTTTGATAAACATTTTCTTTGGAAATGGTATATGCTACCTTGGGGATTAAGGAAAATATATATCAAATCCTTCTCTCCTTTCCTGAGACCAGAGGCCTTCTAACAATATCTGTTTCCAACACATTGCCATTCATCTTTCAACGATACTGTGTTTTTAAAAAGACCATCTCTAAGCTTGACTTTACAGTTACCTGTTATGTCTTCAAGAGGCATGATTCCACCCACTCCTCCTTGAATTACCCTCTGTGTGAGAAAATACTCTATTTTCCTAGAAGTAATAAAAGAGCAGAGGACAACACAACTGAATGTATCTTCCAGTACCCTTCGTTGCCTTGACATTACTTAGGGTATATTCAACCTGTCAAAGGCCCTCTTCCTTGAGACGCAACTGAGCCGTTGTCTGACCAGATGATATGGTCCTTGTGTGAATGTATAGAGTGAACACAGCTAGTCACAGATCAATGAGCAGAAATTCACAAGGGCTTGCAGGCAAGATGGGGCTGATTAAGGAGGCCTGAACTGCTTTAGTGTCAGGGAACAGTAAGCAGATTGTCCTGGCAGCTGCCAGAGCAGGCACTGATGCAGCTTTTTTCTAGTTGCTATGACCACAAGCTCCAGAAAGTAATTTTGTGTTAACCTTTCCACCTCAGTCCCTGAGGTGTCACTGAGACCTCTAAAAATCAGTAGAGGATGATAAGAGCTTATATCTGGTATTGGTCCTCAGTGAGTGATGGGGTCTCAAAGAAGGTGACTGGTCCTGACCTTCCACTTTGAGGTTTCAGAGTCTAGCTCTTGTCAGTGACCATGAGTCATCATGCTAACTATCACGTAGAAGACTGAGGTAGAAAACATGATGCTGACTTATTAGCACACGATGGAATAGACAACTGTCCCATGAAACTGAAGTCCATGTATTTAAATGATTATTTCACTCTTTTTCTACGACAGAGGGAGCAAATCATAATCAGAATAAAACGTAGTCCAATCACTGGAAAGAGATAAGCAATGGGAAAAAGTCTAAATCCAGCACTTTCCATATTTATGGGCTTCACTGCAGTTTCTTTGGCTGCAAGCATCAGAAACCAACACTGACTAGCTTATAACAAAAGTGAGTTTGAGGAAAGCATATGGGGAAGCTCTATGCAAGATTCAACTTCCTGACCGAGAAAGTTTGCCATAGCTTGTGCCATAGCTTCCCACCCCTTGGTCAGGAAGGAGAACCTTGATCCCTACCCGCCCCACCCCAAACAGCATGCATTATAGGTGGGTATTCGATTCTGGATAGACTGAAAAGGCAAATGCACTGAGAGGAAAATCCAAACGACGCCTGATGGGCATGGAATCAAAATAAGAGGATAGACAGGTAGATGCTATATCCCGAGATAGATAGATAGAGAGATAGGTAGGTAGCTAGATAGGGAGAGAGATATCTCATGTCCTTTTATTTTGTATTTTTGACCTTTTATTTTGAGGTTTTGCTGCTTTGACATCTTGGGGTCTCGCTAATCCTGCAGGCATTGAGCCTCCCAGGGTTAGCTAATTCCTAGAGATAGTGAGGGACTTGCCTGAGATGCATCCTTCCTAAGCAAACAAAGCGATCCAGAGCTCACAGTTCCAGCTACTTGCCTTACTGTGCTCTTATTCTGGGCCATTGTCCAGCTGCCTTACTCATCCCAGGACCAGATGCCAGACAACAAGGAAAGGCTCCCGTGCCCCAGGGCCTGGTGAAATTATTCAGAGTAAACAATCCTAAGCACGCTTACCCTGCCTCACCCCTTGTTTTCTACAGAAACAACAATAAGGGATTTTGCCCATGTTTCCTCCTCGCTCTGTCTGCCTCCTCTCTGACCCTGGTACCTTCTCCATGTAGCCCTGTGTGGTGGGTCATGCGTCCTGTTTCTAGGGAACTGTGGGGAAATCCTTTCTTTCATCACAGTCATTTCTGTGTCTGCATGTCTTCCTATATCTGATTAAAACAAATCCAGGGTACCCTTAAAAAATATATATGTTTGCTCAACAACTTACCTTAACAGTCTGAGAGATGGTAGGTGGATCTCTATTACGGCATCTTTCCAAGGATCCTTCAAGTGTAATTTTGACTGGACCCTATCTGGGTTTCACCTGCTGACTTGACGACTTGACCCTGTCATAGGATAGGACCTGGTTACATACCTCACATGATTTCAAAATATGCTTCTTCCTTTTTTTTCACTTTATTATCTGGAACTGCCTCCAATCCAAAAGCAAAAACCTTTCCTGTCAGTGTTTTGAGGAAAAGGACTTCCTTACAAACTAAAGAAATAATTTTAGAAGAAAAATAATGAGCTGCGTCTCAAATGTCACTGAGAGTAACACAAACACCTTAAATGTCCTTGTGACCTTTTGAAATCTCAGCGCTAACTATGGATACTGACGTCTGATGTAGCTAACACAGCAGTGAGGGTCCGTGTCCAGGCCTCAGCTGAAAGAGTTAATGCAATTTCCAAAGATCTTCACCTTGTTGCCACGGAGAGGTGAAGGCAATAATAGTCCCTTTTGTCAATCAGTGCAATTTCTAATCCTTTTTAAAGAGACAGAAACTATGTATGTGTGTGCAATGGCTGTCTTTTAGGGATTTTTTTTTTTTTTTTTTTTTTTTTTGGGCAGGGGGGCCCCCCCCCGTTGGGGCCCC
>NW_006772616.1:4953275-4976314 GCF_000442215.2 Lipotes vexillifer | reverse complement strand
CCTCTCACCGTTGTGGCCTCTCCCGCTGTGGAGCACAGGCTCCGGACGCGCAGGCGCAGCGGCCATGGCTCACGGGCCCAGGCGCTCCGCGGCATGTGGGATCCTCCCGGACTGGGGCACGAACCCGTGTCCCCTGCATCGGCAGACGGACTCTCAACCACTGCGCCACCAGGGAAGCCCCTTTTAGGGATGTTTTTACTTTAAAACGTTCCTGCTAAACGTTTTAGAGTGTGGTCATGTTTGGTGCCCTATGAAAAATGGCATAAGGGCCTTGAGGGGAATCTGTATGTTGTGAAGTTTGAGGTTTTTAAGTTCCTCCTGAGGGTGATTCTGAAGCAGAAGAAATAATTAATTAAAACAAAAAGGACCTTGAATTTTGTGAAGGTGTTTCTGATGGGAGTGGTGTGGAGATTTTCAAATGCTCTCTCTGTCTCTGTCTCTTTCTCTCTCTCATTTTCCAGTTTGGGTGCTATCATGCCTATATCCCAATTGCTTATCTTTGTGAATGTGATGGAAGGAGGCAAAGGACCAGCAATAAGTGTTACAAAAATGATAAAAATAAAAAGCATTACGGATACTCAGCATCAATGCTGCTGGACTCTGAGTCCTTCTACCACCCAGACACTTAAAAGAGAGAGAAAGAGGTTTATACCCTTCAAAGGGTTATTAACTGTTTTAAGTGGTTTTCCATTTTCTGTTCTTTGTTGTACCCATCTGCAGAATTCTTCTGCAGCTAAAATTTTCGGGTGAAAACTTGCTAAACGCTTCAGGTGAGTGATAGGTAGGTCCTCACCTTTCCCTATAGACACTGACACCAAAATGAACCTGCCAGCTGCTATCAGGACTAATGCCATCACTTTCTAGAGGTCACCCTGAAGTCTGATTCAGGAGAATTTTCCCGGAGCTGTTAGACTTTGGGTAAATTGTCATACATCTAAAAGTCCTATTTGGCCACTAAGCCTTTTTCAAAATCTAGCATCATCCCTTAGCCATGTTCAAAATAGAATAAATACCTGTGATCATGGCAGGAATCCATGAAAGAGACATTTCTGAAATGGAAAGAGGAGAGGGGAGGGGGAAGAGGGTAAAGGCTTTGTGAGAGAAAGCCATTGGTTCATTCAATAAATATTTATTGAGTAGAAATTAAAGGTAAATACCATGAGAAGCACGAGAAAAGCTGTCTTTGAATAAGGGACACTTTGAAGTCATTTTGCCGTGCTCTTCATTGGGAAGGGAATGTAAACTAATTGTACATTATAAGTAGCTGTATTGGGGCCTGAGCTAGACTCTAAACTGGGAACCAAACATGCAGGCATGTTTTACAGACTAGTGGCCAGTCCAAAGTCCGTTTGCAGAGGAACTGGAGAGTATTCTTGCAGAAAACTCCTGCCAGAGTCCTGCTATATCTAAGTACTTCGTGCATACGCTCACATTTATTCCTTAAACTAACACTGTTCAGTGAATACTAACACCCACCAGCTTGTTTCAGTTACAGAAAAAGTGAAATCCAAAAAGCTTCAATGATTTTCCCTCATTACATTCAACAATATGTACTGAACACCCACCATGTTGCAGCCTTTTTCTTTGGTCTAGGGATGTAGCCATGAGCGAGAGGGATCAGGTCTCTGACTCGTAAGAGCTCACATTCTTAGGTCACTTGGGGCATCAGGCAGTACACGTGACTAAAAAAAATGTCAATAAATGAGAGTCATTTGTGTTCATGTGAACGAAAGCTGTAATTTCACCCCCAGATTTCCCATATCTGTTTGCCACACTGCCAGAAATTTCTTAGACTCCCAAGCCAGACTCATTCCAGTATGCCAGAAGAGTTTACCAAAGGAATTTAGAAGAATTTGTTGGTGCCTTGGGTTTTCACTTTTCACATCGTTTGACATTGTCCTTGATGTTGCTTTCAACTTCATTTTATCCATAGCACAACGATGGGTGAACTAGACAGTGGAAGTCAAGGTGTGACTTACTCTGGGTAAAGTTAGATATTGTGTTTCTGGAAGTTTAACCTTTTGTTACTTTCATTAACATGCTTTGAAATCCTCAGCTTACCTTATCTCAAATTTTATTCAGCACAATTTTCTTAATTCTGCACAGCCTTGAAAATGTAAATATACATAACAGCTCAAGGATGAGGGGCAGTGAAGAGAGTCATACCCCTCGCTTGGTAGAATGTTAGTGATTTGATTAAATTGGAAAATAGAACAATAAAAGTGTACTTTTTTTTTTTTTTTTTTTCGGTACGTGGGCCTCTCACTTAATCTACTTAAAAAAGAAGAATTGTTTTTTATTCTCTATGCATTTCTTCTTTGACCCCCTTTTGGAGATACTTAAGACACTCAGGGAGGTAAAGAGGAAACTTTGGAAATGGGGGAGCCACTGGCCATATTTCCAAATACTATCTTATCCCCTCATCGTGAACTTAGTCTATGCAAATCTCTGTGCTAAGTAATTTCACATATTCCCTCAGTTAATCTTTATAAAGAGTTCCTTACGGGGAGACTATTATTAGCTCTGTGTTTTAGGTGAGCTAGTGCTGGGGAAAGACATGTTTAAGTGCTGCCACCAGGCTAGGAGCCCAGTTTTGTGTGACTTCTAAACTCAACGTTTTAACGTGTTATACAGCTTCTTTCCTGATGAGGGGAGAAAACGTGAGCCTAATTAAACCCAGGTCTTTCCACCCAGGTCATGTTCTCATTAGCCCAGGGTAACCTTACTAAAATATTTGAAACCAGCTTCCATGCTTCTGACTCAATGAATCTTTCCTGAGTTTGATTATGAGAAAAACACTTTGCGAGATGCTATTTTGGTTTTCTACTGCTATGCAGTTAAACCCCCTCTAAACTTAATGGCTCAAAACAGCAGTGATTTGCTGTTTCTCAAGATTTTGTCAGTAGACTGAGCGATCCATCTGCTTGTCTCTTCTTGATCAGCTGCATTTAGTTGGCAAGTGGGCTGGGCTGGGGGCCCAAAAAAGCTTCTCTCACATGTTTTGGGCCTTAGGGCTGCTTGTTACCTGGGGTACCTTAGCTCTACCACTTAGATTCTCTCTGCACTGGCACCTCTTTCTCCAGAGCCTCTACATACGTGGGAGGATTTCATTTATTACCTTACAGCATGGCAGCTGAGCTCCAAAACAACGTAAGAGGAAACTGCTAGGCTTCTCATGTAGCAGCGCTCCTGCAGTGGCCTTTTGGTCAAAGCGAGTCACAGCCAACCCAGAGTTAAGGGGAGAGGAAACAGACCCTACCTCTTGCTAGAAGCAATTGCTGGAGGTGATATTTGCACTGTAAACGGAAAAGCACTTCCTTCAGGCCTGTCTTGCAGTCTCTGCTCAAATAAATCATTTTGAAAAGTCAATGTCACTAGTTATCCTTCTGATTAAAAATTCTCAGTGGCTCCTCCATGCACACAGATAAAGTTCTAACTCCATCCTCTGATATTTAGTCTTTTTTAATTTTATTTATTTATTTATTTTTTGCGGTACGCGGGCCTCTCCCTGCTGTGGCCTCTCCCGTTGCGGAGCGCAGGCTCCGGACGCGCAGGCTCAGCGGCCATGGCTCACGGGCCCAGCCGCTCCGCGGCATGTGGTATCTTTCCGGACCGGGGCACGAACCCACATGCCCTGCATCGGCAGGCGGACTCTCAACCACTGCGCCACTGGGGAAGCCTGATATTTAGTCTTTTATGATACGTCCTGACCTTATCACTACTACTTTACTGTCTTTCTTCTTCTTTCCAGGTGGTCCTCCTCCATCTCCCTAAATACTCCTGACTTGACCCTGAGCCTACAAACTAGAGAAAAGATTTAGGATAACTTTCCAACATACCACATAGAGAAAGATACCTTTCACTGTAACCCCACAGCCATGACAGTTTACAAAATTAAAGCTAGTCACTTCGGTGGGAAAACCACGCCAAGTATTCAGAGCTATGCTGACTAATAGAGGCTTGTCTGACTTGTCCGCTTACAATCAGTTGCAAATTGGATACTGTGTCAGTGTATGTTTTGATGGTTCTGTGCCAGATTCTGCTGATTCTAGAACATTCCCTAAACTAGAGACAGATAGATCATCATCAGGCAAATACGCATGAGTAGTTGCAACGTAACACTTTCAAGCAGCCTTTTCTCTTTTAGGGTGAAAGCTGATATAAAGATTTATTCATGTGTCAGGTCGTTTCCGTCGAAGTTATGAGGTAAAGTAGACAAGGACACTTATCACGTTAAAAATGGTATTTTTCAATGTTTTGATTCATATAATGAACCTTCTCAGAATTCACTATTCATGGACACAGCATCTGGAAAGCTATTTAATGATCATAAGTTTTATATAATAAATAAGTCGGCTTTGTCAAAATGATGTATGTTAAACAGTATCCTTAGGAACATAAAGAATGGAGACTATATTTTACTCTTTTCATTCTTGTCTCTACTGCCTTAGTATTTTTAGCAAGTTTTCCCAAAACAGTCACAGAACTTCCAGAAAGGACACTTGAAATTGAGGCATTTTTCTTTTAAACTGTAAGTGTTATCATTCATCATCTCTTTGGGATATTGAATATAGTATCCTATATCTGCTTCCATTGTTCTCACACAGTAGTTATCAAACACTGGTGAAAAATGATGATGGCGAGGTTTACATTTTTTAGTTATTATCAAGGGCTAAAAATTACCTGTCGTTATCAGTTTTAGGAAGTGTTGGTGTAGAGTTCAAAAAGAATAAAACAACTCCTAATCCAATTGTATCCTTCAACTCCAACAAGTTTAACCCTATGACCCTTGGCAGGATTTAATGAAACACTTCCATCTTCCTACCTGAAAAGAGCAAAACCTCAAACAGCAGCTAGTTGAACCATTTAGGATTAGAATGTGTAAGTACCAAGATTTTACAATCACTGATAGAAGGGGTCATGAGACTTTGAAAGAAGCTAATCCTGAATTTATGATGTACCTACCCAACATTTTAATGAAAACCACATTGCGCCAGTTCTTAGACTTGATTAAAACTACGATAGATCGTATCTTGATCCTTAGCCTTCCTTGAGTCAACTACTGTAAAAATGCACAGTAAAAAATATATAACAAAAAAAAAATTTACTCCAGAGTTAAGGGTTTTGGGAAGTTTTGGAATCCTTAGACCTGTAATACCTGAAACGAAGAGGTCCTGATAGAAATAAACCCTCTGTAACCTAGCCCCTGCCTGTGCTTCCGCTTTCATCTTGTACCACATTTTGCAACCCTCTTTCTACTTCATATGCTTTGGATTTCTTTTGGTTCCTCAAGCATGCCAAATTCAGTCTTGTCCATGGCCTTTTAACTTGTTCCTTCTCCAAACTGGAACAATCTTTCCCCCCAACTTTTGCAGGCTGGGTTCTTCTCTTCACTTAAATTATAGTTCTGATGTTATGTCACACTCTCAGAGGCAGGATATTAAGCATGTATCGTGATGTTATTGTACTCCCCAACACACATAGGCATGTGTGCACACGTGCATGCGCACACACATACACAGAGGCACATAATGTATTGTAGTAAGATGTACACACACATACACAGAGGCATAGAGTGTATTGTATTAAATTGTATTAATTTCTTTGTAACCTTTGTATCACTCTGATAGCAGGTAGCATGTCTGTCTTACCACTAGCTTTTTGAATATTTGGTACCTGAAATATATTGGATATATCTTTATAGAATAAATGTATGGATGAAAGAATGAAGGAATAGATGAATAAACAAAGACTCCTTCAAACTCAAATGGTATTTTCCATTAAATTAATTGAAACCTATTAATGTTACTAAACATGGCACAGTGTATCAAAACTTCTGTTTAGTGAATGTTTACATGCATTTTTAATATCTCGTCTCGCCTGTGACAAGATGAAACAAAAATACAACATGAAAAAAATTCCCAAACAGGTGTGATCAACAAAGAAATCAGATGGTTGGGAAGGTTTTAAATAGCTTCTCTTTGTTCTTACCTCTCATAATCCTTTACATGTTTTGGAGGTGATCAAAGGCAGTGTTTATAAAGAGGAAATTCTTAAGCGGGAAGTGTTTTGACAAAGACCAAACCAAAAGACAAACAAAGTGAATAGTAAATGAGTAGCTTGGATTCAGGGATGGGAAGGACACATTTTGTTGGGGAAATTGCTCCACGGTGATGAAATGAATCATTAGAGACCTTCAGCAAGCAAGGCATATAAATCACAAGATTTATCATTTCAGACCTGCTGTTCTCCACATGTCCATTTTTGGCACTGGAGTTGGCAGCTGGGAATTTTATGTGCTGGATACAAAATAAATGATTAATGTTCCATTATTAAAATTCAGTGCCCTAAACTCAACTGTTATTTTGCCAAATTGTTGTCTGAGGAGGTTGATATCTTACATACTTATCGAGAGTCTTTAGTCTGATAAGAAGTGTTCAAAATCTTATAACATGGCTCTGATCTCCGAGAGCTGATTTTTCTCTTCAAAGATTAACACTCTCTGAGGCTAACCTACTTCAGGCAGATAATACAGCCATTCAGAGCCTGTGGTTATATTTTCTCAAAGTTCTTTGGGCAGTGTTTGAGTTCCCACTCACTCTGTGCCTAGCAGAATGCTTTGCAACTAATAAATGATGAATTGAATGGGCTCTTCCAATTATTTGGAGCATTGCACTGACAAGACAAATTTACTTGTCCGTTCTCTGTTGAGCTAATTTACATTGCCCTTTGATGTCCACAAATCAAGTTACTTGACTCAGTCAGTCATTCTGAAAATAAATTTATTGAACAAAAATTGCAATCATTTTATTTTCACTCCCAGCCCTTATCACACGTGATTTCCCACGTCCTTTTATTTAATATCTGACTGCTGAGTAGAATGTTAGCTCCACAAGGGCTAGGATCATGGCTGTTTTGGTCCCTTTTATATATGTTGGTTAGAGTAGCTGGCTTATAGAAGCCCATCAATATAAACTTGTAAAATATCTGAATGAATATGAATGAAAAAGAGACATAGACAATTTTTGTTCTTTTATGTATTCATACATTCAGCCATTTACTGAGCCAGCCTCTACCCATGAGTAGCTTACCGTCTAGTGGATGACATACCCACTGCCAATTATACTATGGTCTGGAGGGGCTACATTGAAAGTAGATCAGAATCATGTAGGGGCACAAAGCTAGTAAAATAAAAAGCTGCATGAGACCAGATAGGGAGGACAGCTTAGGGAGTTTGGTTTTGATCATCTTGTAATAGGAGTCCACAGAGCTTTTTTTTTTGTTTATTTGTTTGTTTGTTTGTTTTTTTGTGGTACGCGGGCCTCTCACTGTTGTGGCCTCTCCCGTTGCGGAGCACAGGCTCCGGATGCGCAGGCTCAGCGGCCATGACTCACGGGCTCTGCCGCTCCGCAGCATGTGGGATCCTCCCAGACCGGGGCACGAACCCGTGTCCCCTGCATCGGCAGGCGGACTCTCAACCACTGTGCCACCAGGGAGGCCCCACAGAGCTTTTTAAATAGAGGAGTGCTCAGTAAACCTGGTATGTTAGAAGTATAATGTGCCTGGCACTGCAAATATGGCACACAGGCAGCAGCTACTGCTCCACAGCTGGTGAGAACCATGGTCTTGGATTCAGAGAAATCCAGATGAGGACAGGTATAGGTCCAAATTTATTGTTGCCCATCAGAAAGTGGTTCCCAGTGAGAGTCAGACTGTGTTTAGAGATAGAATCTCTATTTATATTTTAAAATATAAAGGAATTAGCCAATATTGACACTTTAACCTGTGTCCCTGAATGTGTTGGCTTTGTACTGTGTCATTTTGGCTAAAATGGACCTACTTTTCCCAGAATTCCCTTCTCTGCGTTGTGAACCTTAGTGTTAACTACAAGAGAAATTTTGCACATTATTTGGAAGGCAGATGCGATGCAGCAACCATATCTTTATACTCTGAAGGTCAAGGTAGGGTACAAGATGCCATGAAGTTTGCATACGTCATTGCTGGTGCATGATGTTGTCCTGGGGCAGCACATGGACCACAGGTCCTCTGCCAGTTTCCCCGAGCCCTGGGCCAGCTATAGAGGGAGCCATCATCTTACACAACTCAACACCAGTTCAAGGAGGGAAGCACTGAGACGAACACAGGTTCTACTTGTCCACATAGGTTCCATGTCATCCTTTTGCTCAACCATGTCCAGCTTTCCTGCCTGACTGCCAGTCTGCCTCACCTCCAGTGATGCTAATCTCAACACTAGACTTGGAGACCATAGCCTGTGTAAATGTCCCCATCAGCTTGCACAGTCGTGCAAGGACCAATTCAATAATGAATCCCTTGTTCTACAGCATTTACAGAAGCTGCAGTTCTTTGATCAGACCATCACTGATACCCAACCTCTTTGCTCTTTGTGTTGTTGATATTATTAGAGGTTTACTGAGCATGTCCTATGTAGAAGTCCCCATGCCAGGTAGCACCTTACATGTAACATCTCATTTAATCTTCTTAACTAAACCATGAGGAAGTAGGCACTCTTGTTATTCCCAATTTACTGATAAGAGAATTGAGTTTGAAAAAGGTCAGTAAGTGACCAAGGTCATATAGTTAAGTAGTAGCAAGTCTGGGATTGAATCCAGGAGTGTCTAGGTATTCTCAGCCACTGCCTACAGCACCTCAACCCAGAGATTCTGAGGACAAGAGCACGAGCCAGACTCTTGGGGTCAGTCCCAGTGGCACCAGAGACACTTTGTTGGCACTTTTTGGCACCAGTGGCGCCACTTCTTGGAGGTGACTTCTGGTGTCTTTTTTTTTTTAAACATCTTTATTGGAGTATAATTGCTTTACAATGGTGTGTTAGTTTCTGCTCTATAGCAGAGTGCATCAGTTATACATATATCCCCATATCTCTTCCCTCTTGCATCTCCCTGCCTCCCCCCCTCCCTATCCCACCCCTCTAGGTGGTCACAAAGCACCGAGCTGATCTCCCTGTGCCATGCGGCTGCTTCCCACTAGCTATCTATTTTACGTTTGGTAGTGTATATATGTCCATGCCACTCTCTCGCTTCGTCCCAGCTTACCCTTCCCCCTCCCCATATCCTGAAGTGCATTCTCTAGTAGGTCTGTGTCTTTATTCCCATCTTACCCCTAGGTTCTTCGTGACCTTTTTTTTTTTTTTTAAGATTCCATATATATGTGTTAGCATATGGTATTTGTTTTTATCTTTCTGACTTGCTTCACTCTGTATGACAGTCTCTATGTCCATCCACCTCACTACAAATAGCTCAATTTCGTTTCTTTTTATGGCTGAGTAATATTCCATTGTATAAGTGTGCCGCATCTTCTTTGTAGTTAAAATGGAGATACGTGTTCCTTCCGCACAGGTTTGTTTGAGGACTAAATGAGTTGATAGATGTGAAGTGCTTAGAAGAATACGTGGCAAATAGTCCTCTTGCTCCTGCTTTGCATCACCCCTGTTCTCCGCTCTGCTCTCAGCAACTCAGGGGCTTCAGATTCCTCCACCTGGCATCAAATCCACCACTACTGGATATCACACGGTTAGCCTAACCCTATCGGATCTTTTGACCTCCAGCGAAACTAACCTGCTTCATGTCGCATTTCCTCGGACCTGTTTTGTCTGCTAGACGCTTCAAAGTGCTAAAGTGATTTAAATAAATTTACCTTTGTTAATGTATTACCTAGTTAAATTGTGTGCTCCCCAAGAAACGTTGTACCTTAATCCTTAAGCGGGTTTTCACAGTAATTGATGTCCAGGAGACTACCTGGAGAGACGTGCTAGTGGCGAGAATTTCAAATAGGGACGCAGAGCAGGGTAGTGTGTGTGTATGGTGTGTGTGTGTGGTCATTTGACTACTATCAGTCTGTGGTCCCCAACTAGCTGAACTGTCTTATGAAGAGTAGCTAAGTAACCGCAAGTAGCTCGACCTTTGAATTTCCCCTTTCTTCCCTGGCTCTACTGAGGTCTCCCAGGTCTTCAATAAAGCTTTTCTTGCTGCATTTATCATAAAGCCTCACACCTAACAGGCACTTGCCTTCTCCCGTCTTTCTCTCTGCCTCTCGCTCAGTAGGTGTGCTTTCTTTCATTTCTATTGCTGTAATTACATTTTATGGTGTTTTATTCCTGCCCGTTTAATACAATTTGCACTTTGAATTATACTGCCTATTGTTACTTGAGGGCTATTAATCATGAACCAATGAATAAAGTGCATTTCTTTTTACAATGTGGACCAAAGATCAACAGTCATTATTCTTGGGTCTTAGACATAAGAAATCTGGAAAGACATCATCTGTCAAGATTCCAGTTTGTTCAATTCTAAATTATCATTGACATAAGTCAGTCACTATAAATGAGAAGACATGTATGTGCATGTGTATATACATACATTTTGCACAGAAATGATCTTTGTATGAACATTCCCTTTCATATTCTTTTTTTAAAAAAAAAAATTTATTTATTTATTTTTGGCTGTGTTGGGTCTTCGTTGCTGCATGTGGGCTTTCTCTAGTTGCGGTGAGAGGGAGCTACTCTTCGTTGTGGTGTGCGGGCTTCTCATTGCGGTGGCTTCTCTTGTTGTGGAGGACGGGATCTAGGCGCGTGGACTCAGTAGTCGTGGCGCACGGGCTTAGTTGCTTTGTGGCATGTGGGATCTTCCCAGACCGGGGCTCGAACCTGTGTCCCCTGCATTGGCAGGCGGATTCTTAACCACTGCACCGCCAGGGAAGTCCCCCCTTTCATATTCTTGACCTTGCTGTATTATTCTAAAAGTATCATAAAATTGAAGGGCAATTTGCAATTCACAAGAAAGAGGAATATGGAATTGAATTTAAAATAGAGAAAATTAGTTCCTGGAGTGATATCTCATCACAGCCACAGGTCCACCACACTTAATGAGAGGGTTATGGAGTGATGAGGGTCATAGGGGGTATTTTTAGAATTTTACTTACCACAACTTCCTTTGTACCAAACAAGTGTAATGTATATAATAGGCACTTGAGAGAAATGAATAACAATAGAGGCCCTTGCCCCCTATAAAATTAGATGAAGGGCCCGTGGTTGGAGAAAAGATGGGCACACCTAATCCCCATTGACTTCTGGTTTCATCCTGCTTACAGAGTCCTCAACTGCTGTCCTGTCTCCAAGTCTTTGAAACACTGATGGTCTTGACTAAAGTGTGCTCCCTCAGGTTGAGACAGTAGAGCAGCAACTGATAGATTTTATGCCAGAACATTCCATTTATAGTGCAGTATAGATACAAATTAGCTTTTGTTGTTTTCATTTTGAATGTCTCTAAAAGTATTTAAAAAAAAAAAATATATATATATATATATATATATATATATATATATATATATATACACACATATATATACACACACATACGTATATATATGTATACATTTATAAAAAAGTACACATATATACATACATACATACTTATATATATGTAAATATATATACATATATATGTACATATATGTACCCAGATACTGAAAATATATAGAAAACTGCATTAAGTACAATGTCATGTGTCTTTCAGTATGTGGCACTAGAACACATGCAGATATCCCCACTCCTGACAGAGGCACACACACATGTTCAGACACCAGCTGAGTTTAATATTGTACTCAAAATCCACTATTAGGCTTGAAACTTTCCCTCCCTGGAGATGCTTAAGTTAGATTTGACTGAGAGATTCAAATTAGGGTAATAACTGTACAAAGTGACTTAAAAAACTGGATCGTTGACTCCAAAGAGCAGAATCGGTGATTCAGCCATAATTTGTTACAAGCCCTCATGCCCCCAGCACCAACCTAGGCACCGTAGGAGCAGCTGTTGGTTTTCGTAGGTGATATAGTTGAACTGGGAGTAATCTGTTCATGGCTGCAGATAAGAGGTTAATCTGTAGTTTGTGCCCAGCCCCAGGAAAGGCGGTAACTGCTCTAGGCACCTGCAACTGCCTTTAAATATCGCCTTTCCTTCCAGCTCCCTGGGTCAGACAGAACCACACATGCCCAGTATCCATAAACTTCATAGTGCATCTGCTACTAGTTTTCACTCTTCTTGTGACTGTGTGGCACAGCTGGGCACTAAATTCATCATCTTTGCTCTTTTCACCCATTTTCTGTCTCTGTTTGACACATCATGTGGAGAGCTGATAAGCTAAATTTAAAGGAGAAGGTAATTCTATTTCAAGCATAATATTAAGGGCCTTGACCTTCAGAGCTCAAAAGAAATCAGATAACTGGACTAGAGGAATTCAAGGACAAGTGTAAAATCTGTTGGGTTTGTCTTTTTTCCAACTTCATGGGAATATCCAGTAGTTGTTGATATTCGGAGGGTTTTGCATGAGCGTTATGCGAGGCTTTGGGGTTACAGTGGTGAATTCAATAAAGCCCCTACTTTGAGAAGCCTGTATTCAAGGAAAGAAAATAGAATTAAAATGCTGCACGTTTTATAATTACAAGTTTGCAAAGTGATTTGAAGGAGAGATACAAGATGCCACATAAGCATATAGTAATGGGGGTTTTCACATAGCTTGGGTGAGTCAAGAAATGTTTCCTGAGGAAGCGGTATTTCAGTTAGGATATGAAGGAAAAGTAGGCAAAGTAAGTCCAGAGAGGGGAGAATAGCAGTTGAGGCAGAGGAAACTTGGATTCCCAGGGCTAAACATGCATGAGGGCTTCGAGTCTAAAAAGGGTGTGGCATCTTCCAGGACTGACGACAAGGTCAGTGTAGCTAGAGAAGAAGCAAGACGGAGGTGGCACACCATGTGTGTGACCCATGTGGGTAAGAAGGGAGCTCTGCTCCACACAGTAATTCAGGGACCCAGGCAATGGAGGCTCTGCTATCTAGTAGCTACACCATCTAGAGCACCAGTCATCCCTAGCCACCAAGGGAGGCGAAAAAGATACTGCAGAATTGCATATGGGATTGTCAGTCTTTCAGCCAGAGAGTGACACCTGTCACTTCTCTTCATATTTCCTTGCCAGAACTAGTTACCAGCCCCTGCCTAACGGTAAGAGATATCCAAAATGTAAAGGAGTACATGGAATATTTGATGGTCATTAGTATATATGTCAGAGAAGGCATTGGATGGTTTTAAGCAAAGGACAGTCATCACCCGGTTTTGTAAATGGGCGCATGAAAACCACAAGCCTAATTAGAACGATGACATTTTCCTTTTATACCATATATACGTTATATATATGTTAGTTAATATATGACTAAGAAATCACAGGATGCTACCGATGTGCATCTGGAGTAGAGCAAAGAATTCGAAAAAGATCCTCATAATAACCTCACGGTCAGAAGGGCAAGTCAAGACGGTATCATGCAATCTGTGTGAGTTAAAATCGGTGGAATTCTCTTACATATGGGATCTTATTAAAGCTTGGGGAGCTTTCTAGGGGTGCATCAAAAGGCTCTGTCTCTAGTCCTGTGATGCTCACCATTTTAATCAATAACTTGAATAAGGGTTTAGAAACCATGCCATTGAAAGTTTCATATTGATCTAAGGTAGCAGTGATACCAAAAGATCATGATAAATTGAGGAAAGACAAACAAAAGGTGATGTAGTCTATTTTAGCAGGGAAGATAATAATAAGATCTGGTTTGGGGGTCAAAAGAGCATCTTACTGGGCTTCCCTGGTGGCGCAGTGGTTGAGAGTCTGCCTGCCGATGCGGGGGACCCGGGTTCGTGCCCCGGTCCAGGAAGATCCCACATGCTGCGGAGCGGCTGGGCCCGGGAGCCATGGCCACTGAGCCTGTGCATCTGGAGCCTGTGCTCCGCAACGGGAGAGGCCACAACAGTGAGAGGCCCGCGTACCGCAAAAAAAAGACCATCTTACTGTCAAATCGAAAAATCAGGCACATGCAGTTCAGAAGCAGTATTGTGTAAAGTGAACTTTGGGAAATATGTGGACCTTCAGTTCAAGATGAGTTACGAGTACAACAAAAAAACTGAGCTATTGATGTGTTAGGATCAAGAGAGGGGAAGCCTGATTCCCACCCCCTACCCACATGTTGGTCAAACCAGAGCTCAGGTATTTATAGTTTAAAAAAATATGCAGTAAAGCTAACCAACTGTAGGAATTAGGGTTAGAGGATAGAATGCCCGTGTTATGAACCTGGACAGATAGAAATAACAGTTTACTCAATTAAATTGGAAGGTGAGCAAGGAGAGAGAAGTTGGGAAGAGGCTTAAATGTAATTGAAGATGGGTGAAAGGCAAGGGAGTAAGGTCAAAGGACAAAGCTAGAGCGAGGGAAGGGAAAAATGGAGTGAAGTGAGGCTTGGCTGAAAGAACAGACTTGAGGGGCATGTAGTGATTACATTTAGTCACTGAAGGGCTTTCAGGTGGGAGATGGATGAATTCTGTTTGACCTTAAGGGGTAGAACTAGGGCCAGTAGATGCAAATTGCAGGCAGGTGGATTTGGGCTGTATATCCTAATAGCCAGAATCACCCAAAGAAGCAGTGAGCTGCCTCAGGAGGACATAAGTTCCCCGTGGTCGTCAGCTCAAGAGCAGAAGAGTTTGAACAGAGGACAGGGTATGTAATCATAATCGCTAGCATGTATAAAAATGCTTACAAGATTGTGCTAAGTGCTGGCTTACATTGTGTCATTCAGTGTTCACCTTGTGAGACAGGCACTGTTATTCTGTCCATTTCATTGATGAGGAAACCGAGGCTCAGAAGAAAAGGTTCAGTGACTTGCGGGAACTGGTGGGGGATCTTGGCAGTCTGACTGCTGAGTGTTTTATCCTCAGGATGAATGTTTCTTTCTTGAGCAGAAACCTTCTTGAGGGAATTCAAGGATCAGGGGCATAGAAGTCAAAGGTCAAAGGTTTCCTCAACTTAGAGACTCCAAATAAGTGGGGCAAAGTCTGGCATTTGGAAATGTGGGGAGAGCCAATTCACTGGAGCCAATAAAATGTCCTCCATTTAACAAAATTCTACTGTATGTTACTTGACCAATTTGAATATCGCAAGGGAGTTTCTCCATAACATGTTGAAATGGATTTCCCTCCCCATTTGAGTTTCTGATTGCAGCAGAATACTCTCACTGTGGACACCCCCCAGGCCATGCATTTCCTTCCCTTCATTCACAGGGGCTTCACTGGGCTTTTTGCATTGGCTATTCTATTCAATATCTGCCTTCATTTTTTCCCCCCAAGTGATCTCCGTGGCTATTTAATCATCCTTTTCACGTGTTGGCTTAAATGGTATCCTCTCAGTGCATCCCACATGTTATATAAAATGATCTTCCCCTTCCTCCCCCAAACATTCTCAACACCCCTTATGCTGCCCCCCTTTCATCTTCCATAGCACTTCTGATGTTCTCTGTACTTGACTTATTTTGTGTTTTCATTGGTTAGTGTCTGTCTGTGCCGCTAGGATGTACATTTTCAAGGGACAAGGACTTTTGTTTTTGTTCACAGGGTCTTGGAATGAGACTGACCCATAGTAGGTACACAAGAAATTTTTGTGGAACTGATCCAGAATTTGCTCAGCAGTTTGCAGCTTGAGGCCAGCTCAAGGTCTGGGGCGTTGACCCTGAGCAGTAACTTACTTCCCCTCCTTATTTCAGTCTCTTTGGCAGATCATCTTGGTCAATTACAGAAAGATGGTTATGGCCACCACTGACTAGTTTCATCCCTGGTAATGCTTTGTAGTAGGGATCAGCAAGCCTTTTTATAAAGGGTCAGATAGGAACTAGTTTAGGCTTCACATACTGTACAGTTTCCTTTGCAGACCTACAGTGTGCCAGAGACTGTTACATGGGCTGACAAACAAGCCAGGAACAAAACAGACTGTGCTATTCGTGAAGAAAAGCAAGCACATCATTTGTTACAAAGGTAAAAGACATTCTGCGTCAGATGGTATGTTGTACAAATATAGCCGTAAACAATTTACAATGGTCAGGTGATAACATGCTATGAATAAACATGTTAGGGTAAAGGGACGGAGGGACAGGATGGGCTGTGCTACTTTTAAAAAAGAGAGGGAGAGACTCATTCTTATAAGGTGAAATTTAAACATAGATGTAAAGGAAGTAAAGACGTGCAGCCTGGCAATATTTAGGGACACAGTTCTCCAGGCAGAAGTGCTAAGCCAGGACACTGAAGAACTCTGGAGGTCTTCAAGGGGGATAAAGACAGCAAATAATATAACACCGCATCCCCTTACTTCCCAAGCCATGCATTTCTCTCTCTCCCTTCTGTATTCTACTGGAGGTAAAATTGTTCAGTCACCAGTGGACATCCTCTTCAACTCCTTCACCCAGATAGAGAACCCTTTGCTCTCATTCTCTTTTATGTTGTTATAGCAAATTATCTGAGAGAGTAACTCATATAAAAATATAAAGAAAGTGTGAAGTGTTTCCACTCTCAGAATATTTTAACAAGGGTTATACACCAAAAGAAGAAATATCTAATCATGGAAAGCTGACATTAGCAAAGGCAGGAAACTACAATAGGTTAATCAAAAAATATTCACAGGTTTGTCTTATCCTAAGTGCTCATTGTAGCTGGTGTGAGGAACTCAGGTCTAAACTTAAATTCTCTCTCTGGTTCTGTATTATGTCCTGGAGTGACTGAGGATTAAATCTTTTTACCTTACTGGGACTTAGTTTTTTTTGTTTTTTGTTTTTTGCGGTACGCGGGCCTCACTGTTGTGGTCTCTCCCGTTGCGGAGCACAGGCTCCGGATGCGCAGGCTCAGCGGCCATGGCTCATGGGCCCAGCCGCTCCGCGGCATGTGGGACCCTCCCGGACCGGGGCATGAACCCGTGTCCCCTGCATCGGCAGGCGGACTCTCAAACGCTGCGCCACCAGGGAAGCCTGGGACTTAGTTTTGTCATCTGTAAATTAATGGGTTAGGCTAGAGCCAGAATGACAACTGTCTCCATCAGCTCTACCCCATTTCTGCAGTCATGGTGGACATAGTAGAAGTTAATCGTGGCTCATTTTCTACGAAACCAGACTGAGCAGCAGAATCCTACTTAACACAATATTTCCAGTGACAATGCCCAATCAATGAGGGTTGACCCTGGAGATGAAACATATTTGACCCTTATGGACAAGATAAGCCCTAAGACTCATTCTCTTTCTAAAACTAAATATCTAAGTTGGACTTTTGAAAATAGGCAATAAGCAACTGGTGAATAATTCTTTATTCCAGATGTGCAAAGGAAATCTTACAAATGCATTCCAGGAGAACTTTCCTTTCTTTGTCAACCTTCCTGACCTAGGCATGCTAGCTCTGATGTTAACGTCATAAAACTACTATAATTTTATTTGTCAGATCTTGAAGCCATGCTTGGTAAATTGGGAGTGAAATGAAGTTAAAAAATTAAAATGCCTCTCCACCTGAAGGCAAAAGAAATTGTGTATACGTTGTAAAAGAAAAAAAGGAGCGACCATTCAAGCAAGAGTTGGCGAGTGAACAGGAATAGTGGAATCTGTTTATGAAATGATTGATACACAAATAAAATTCAGCACCTGACATTTTTCCTGTTCTTTTCAAAGTGGCCTGATGGCAGCCTATATTTCTTTCTTCTTGTATGGATCCCCAGCCCCGAGGGTCCCTTCTGACCAGCCATACGGTTCTCACAGAGGACAGCAGGCTGTCTGAGGCACTGTTTACTCGGCCGTTATGCTCTCAGGGAAAGTTAATAGATCGAGTTTAAGGGCTGTCTGTAAAGTTGGTGGCCTTTTGAAGTAATCAAAACAAGGGGAAAGGAAAAAAAACGGTTGTACCTTAACAAGGTCTTAAATTGGCTTTATTAGGAGTTTCTGGTGGCAGAGAGAAACTTTTTGTGTTTTTGAACTTCGTGTGTCTTTGAACCAATGAAGCTGAGCTCTAGAATGAATTCATTGATTTCTGTAATCTTAAATACTCACTTTTCTTCTGCAATATTGTCAGGTGCAATCCATGCCAGAAAAGAAGCTGTCTTACTTCCTAGGTCACAAACAAGAGCCCGCAGGAGAATAAGGCAAATATTTTGTACTTTCTCTTCAAGTCACTATTTGTTTCCCTCAACACTCATCATAAAGGACACCCATGGGAGTCCTTTATGAAGTTGCCCTTCTTTCCTCTTCTGTCTTCCATCGCCTTTCTACCCCTTCAGGTTTCCCGGTGTTTTTTATTGTCTATCACCCAGCAGAGTTAAGTCTTTCAGATATTTTATAGTGCAGCAGCTACAACTGTAATGACACTTCTACAGATATTAACTGTATTATATAACTTTCGTTTGTATGCAAACAGCGTTATTCTATTTTTTTCCTGTTTTACCAGGGAATCCCTCCGATCAGGAAGAAATGAACAGGCGAGAAATTTCTGGGGGAAGGAAGATCCAAGGCATATGACACAGGAGCATTGCTTGGAGGATGTCTGCCTGGAGGTAGAGTAGAGCCATCTTGATGCTGGTCCGCAAGCAATTATTACTACGGGGTGGGCTTTCCGGCACCGAGACCCTGCGGATGACAGGGCAAGCAGGCTCAGGAATGAATCCCTTCTTTTGACGCGATGGCTTTCATATGTTTAGGGTCACACACTTCTTTCAGAATCTGATAAAAATTTTAAAAAGTTTCTCCAGAAAAATGCACAATATTTTAGATTCATGTACTCCCTTGAGTATATTCAAAGAAATCAATGAACTTGAGTTTATGCTAGAAGTATAGAAGCTGTCATATGTGATCCTGTAAATCACCAAAAAGTTAATTTTATATTGACTTTCTTTCATGTTCCCTTTACCTACCTCCTTCTCAGATTTTAGGCAATTTGACATGGAGGTTAAGAACTTTGAGTTAGAAATTCCTAGACTCGAACCCTGACCCTGTCCTCACTTCCTGAGTGACCTTGGGCACATTACTTAACCTCTCTGGGCCTCTGTTTTCCTCCAGTAAAATGGGATCACAATGTCAACTCATTCTGTCAATGTTAAGATGTGTTTATCCTAGCACCGCCTTAGCGCTCAATAGATAGGAACTCAATTTGATAATCTCCAAAACATAAAAAGGATTTGATTACTTTTTCCTGTTACTTATAAAATCAAATCATTTTTGTTTTTGTGAATTTTAATTAACATGATCAGAGCACTTGCAGTGAGCAGTTTTTTCTACTCTGAATTCTAAAGCACCTTGCTTGTATTAATAAATGGAACTCAGAGCTCATACATGGTTCTGATCTCTTGTGACCTGTGGAGTTAGACATAATCATTGACTCTTTTATAGATAGGTTGCTGATGGAAGCACAAAGGTCACTCCCATGAATGTAGAAAGAGAATTAATTTATTTTAAAAGGGCTGGTGCCAGCATTCTGACCCTTGACTTCATGAACCTGGGGGAAGTCAGATTACCACTCAGAGTCTCAGCTAACTCAGCGATAAATTGGGCATCACTGTGAGGGTTGAATGTGATAAGAAAATATGTTTACATTTACAAATGTTGTTGTTATTGTGCCTCTATCTCAACTCCCACCAGATCGATGATTTCCTGGGAAGAGTGGGAGCTAGACTATAGCAGTAGCTTTAACCTTGTTATGTCCTCCAGAATGATCTTTCTAAACTCAAATCTGATCATGCCCTTCCCTTGCCTAAACCCCTGAATGGATCCCTTCAGAGAAAGTTCTGCTCCCCCAGAATGACGGCCAGGGTTCGCCATGGCCCAGACCCCCCCCACCCGATCCTCCATCCCCCCCCTCCCACTGCGTCCCACACGGCTCCCCACACTGCGTCCCACACTGCGTCCCACACAGCTCCCCACACTGTGTCCCACACAGCTCCCCACACTGCGTCCCACACTGCTCTTCACAAAGCATCCCACACAGCATCCCACACTGCGTCCCACACAGCTCCCCACACTGCGTCCCACACTGCTCTTCACAAAGCACCCCACACAGCGTCCCACACTGCGTCCCACACTGCGTCCCACACAGCGTCCCACACTGCGTCCCACACTGCGTCCCACACTCGGGCTGCACAACCATGGGCCTCTCCTCCATATACCTGGCATTTTTTTCACTTTCATGTTTTAAACTGATATGAAATTATGCTATTTTTATGTAAAAGCAGCATTTTGACAAAAACTTTGAACAATGAGAAACTAGAAAAATGAATATATCCCCCTTTCTCGCAAAACATTTTTGTTGCTGCAAATTATCACCTTTGGTTAACTCTAGGAATATCTACTTGTGACTTAAAAAAAAAATTCCTCTTTTTTGGCATTTAAGGATCTGACTGTTAATCGTTTTAAGAGGAAGGAAATGGGCTGTGCTTTCTAATCATTTGCTCTCTATATATTGGCTATGTGATAATTGTGTGATGGAATAACTTACTACCATGATATACTATATATGCTAAAAATAAGGCATAATGTCTCTGCCTAAATTGTTCCTTTAAAAAGCAAGTGTTACCTGGTACTCAAGTCCTTACAAAGTCTCTCAAATTAAAGGTGTTGCAGGAAGGAGGACCCCTTCCAGTGTCTGGGAGTGGACTCTTAGTCTAACACCTGGAAATGAATTGTCCGAGGAGACACACGTGCTAACAAAGCAAAAGACTTTATTGGGAAGGGGCTCCCGGGTGGAGAGCAGAAGGGTAACGGAAGCCAGGAGAACTGCTCTGCCACGTGGCTCGCAGTCTCGGGTTTTATGGTAATGGGGAGAGTTTCTAGGTTGTCTCTGGCCAATCATCTTTCTTGGCCCATGTTTGGTCTGACTCAGGGTCCTTCCTGGTGGCGTGCACATCTCTCAGCCAAGATGGATTCCAGCGTGAAGGATTCTGGGAGGTTGGCAGGATATATTATTGGCTGGCGTCTCCTCCCTCCTTTTGGCCCCTCCCGAATTCTCCCGGTTATTTATCGGCAGCAGGACCACATTCTTTATTGCGACTTCCTGTTGTGAGACAACTCAGGCAAGTGGTTATTATCGTGCGTGGTCAAGGCGGGCAGGTTCGGTCAACGGTTCCCTAACATAGGTATTGTCTAATATTCGTCTCCTATCGCAAATTCAGTGGCCTAACACAAAGCAAATTTATAATCTCACAGTCCTGTAGGTTCAGAAATCCCGTATGGATCTCACAGGGCTAAAATCAGTGTCAGGATGGCTGTTTCCTTTCTGGGGAGAATCAATTCCTTGGCTCATTCAGGCTGTTGGAAGTATGGAGGAAGTTGGAAGGCTGTTGGAAGTATCAGTTCCCTGTGGTTATGAGACTGAGGTCCCTGTTTCCTTGCTGGCTGTCAGCTGAGCACTGTCCCCAGCTTCTAGAAGCTGCCCTCATGCCACCTTCCTCCGTCTTCAAAGACAGCGAGGGCAGTTGAGAGCACTTCTCGTGTTTCAAATCTTTTCAGCCTCTTTCGTTATTTCCTTTCTTTGACTAATCCTTCATCCTCACTCCTTCACTTTTAAGGACCCTTGGGATTATTTTGGGCTGGCTGGCATCATCCAGGATCATCTCTCTATTTTAAGGTTGATTAGCAATTTTAATTCATCTGCAAACTTAATTCTCGTTTGCTGTATAAACTAACATATTCACAAATTCTGGGGCTGAGGACATGGACCTCTCTGAGGGAGGGTGTGGTACTCTGTTTACCATATCTCTCAATTTTTTTTTTGATCAAATAAAGAACTGTTTGAAGATATACATTAGCCAGAGATGACCTCAATCAATGCTGGTTGGAAAAGGTCACAGGGGTCAGAAGGTAGAATTGTTAACAAGGGAGTCAAGATGTGGACATTTAACACAGGTTTGGTAATTATCCTGGCACGTGTGACCTCAGAATTTGCAAGCATTGGATGCCTATTGTAAACAAGCTTTTTCAGATCACTTACAAGGCCACCCAGAAATTGGAAAGCATGACTTTACACCTACAGGACGAACGAGGAACCAACTCTTCTCAGGTTATAGGAATGAATACTTGCGGCTTAGGATACAAATCTCTAGAGACGGCCTCATACATAGATGTGAAAAGTATTGAACAACTCAGAGAAATGATGTCATGAAACTGCCTTAGATGACTCAAACAGTAGCTCTAGTCATGACAAAGACGCTAGTGTTAAAGATCATTAGGAAGAGCTTGAAAAAATGTTTTATAAAATGTGAGAGTATGAAAGCAATAATTTAAAATTAACATACATTATAGAAGCAAGTTAAGTATGCATAAGGTAGTAATGTAAAAATCGTAAGTTGACAAATAGTTCAAAATTTTAAAAAATAAACTTATTGGAAAAAGCAAATTCACTTTATGCTGAGAATGGCCGTACATGTAGTATATCTAGCTATAACAGAGCCGAATTGTTTTCTAGATTACCCTTCTAGTTTACCTTTGGGCTAGAAGAAGTGACCATAATAAAAATATATATAGTTTATTTCCTTCAGATTCAAGAATTGATGGTGTTGCATTAGCCTTAAGACTTTCCGGTAGAAGTCTTAAGTCGCTTTTCACACAGGATACAATATTGTAAGAAAAAGGTTTCCAGTAGGATGATTAAAACCAGATTTTCTTGTCTATTTTACGAACCACTTCCTTAAAGTTCTACATTGTTTGATACCTAAAGGACTAGAAGATACACTGTCTACTAGCATCTTAATGCGAATTCCACTCGTGAAACTCCAAGCCACCCCCGCCCCCCGAATAATATCATTGTTACAATCTCTTTTCCAAGCCAAAAATTCAGAAGAAGAAAGTGCTTCATAAAAGTTGGCGCTGTATTACCAATTCACTTCTTGGGGACATAACTATGTGGAATTAGAGGAAAGACTTGTGAAATTGGATGTGGCAGGATGCACAAACCTAAAGGGGCTTTCTCAAGTGACAAGAATCAGTTGCCAAGCTCAATATGGTGCATTTCTGTTATACCAAACACTGCAATTTGTAGCGTTCAGAGCTCAGTTGTTTAAACAAAGAGAAGCAAGTCTGAATGATGCAGAAAAAGAGGGGAGGGGGGCTTCCCTGGTGGTGCAGTGGTTGGGAGTCCGCCTGCCGATGCAGGGGACTCGGGTTCGTGCCCTGGTCCGGGAGGGTCCCACGT
>NW_006772616.1:4948466-4953167 GCF_000442215.2 Lipotes vexillifer | reverse complement strand
AAAAAAAAAAAAAAAAAAAAAAAAAAAGAGGGGAGGGGAAAACCACTTGAACTTGGAAGAAACTCAAACTCTCGAGAATATAGGAAGTTGCCTGGAAGAGTGGCATCTATATATGGAAAGAATTCCTCCATCCTCTTGCTAAATTTGTAGTGAAGGCAGCAAAATATCCATGATATGTTGAATGTGATAAAATTTCTTGAAGAAAATATAAAAGAAGTTAAAATCTGCATGCCATTGGGCATGGTGCAGACAGTCAATACACCTAGATGCAGGGACAGTGGGGTTTATGAGTTACATATATAGAATTAAAAAGTTACAATTTACTTTTAAATAACTATAAAAATTTTTATAATTATAAAAATTCCCTTATAAAAATTCCTGTCTATTTTGTGAAAAAATGACATCTCTTGATGATTTATAGCTTCTTGGCAGTTTATTTGAAACTCTGGTATTTCAGGAGACAGAAAAGGCAGCCAGTGATGTTTTCTTCCATCAACGAGCTTTGGGTCCATTCTCAACACATCCCAGTATTTATAAAAGTTAACTTCAAGTGCCCCCATTTAAAAGAAATTTGGACTGAACCTACCTCATGGGAGAAGATTTAGATGTCAAGTATCTTATTGTCACTTTCCTGCTGGAAATGACAAGGCAGCTGGAAGACTGATAATAGGTCTGGGTAGTTATATTTTACTATGCCTGATGCAAAAAAACCAAAAACCAAATTGAAAAATGAAGCTGTTGCAGGCTGATCTCTCTGGACTCACTAAAATGCAGGGGGAAAATATTAAAAGCAGCAAATTAAATACAAGATAATCAGCCCTGTGGCTTATCCTCTGTGGATTCTCTAATCTAGCTCTACCTAATTACATTAGTTGTAGTACATATTATTTCTGTTTTCCCAGTAGCATTTTAAAAAAAATTTTTAACTTTGAGGAATGTATACTATAATTGCTATCTCTTTATGTTATAAAATGTCATGATTTTGAAAAGGAAAATTTCATGGCATATGTAATGTCAATCATCTCTCTTTATGGGTGTATATGTCATTCATTTTGTTTAAAACGGGCTTGGAGAAAATACCCTTCATTCCAAGAGCAGTTGGTTTTTAAGCCATATTTTGACCTAATTTGCATGACAGTGTAGTCAGAGGAGGCTGATACATTTGGGAGTGGAATTGTGCTCTGTCCAAATGTGGCTGTTTTATATTCCAGTTATAACCTTCTAAACATCCAAACGGGATTATACAGGAACCGCTCCCCTGCCGTCACACTCAAACTAAGCAAACTCTCACACATGTTGATGTTTTAACACTTGGAGACAAGTTGAAACTTCAGATCTGGGCATTGCCTCTCTAATTCTCCCATTCCTTTGAAGCCCAACTGGTACAATAATTAACAGTCCTTGGATGCTTCCGTAGGCCTCAGAGCCTTATAATGTATATGTATTTCATGACATGACACTGCCTGGCGGCTCTGATGACCTCATCTCAAATACAATTGATAAATGAAAAGCCAGAAGTGACTGAAAGAAAAATGCTTTCCCAGAATCAGAATCAAAAACCTATTTACTCATCTCTCCCATGGAAAAAGACATTATGATAACTTTTTTATAACAATTAACTCCAAATAGACAGTGTAGCTGTTGCAGAGCATAGGGCAATAAAAATGGTATTTGAGACATTCTGTGTAAGCCCCAAATATATATAGGCTGTAAACCTTAGGGACCTGTAGACTCCTTTTATTACCTTCTCACGTATTATATACGAGGGGCCCTACATATCCAGTAAAATTTACCTTTTCCCTTAGTCCCTGAGCATCCCACTCACCTGGATTTACACGTGCCCTTCATACTGTGATATGAACGTAGTCTTCCATTTCTTCTGAATCCCAAGCCCTCGTGGTAACGTGGACCCATCTGTGTTCCCTCCAGAGATTCTTCTTAGCTATCGCTGGACACTGCATATCAGCCAACTGAACAAAGTTAAGGCAGGTTGTGTTAAAGGAGAGGCTTTATGTTTTTTCTTCTCCAGTAGTATTTGCATGTTAAAAGGTAATTCCTTGGCAGAAAGGGAAGAGTTTCTAATGCAAATCAGTCTATCTGCAGTAGATGAGATCATTACTCAGAGACTATTCACAGCTGTGCTCACCATCGCTAAGTTTAGAGTGATCTTTTCACCCTTTGAATTTGAGCTTCTGCATTTCACCTGCCTCAGTCAATGGAACATTAGCAGACAAGGTGGGAGCAGAGGCTTGAACTGTGGCGACATGATTGGGCTTGCCCTCCTGCCTTTTGCCAGGAGAACAGGCCATTGGTACAAGGAGGGTATGGAGCTGACCTGGGACCAACCTACAGCTTGAGGCAGAGTCCAGCCTACATCAGTCAAGCCCCAGGTGACCTACAGTTGTGTGAATAAGAAACAAACAGTGTTGTGTGGCACTGAGTTTTGGAGTTGTTTTGCAACATTTTTAGCTCCATCAGTTAATGTGACCATCTGGTTTTTCTTCTTTAGCCTATTGATACAGTGTATTACATTGAGTTTTGAATGTTGAACCAGCCTTGCATCCTTGGAATAAACCCCACTTGGTTGTGGAGTATAAATTTTTTAATATATATTAAAGCATTCCATTTGATTATATTTTTTTGAGCAGGTTTTCCTATAATCTCTTGATTGATGATATGTCGTTGTCATTCTTTGTTTACTTGTTTTTAACTACTGTCATTGTCTGGTTTTGGTGTCAAGGTGATAGTGGCTTCCCAAGTTCTGTTTTTTAGGAAGACTGTGTCATTGTTTTTAATTGTTGTTTTAATGTTTCATAACATCCTCCAGTGAACCATTTGAGCCTGGAGATTTTCTGGATACTTTTTAGTTACATATTATTTTATTTGACAAGTATGGAACTATTCAGAGTATCTGTTTTCATATTGGATAAATTTGATAGTTGGTCCTCTTCAAGGAAATGTTTCATTTCATCTAACTTTTCTTATTATAGCTTACTACTATGTATTGAAGTTCTTCCTACAAGAAACTGACTCTGGTTAAACTTTTTTTTTTTTAAGTGTAAAAGAGGAATACGTCATAGCCTAAGAATCAAGGATAGACTAAAGAACCAGGTCCGCGCCCCCCCCCCAAAAAAAAAGAGCAGCTACAGGGCTCTCGGTGAATCTATAAAGTTTCTACATGCGTCTCTATAAAGCACCAAATTCAGGATGAATACGAGCCAGCTGATGTTATTATTTGGATCATTTTCAAGATTCAGAGAGACAGACTGTGGCCAAATACAGTCACACAGACACTCTTCTGCTCCCCTGGAGGGCAGGACAATGTAATAGTAATATGCAGGGGAGCTCTAGATCCTAAATAGAAGACATGGCACTACTTTCAGAAGAGGAAATAGTTGATGAGCACACACAGGTAGCAGCTGCAGCGGCCCCAAATATTTTGGTGAAGGAACACCTTTCAAATCTTTCTATCATCTATCTTATAAGCAACTAATTTTTCCAGATGTTGATCAAAGTCCTTGGAACATGGGTTGAGGACGATAATGTGAGAGGGGATTATATGAGGTATCAAAAATATATTTGTATGTATTTTATAAATATTCCACTACCCTGTTGAGGTTTAAGAAAGATTAAACTAGACTTAACTGAAGTCAATTACCAGGCCTGACTCTTAACATTAATTAGCTCTATGGCCTTGAGTAACTCACTTAACCCACCTGGGCATCAATGCTCCTACTTTCAAATTGGAGGTTACATTTGTGCTTCTTATGTCATGGTGGTTAAGACCTCATCCCCGACACTACCTAAAACATCTGAACATCTGCTCTTTTACAAGAGAATGGGCAGCTTCTCACTCCAAGTATTCTAACAGACAAGCCAAATACCATCCTAGGATAAGGCTCGTTGAGTGGGAAGAACCTGGAAAAGGTTACCAGAGTCATGAAAATACATGAGGATTAGAACACATGAAATTCACTCTGCATATTAGGCTCTAAGATGTCCTGTAATTATGCTTATACTTGTTTAACCATAGGATGCTTCCTGTGGGTAATTAGAGAAAATCATATGCAGCAGTGGTCCCAAAACGGGTTTCTTGGGAACGTGTATCAGAAAACAATAATTATATGGAAAAAATGAAGGAGACAAATCTTTTCCAATTTTGAGAAAATAACACAGAGTCCAAGTTAACAGAGTGTATCAGGTGTCCAAAGGACTGATAACATAGAATCTGCTGATTTCCATCTCTACTGAGGAGAGAACAAATATACATAAACTTGCACTGCAACAAAATGGAAATTGTTATGCATAGAAAAGAAAGAAAAGAAGGTCATCAGAGCAAAAACATTGAGATGGCTGAAGTGCTTTGGTACAACTCAGATTTTTAGAAAATGCCAGAGAAGGCTTAAGTATGATCCTCTGCTGGGGCACTACACCAGAGAGGCTCATACAAGTCCATCTAGTCCAATAATTGCTTAATTATCTGTACTTAGTGTTCTTCCTATTTCGATTCAGATGCAATCTTCAAAATAAGCACTTTATTGAGCACAAAGTTAACCAAAAAATTCATTGTGGTCCATAAAACCAGTCTGCATCATTATCAAATGTTTTAAACATGATGTTTGTGGAAATAAATGAAGGCCACCCATATGGGACCAAGCAAAGGCTCTTTTTTTTTTTTTTTTTTTTTTTTTTTTTTTTTTT
>NW_006772616.1:4930594-4948323 GCF_000442215.2 Lipotes vexillifer | reverse complement strand
AAATATTTTTTTTTTTTTTTTTTTTTTTTTTTTTTTTTGCGGAGCAACAGGCTCCGGAAGCGCTGGCTCAGCAGCAATGGCTCACGGGCACAGCCGCTCCGCGGCATGTGGGATCTTCCCGGACCGGGGCACGAACCCGTGTCCCCTGCATCGGCAGGTGGACTCTCAACCACTGCGCCACCAGGGAAGCCCACAAAGGCTCTTTTTTTATTCAGAGTTTGCTATAGCAAGGGAGTTAGTCCCCGTCACTTGCATTCGACAAAAAACTCAGAGGCAGGAAGAGGAGTGGGAAAGCTTTACAGTGGAAAAAAGGGAAGGTGTGTCCTGATTGGAGGCTGTCTGCATGGGGGAGGTGTGCGTGAGCTAAAGAGTTCTGGCTGCTGTGGAAGTAGACCATAAGACGGCAAGAACGGGAGCTTGGAGACCCATTCTACTGAGCAAACTCAGGTCAGAAATGTTGGTGGCTTGAACAGAGTGGTAGCAGCACAGGTGGTGAGTCGCAGCTAGATATGGATATTCTTTCGGGGTAGGGCCAACAGGATTGATTTGCTGGCATGCTGGATTTAGGGTTTGACAGAAAGAGTGGGACCATGCATGAGTGTTTTTGATCCGAGAAACTAGAAGGTTGGAGCTGAAATCAACCGAGGATTGGGAAGGTCTGTGAGTGGAGCCAGATGGATGAGGGTGGAGATGAAGAGCTCGTTTTTGGACACGTTAGGTTGGAAGAGGTCCAAGTGTAGAGGTCAAATGTAGAGGTCAAGAGGGCAGTTTGGCAAGTGTCAGAGTTCAGAGTTGAATTAGTCAGCTGGAACTGACGTAACAAAACTCCATAGACTGGGTGGCATAAACAACAGAAATTTATTTCTCACAGTTCTGGAGGCTGGAGTTTCAAAGTGTCAGCTGGTTTGGTTTCCTCTAAGGCCTCTCCTTGGCTTGCAGATGCCGCCTTCTCGCTGTGAAATCACAAGGTCTCTCCCCTGTATTTACGTGTCCCTGGACTCTTGTCTCCTTCCTCTGGCATCATTTATATTGGGTTAGCGTCCACCCGAATGACCTCATTTTAACTTAATTACCTCCTTAAAGGCCTTATTTCCAAATACAGTCATATTCTGAGTTCCTGAAGGTTACGACCTCAACATATGAAGGGGGTGGGTATTGCATAATTCAGTTCATAACAAGAGTTGAATGCAGGTTTTCCAATTCCAAGTTCATTACTATTTTCCTGCAGAAAACAGCAAGGCTTATTGCCCTAAAAATGTTACCTTCTCAGCGAGGTCTTCCCTGAGTACCTTGTTTAAAATTACAACCCCGCCCCACTTCCTTGAGACACTAGTCATTCCTTTTACTCTCATTTTTTGCTCATAGCTGTCATTTTCTAAAAGCATATATATTAATTCTGTGTCTTGTCCCACCCTATCCATCAGTATGTAATCCATGAGAACAGGGATTTTCCTGTCTTATTTACTACTGTATATCTGGCACATAGAGTCCCACACATCTCAGGTATTCAATAAATATTTTTGACTGTATGTATGGATGTATACATGCATGAGTGAATCATGTAAATAAAAAATCTTAACCCATTTGCATGCTGGGGCTAGACAAACTTTCACTGAGCAAACCCAGCGGGGAGTGATGCACGTTCTGAATACAGGTCCTCCATCTGCCCTGCCACATAAATAATCAATGCAAGAGAACAGGCCATGGCAACATCCCAGCACCATGATGCTTTTGTTCCAGTGCCACATAGGACTTGGGCTTTCCAACCTGAAGGCTTCCAGCACAGAATTATACTTGTTGTATCTCTACACGGTAGCAATCAAACATATGATGTCACCAAAGCAGAAACTATCAAGAAACAGTTGCTAAGATAGCAGGAGTTGATCAAATCCTGGAATCCTGCTCTGGGGGCTGACTGCAAAACACGCCTTGAGAATGAGACAACCTCTTGTTGTGGGTGGGAGTATAGACATTTATAGATGCTTGTTGTCTTGTGCTAGGAGAAAAGTTCAAAAAAAAAAAAAAAACCCTGAAATGGCTTCTTCTATTTTCTGGCAATCCATCTTACAGTGTGAGCTAAAAAAAAAAAAAAAAAAAAAAAAAACTAGGAAGAGAGGGGAGAATGACAAAGTATATGTAACAAATGGAAGAAGGGAGTGAGGAACATATTGGAATACTTCCTATTCAACTGGGGACAGAGAAGCAGAATTATTATGTGTGTAAATGACTATTTCCTGTTTCTCTTCTGTCTGAGCTTCCTAGGGCTGCCATACATAGTGCCACAGCCTGGGTGGTTTAAAACAATAGAAATTTATTGTTTCATAGTTCTGGAGGCTAGAAGTCTGAAATCAAGGTATCGAGGTGTCAGCAGGACCAGACTCCCTCTGAAACCTGTAGTGAAATCCCTCCATGACTCTTCCCATTTTCTAGGAGTTTGCTGATGGTTTCCGGTATTCACTGGCTTACAGGTGCATCACTCCAGTCTCTGCCCTTGTCATCACATGGCTTTCTCCTTGTGTGTCCCTGTCTTCACATGGCCATCTTCTTACAAGGGCACCAGTTCCCGTGGGGTAGGAGAACACCCTACCACCACTTGACTAATTAATGACCCTGCAATGACCCTAATTCCAAATAAGTTTGGGATTTGGTACTGGGGGTTAGGGCTTCAATGTGTCTTTTGAGAGGAAGATCACAATTCACCCCAAAATGTCTTCCTAGAATATAGAAATTAGAGAGGACCTTAGAAGTTATTAACTAATGAAATGGTTTTTAAACTTCTCTATATAGAACTGGAGTTAATCTTTTTTCTTTTTTCGAAAATAAATCTTACATGTATCCTCAATGTAAACAAAGTAAAATGGGAGCTTTGGGAAACCTGTGAGGTTGCCAGAATTACTGTCAAAACAGGAGTGGAGACTGGGGAGAAAGGGAAAAAGTGAAATAAGAAAAGGTCGGGAACGATACCACGATGAAAATATGCCATCAAAGAAGGAGAATCATAAACTCTGTTCTCAGTACTTTGGTTCCAATACATAAAGGAAAAAATCAGACTAGAATCGCGCTGCCCCAGTTGAGAGTTGGTGCAGGGGAATCTTGAACCAGGTCGCATGAAATGACCTCCCTTACTCTTCTGGGCAGCCCTTGAGGTATTTCTACAGAACATTTTTGTTTTCAGCCCAGTTCTGCTCAACAGATGAGGGTATTGAAATTCAGAAAGGTAGTGTGATTTGCCCAGATCTCCCCAGGAGCTAATGGATGTGGTATCTAATTCCCTTCTCACACATCATCCACTGAGATGGTGTGGGAACCAGGAATATGTGCAGGTGTGGGTAACAGTGTGCGGAAACACAGCTTTCCTTATTTTTGTACATCTCAGCTTAATTGTTCTTTCAAGCGCTTACTCTTCCAAGAAGCGTAGAATTCTTTCCAATCTGTTGAGGGTCATTTCAATCAATTGATCTCCCTGAGTTGTGCCTCTATTCCAGGAGAGGAGGGGTATGATGTGCCAGAGAATGAAGTCAAGGTGGTGTCTGCCATCCACGTTGGTATGTGCTAAAGGGTCTGCATGACTGTGAAGCCTTATAGATGTCAGTTCATTGCTGCCCTTCCTCTCACAGCCTAACCCTGGTGCCTTCCAGGTTGGCTGCCTTCCAGCTATTTTCATGACCACCCAGAGATGAGAGAAACATTTGGCTTCTCCTGGAGCCAGATGAAACCCAGAGAAAATCTCTGATGAGGCCTCAGTCTCATCTTCTTGGAGACTCTCTGTGGCCACCTCTCCTTAAAACTCCCCAGTGGTTCTGAGGGTGAGGGGGTGGTGGGTGGCATGTCATTTCTCCAGGGTGGATCAGAGGAAGGAAGCATCGGTCTTCTAAATTCTCAGATTCTTCCAAATTGACCTGAGGTTTCTCCTGCACCCTACCAGGGGGTTAAAATCCAGGCCCACTTCTCAGGGTCACTGGGAAGAAAGCTGTCCAGCTTCTGGCCTGGACATAGAAAAGGTGCCTCTTACCATTATTATCCTCCCAGAACTATTGTTTATGGGATCAGCTCTGCAGGGTTTTGAAGCTCAAAAATTAATTTCTCTCCCTTTGTGTTACACTAACGATTCTTTCAGACAATGAGTACTCTCTAATCTTGCTTCCATGGAGAATGGCCAGAGGATGAAAAGGAGTTATTAGAAATGAAAAACACATTGGTTGGTATATTAAAATATGACCCCATGGTGTGCACATCACATTAATAACTAACATCTGTAAACCATAAGATAATTTCCGAATTACTTCCTATTTAAAAGCCATTTTTTTGTTAACGTCTTTATTGGAGTAAAATGGCTTTACAGAGTTGTGTTAGTTTCTGCTGTATAACAAAGTGAATCAGCTATATGGATACATATATCCCCATATCTCTTCCCTCTTGCATCTCCCTCCCACCCTCCCTATCCCACCCCTCTAGGTGGTCACAAAGCACCGAGCTTTTGAATTGAACGAAATCCTTTAGAAAGCACCACCATGTTTCCCATCCAAATTAAGAGAGACAATGAGTATAAAACTCATTGCAGAGTGCCTGGGACAGAGTAATGTTTGAGAAATATTTGTAGTTATTAATGAAATTATTATGATTTTCCCGTGCCCTCAGCCCTGGTGACTATGTTGTTAGTCATTCCCGTGGACAGCCCTGTACTAGTCCATCTTTGAACCCTCCTCCTGCCCTATATGAAAAGTGACATCCCCTTGATTCTAAAATCTTTTGAAGTCTTCCTTTTTTATCTCTGTCAAGGGAAAAGTCTCCAGGATAACTGAAAACCACAGATAGGACCCATACAGAATGCTTGATTTACTACTGGCCGAAAAAAAAAAAAAAAAAGGAGACAGAAGTTGAATTGTGACTGTTAAAACTCTTGAAAGAAAATTGCAATAATGAGCTAAAAATCAACACTAAATATGTTACTTGGGGAAAACCCTGGGCAGCACAAACAGACAGCATTCTGCCCTTTCAAACACATTGCAGGGAGAAGACATCTTTGATTTATTTTGTCATTTAATTTCCCTTCCATCTCTTGGCCGTAAGCCACAGATGCTGATGCTTCAAGCCTCTTAGTGGGATAATCAGAATTTTCTTTCTTTGCCCATTATTTTTCCTGTTGGCAGCATTCCCATAATAACAGCCTGATGAAAATGTGCTTTCTCTGTGGTTCCTCACTGCCTCTGAGCAATCTCCGAGGGGGTTTGGTCGCCTTCTATGGAAAAGGAGATCTAGGGGAAAGTTCAAATGGGTTTTGGAAAATCAGAGTTGGGTGGTTTTCTCCCTGACTGTGCATGCATGCTCGCAATATGGTAGGCAGTCTTCAAAGCTGGGTCGCTTCAAAGATTTCATAGTGCTGGAGGGTGTTTGCCAAGACTCCCTTTCCCTGATGCGATTCTTCTTCCAAAAGGTCCCAGAACTGGGAAGTTGTTTCTTTTTAAGATGCCATCCCAGAGAGAGGTTATTATCACATTAGACTAGTTCCTACTGGTAACGGAACACTTAAGGGCATCATCTTGCAAAAGATGGTTCTTTCCTGCATGTCATTTTGGGAAGACTCCCCATTTTTTTCTCCCACTGGGCTGTCACTCTACCCATTGATGCCAATGATGCAGTCCAGATTTTTTGTTTGATATTAACCTGTTCAAATGTCTGCTTTAGTCATAAAAATTAACAGCATCTATATTGTTAGAAACAACAGAAGAACAGAAGGATTGTTTAATGTCTTTAGCATTATACTTGATTGGTGTCCTATCCATCCAGTGTATTCCTATTCCTGGTGGCCCTGGAATCCTTCCTTCCAATTACCCCTCAGTTTTTACTCATTCCCTCAAATAATTCAACTGGTATCATTAAACATCTTCCATGAGACTGGCACCGTGCTAGGCCTCACAGGCGATCAGTCAGCACTAATGCAACGAACCCTGAATCTGAATAACAGGCTCTATTGAAAGATCAAAGATATTAGTTCTTAACCCTAAGCCCTGGTATTCTTGAACTAGGTCCTTGTTAGTATCATTCACTGCTAACTCCTCTACTTAATGATGCCTTCCTATGAATTATGTATTTTTATTTTTTCCAAGCTAGAATCTGCTGTAGTCAATGCTTCACATAAATGACAGCGTTTATCAAAACATGTGCCCTAACCCACATAGAAGTGAGCATTTTTAACCGTAGAAATAGAAAAGGAGCCTGATTTATCCATTTGCTTGAATTTGTTCTTCCTCACGGTTTGTCTCTTAATGGGGATGGAGATTAGTGAATGACAGTTGTCCCAACTTTCTTTTCATCAGCCAAGAAGCAAATGGAATAAGTGAAAGCACAGGGGGTAAAGCAAAGCTGCTCTGTCTGAAGCTTCCGGAAGCCTCAGCAGGCCTGAGATGAGCCTGAGAAACAACAGCGCTGCCCAGGAAAGTGGGGAAGACAATGGTGGCTAGAAGGGTACCAGATGGGAGCTAGGAGACCTGAATTTCTAACCTGTCGTCATTTAATACTTTACTAACCTTGGGAGCATCCTCTATGTTTTAATTCTCTCCTGCATAAAATATTGGTGTTGATGGTAATAAGAGCACCAACCTCAAAAGTGTTATTTATTTTTTTGGTGAGTATTAAGTGAGATGATACATGCAAGGGTTTAGAACAGCTCCTGATACATCATAAACCCTGAATGAATATTAGCTGTGTGGTCGATATTAGGGCTCTTTGTCAAATAGTTCCTACTCTCTGCCTTTCGGAACAAGTTCAGTTGAATACCACGGTCCCCTGTGGTTGGAAGATGCCATGTAACTATTTTCAGCCAATGAGTGTGAGCCAATGAGAAGTAATAGAACCAACTTTCCGGCAAAGCATTTGTTTACTAGAGTGAGACCCTCCAGTGTTCTCTTTTTCTTTCTTCCAGGTAATGTTCTGTTTTGTGGCAGCTTCAGCAGCCTGGATCCTGGAATGAGGATGCAAGAGCTGAGCTCCCAGCCAGCTAGCGGTGGACACGTGAGTGAAAAACAGACCTTTACTATTTTATGCCACTGAGATTTGAGGGTTGTTTGTTACCACAGCATAAATGAGCACATCCTGACTGATGAAACTATAATTCTGATCATCTTCTTATTAATGAGATAGAAAGGGAGAGAACCACATTTTATCATAATTGTGTTAACGTACAAATCTACTTGTTACTTTTTGAAAAAATGACTTTATTGAGATGTAATTCACATACTATACAATTCACCCATTTAAAGTGTACATTTCAGTGGCTTTTAGTATATTCACAGTTGTGTGCAAGCACTACCACAGTCAAATTTAGAACATTTTCATCACACCACCATGAAACCCTGTACCCTTTAGCTATCACCATCTAATTCCCTCCCCCCTCCCAACTTAGGTTGCTGTAAGAAACCACTAATCAACTTTCTATAGATTTCCATATTCTGGACATTTTATATGGATGGAATCGTGTAGTATGCAGTCTTTTGTTACTGGCTTCTTTCATTTGGTATGATGTTTTCAAGATTCATTCCTTGTAGCATGTATCAACACTTCATTACTTTTTATGGTGGAATAATATTATACCATATAGATGTACCACATTTTATTTATCTTTTGGTCCATTGATGAGCATTTGTGTTGTTTCAACGTTTTGGCTATTATGAATAATGCTAATAGGAACCTCTGTGTACAAGTTTTTGTGTGGATGTATGTTTTCGTATCTCTTGAGTCTAAACCTAGGAGAGGAATTGCTGGGTCAAAAGATAATTCTGTGTTTCATCATTTGAGGAACTGCCAGACTATTTTCCAAAGTGGCTGCACCATTTTACACTCCCACCACCATTTTGCACCACTGCACATTTTTTCCAACATTGGTTGCTATCTGACTTTTTGATTCCAGCCTTCCTGCAGGGTATGAGGTGGCATTTCATTTGCTCACAAGCCGTTTGCATATCTTGGAGAAATAGCAACTCAGATCCTTTGCCCATTTTTAACTGGGTTATTTATCTTTTTATTACTGAGTTGTGAGGATTCTGTATAGATACTGGATATGACTCCCTATTGATTATACGATTTGCAAATATATTCTCACTTTTAATCTTTTCACTTTCTTGATGGTCTCCTTTGAAGCAAAAAAAGTTTTTAATTTTGATGATGTTCAATTATCTATATTTTTTCTTCTATTGTTCATGTTTTGGTGTCATATCTAAGAATGCTTCACCAAAGGCAAAGCCATGAAGAATTACCGCTCTGTTTTCTTTTAACAGTTTTAGCTGTTACATTTAGGTCGTTGATTCAAGGTCTATTTGTTTATGCTTAATCAATTTTTAAAAGGTCTTGTAGGATATAATTGATACATCATAAGCTTTATGTATTTAATGTGTACAGTTGTATAAATTTGGACATATGCATACATATGTATACATCCTTGAAACCATTACCACTTCACGATAAGGAATATAGCCATCACAACCAAAAGACTCCTCATACCCTTTTGTAATCCTTCTCTTCCATATTTCCCCATCCTACATCCCCAAGCCACCACTGCTCTGCTTTCTCTCAATATAGATTGGTTTAAATTTTTATGCAAAAACTTTTTTCTATGCAAAAGAATCATACAATATGTACTTTTTTTCTTTTAAAAATTGTGATAAAATATAGATAACATTAAATTACCATTTTAACCAATTTGAAGTGTACAGTTTTGTGGCATTAAGTACATTCAAATTAGTGTGTAGCCATCACCACCATCCATCTCGAGTTATTTACCTCTTTCCTAACTGAAGCTCTGTACCCATTGAACGATAACTCCTGATTTCTCTTTCCCCTCAGTCCCTAGCCACCATTCTACTTTGTTTTTTTATGAATTTGACCACTCTAGATATTTCATATAAGTGGAATCATACAGCATGTGGCCTTTTGTGACTGGCTTTTTTCATATGTCATAATGTCTTCTAGGTTCATCCATGTTGCAGCATGTTTCCAATTACATTTCTTTTTAAGACTAAATAATATTCCATTGCATGGATATATCACATTTTGTTCATTTATTCATCTGTTAATGGACACTTGGGTTGAGTCCAGCTTTTGGCTGTTGTGAATCATGCTATTATGAACTTAAGTGTACTGATATCTGTTCATGTCTCTGCTTTCAGTTCTTTAGACGATATACCCAGAAGTGGAATTGCTGGATCATACAATAATTCTATGTTTAATTTTTTGAGGAAGCTTTATATTGTTTTCCATAGTGGCTGCATCATTTTACCTTCCCATCAGCAATACACAAAAGTTCCAGTTTCTTTACATCGTCACCAACACTTGTTTTCTATTTCTGTTTGTTTTTATAATAGCCATCCTAATCGGTGTGAAGTGGTATCTCATTGCATTTTTGATGCTCATTTTCATAATGATTAGAGACGTTGAGCATCTTTTCATGTGCTAATTGTCCATTTGTATATCTTCTCGGATAAATGTCTATTCAAGTCCTTTGCTCATTTTTAAATCAGGTTGTTTTTGGTTAAAATTTTTTATGTATTTGGGCTATTAATCCTTTGTCAGAAATATGATTTGCCAATATTTTTCTCCCATTCATGGGTTGTTTCTCACTCTGTTGAGAGTATCTTTCAATGCACAAAAGTTGCTAATTTTGATGAAGTCCCATTTATTATTTTTCTTTTATTGGCTGTGCATAATATCCAAGAAATTATTTCCAAATTCAGTATTGTGAAACTTTTCCAAACATTTTCTTGTGACTTTTATAATTTTCACTCTTACGTTTAGGTCTTTGATGCATGTTTAGTTAATTTTTGTATACGGTGTAAGATAACAGTTTCATTCTTTCACATGTGGATGTTGTTTGCCACACATCATTTACTGAAAAGAGTATGTACTTTTTTTTCACTCAGCATAACTATTTGGTATCCATCCATGATAAATTTATTGCATTTATCAATAGTTCATTTCTTATTATTCCATTGTATGGATATGTAGCAATTTGTTTATTCATTCACCTATTGATGGGAGTTTGGAATGTTTCCAGTTTTTGGCTATTACAAAGAAAGCTGCTGTGAACATAGAGGTATGAATATACGCTTTGAAATCTCCTGGGTAAAGACCTAGGAGTAGAATGGCTAGATCATGTGGTAGCTGTATGTTTAACTTTTCGTGGCTTAAGTTTACATACTCACCAGCAGTGGATGAGAATTCCAGTTGCCTTACAGCCATGTGTGATGGTAAGACCTTTTACTTTTAGTCATTCTGAAAGGTATATATATCACTGTGCCTTTAATTTCCATTTCACTAATGACTGATGATGTGTCATATCATTTCATGTTCTTATTTACCATTCGTATGTTTTCTTCCGTGAAGCATCTGTTCATAATTTTTGCCCGTATTTTAAATCAGGTTTTCTTTTTCTGAGAATTGTTTATATATTTTGGATATACATCCTTTATTAAATATGTGCTTTGCAAATATTTTCTCCCAGTCTGCAACTTTGTCTTTTCATTCCCTAAACAGTGTTTTTTGAAAACACCTTTTAATTCTGAAGATGGCCACTTGGTCAATTTGTTCTTTGTGAATCATGCTTTTGGTGTAATATCTAAGAAATGTTTGCCTAACCTAAGGACACAAAGATTTTCCTCCACGTTTTCTTCTAGAAACTTTATAGTTTTAGGTTGAACATTTATTTTTTGAGTTAATATTTGTATATGGTTGAAGATAAGGCATTTTCCATCCAGATATCCAAATGTTTCAGTATTATTTGTTGAAAAACTCATCTTCCTCCTCTGAATTTGCCATGCATCTTTGTCAGAAATAAATTGTCCTTATATGCATGGGTGTATTTCTGAAATCTCTACTCTGTGCCATTGATCTATTTGTCTAATGTGATGCTAATACTACAGTGTCTCAATTACTGTACGTTTTTTTTGTTTTTTTGTTTTTTTTTTTAACATCTTTATTGGGGTATAATTGCATTACAATGGTGTGTTAGTTTCTGCTTTATAACAGAGTGAATCAGTTATACATATACATATGTTCCCATATCTCTTCCCTCTTTGTCTCCCTCCCTCCCACCCTCCCTATCCCACCCCTCCAGACAGCCACAAAGAACCGAGCTGGTTTCCCTGTGCCATGCGGCTGCTTCCCACTGGCTATCTACCTTACGTTTGTTAGTATATATATGTCCATGTCTCTCTCTCGCCCTATCACACCTCACCCTTCCCCCTCCCCATATCCTCAAGTCTGTTCTCCAGTAGGTCTGTGTCTTTATTCCTGTTTTACCCCTAGGTTCTTCATAACATTTTTTTTTCTTAAATTCCATATATATGTGTCAGCAGACGGTATTTGTCCTTCTCTTTCTGACTTACTTCACTCTGTATGACAGACTCTAGATCTATCCACCTCATTACAAATAGCTCAATTTCGTTTCTTTTTATGGCTGAGTAATATTCCATTGTATATATGTGCCACATCTTCTTTATCCATTCATCCGACGGCGGGCACTTAGGTTGTTTCCATCTCCGGGCTATTGTAAATAGAGCTGCAATGAACATTTTGGTACATGACTCTTTCTGAATTCTGGTTTCCTCAGGGTATATACCTAGTAGTGGGATTGCTGGGTCATATGGTAGTTCTATTTGTAGTTTTTTAAGGAACCTCCATACTGTTCTCCATAGTGGCTGAACCAATTCACATTCCCACCAGCAGTGCAAGAGTGTTCCCTTTTCTCCACACCCTCTCCAGCATTTATTGTTTCTAGATTTTTTGATGATGGCCATTCTGACTGGTGTGAGATGATATCTCATTGTAGTTTTGATTTGCATTTCTCTAATGATTAATGATGTTGAGCATTCTTTCATGTGTTTGTTGGCAGTCTGTATATCTTCTTTGGAGAAATGTCTATTTAGGTCTTCTGCCCATTTTTGGATTGGGTTGTTTATTTTTTTGTTATTGAGCTGCATGAGCTGCCTGTAAATTTTAGAGATTAATCCTTTGTCAGTTGATTCATTTGCAAATATTTTCTCCCATTCTGAGGGCTGTCTTTTGGTCTTGTTTATGGTTTCCTTTGCTGTGCAAAAGCTTTGAAGTTTCATTAGGTCCCATTTGTTTATTTTTGTTTTTATCTCCATTACTCTAGGAGATGGGTCAAGAAGGATCTTGCTGTGATTTATGTCATAGAGTGTTCTGCCTATGTTTTCCTCTAAGAGTTTGATAGTTTCTGGCCTTACATTTAGGTCTTTAATCCATTTTGAGCTTATTTTTGTGTATGGTGTTAGGGAGTGATCTAATCTCATACTTTTACATGTACCTATCCAATTTTCCCAGCACCACTTATTGAAGAGGCTGTCCTTTCTCCACTGTATATTCCTGCCACCTTTATCAAAGATAAGGTGACCATATGTGCATGGGTTTATCTCTGGGCTTTCTATCCTATTCCATTGATCTATCTTTCTGTTTTTGTGCCAGTACCATACTGTCTTGATTACTGTAGCTTTGTAGTATAGTCTGAAGTCAGGCAGCCTGATTCCTCCAGCTCCATTTTTTGTTCTCAAGATTGCTTTGGCTATTCGGGGTCTTTTGTGTTTCCATACAAATTGTGAAATTTTTTGTTCTAGTTCTGTGAAAAATGCCAGTGGTAGTTTGATAGGGATTGCATTGAATCTATAGATTGCTTTGGGAAGTAGAGTCATTTTCACAATGTTGATTCTTCCAATCCAAGAACATGGTATATCTCTCCATCTGTTTGTATCATCTTTAATTTCTTTCATCAGTGTCTTATAATTTTCTGCATACAGGTCTTTTGTCTCCTTAGGTAGGTTTATTCCTAGATATTTTATTCTTTTTGTTGCAATGGTAAATGGGAGTGTTTTCTTGATTTCACTTTCAGATTTTTCATCATTAGTATATAGGAATGCCAGAGATTTCTGTGCATTAATTTTGTATCCTGCTACTTTACCAAATTCATTGATTAGCTCTAGTAGTTTTCTGGTAGCATCTTTAGGATTCTCTATGTATAGTATCATGTCATCTGCAAACAGTGACAGCTTTACTTCTTCTTTTCCGATTTGGATTCCTTTTATTTCCTTTTCTTCTCTGATTGCTGTGGCTAAAACTTCCAAAACTATGTTGAATAAGAGTGGTGAGAGTGGGCAACCTTGTCTTGTTCCTGACCTTAGTGGAAATGCTTTCAGTTTTTCGCCATTGAGGATGATGTTGGCTGTGGGCTTGTCATATACGGCCTTTATTATATTGAGGAAAGTTCCCTCTACACCTACTTTCTGCAGGGTTTTTATCATAAATGGGTGTTGAATTTTGTCAAAAGCTTTCTCTGCATCTATTGAGATGATCATATGGTTTTTCTCCTTCAATTTGTTAATATGGTTAATCACATTGATAGATTTGCGTATATTGAAGAATCCTTGCATTCCTGGAATAAACCCCACTTGATCATGGTGTATGATCCTTTTAATGTGCTGTTGGATTCTGTTTGCTAGTATTTTGTTGAGGATTTTTGCATCTATGTTCATCAGTGATATTGGCCTGTAGTTTTCTTTCTTTGTGACATCCTTGTCTGGTTTTGGTATCAAGGTGATGGTGGCCTCGTAGAATGAGTTTGGGAGTGTTCCTCCCTCTGCTATATTTTGGAAGAGTTTGAGAAGAATAGGTGTTAGCTCTTCTCTAAATGTTTGATAGAATTCGCCTGTGAAGCCATCTGGTCCTGGGCTTTTGTTTGTTGGAAGATTTTTAATCACAGTTTCAATTTCAGTGTTTGTGATTGGTCTGTTCATATTTTCTATTTCTTCCTGATTCAGTCTTGGCAGTTTGTGCATTTCTAAGAATTTGTCCATTTCTTCCAGATTGTCCATTTTATTGGCATAGAGTTGCTTGTAGTAATCCCTCATGATTTTTTGTATTTCTGCAGTGTCAGTTGTTACTTCTCCTTTTTCATTTCTGATTCTATTGATTTGAGTCTTCTCCCTTATTTTCTTGATGAGTCTGGCTAATGGTTTATCAATTTTGTTAATCTTCTCAAAGAACCAGCTTTTAGTTTTATTGATCTTTGCTATTGTTTCCTTCATTTCTTTTTCATTTATTTCTGATCTGATTTTTATGATTTCTTTCCTTCTGCTAACTCTGGGGTTTTTTTGTTCTTCTTTCTCTAATTGCTTGAGGTGCAAGGTTAGGTTGTTTATTCGAGATGTTTCCTGCTTCTTAAGGTGGGCTTGTATTGCTATAAACTTCCCTCTTAGAACTGCTTTTGCTGCATCCCATAGGTTTTGGGTCGTTGTATCTCCATTGTCATTTGTTTCTAGGTATTTTTTAATTTCCTCTTTGATTTCTTCAGTGATCACTTCGTTACTAAGTAGTGTATTGTTTAGCCTCCATGTGTTTGTATTTTTTACTGCTCTTTTCCTATAATTGATATCTAATCTCATGGCGTTGTGGTCGGAAAAGATACTTGATATAATTTCAATTTTCTTAAATTTACCAAGGCTTGATTTGTGACCCAAGATATGATCTATCCTGGAGAATGTTCCATGAGCACTTGAGAAAAATGTGTATTCTGTTGTTTTTGGATGGAGTGTCCTATAAATATCAATTAAGTCCATCCTGTTTAATGTATCATTTAAAGCTTGTGTTTCCTTATTTATTTTCATTTTGGATGATCTGTCCATTGGTGAAAGTGGGGTGTTGAAGTCCCCTACTATGAATGTGTTACTGTCGATTTCCCCTTTTATGGCTGCTAGTTTTTGCCTTATGTATTGAGGTGCTCCTATGTTGGGTGCATAAATATTTACAATTGTTATATCTTCTTCTTGGATCGATCCCTTAATCATTATGTAGTGTCCTTCTTTGTCTCTTCTGATAGTCCTTATTTTAAAGTCTATTTTGTCTGATATGAGAATTGCTACTCCAGCTTTCTTTTGGTTTCCATTTGCATGGAATATCTTTTTCCATCCCCTTACTTTCAGTCTGTATGTGTCTCTAGGTCTGAAGTGGGTCTCTTGTAGACAGCATATATATGGGTCTTGTTTTTGTATCCATTCAGCCAATCTGTGTCTTTTGGTGGGAGCATTTAGTCCATTTACATTTAAGGTAATTATCGATATGTATGTTCCTATTCCCATTTTCTAAATTGTTTTGGGTTCGTTATTATAGGACTTTTCCTTCTCTTGTGTTTTTGTCTAGAGAAGTTCCTTTAGCATTTGTTGTAAAGCTGGTTTGGTGGTGCTGAACTCTCTCAGCTTTTGCTTGTCTGTAAAGGTTTTAATTTCTCCATCAAATCTGAATGAGATCCTTGCTGGGTAGAGTAATCTTGGTTGCAGGTTTTTCTCCTTCATCACTTTCAGTATGTCCTGCCACTCCCTTCTGGCTTGTAGAGTTTCTGCTGAGAGATCAGCTGTTAACCTTATGGGGATTCCCTTGTGTGTTATTTGTTGTTTTTCCCTTGCTGCTTTTAATATGCTTTCTTTGTATTTAGTTTTTGACAGTTTGATTAATATGTGTCTTGGCGTATTTCTCCTTGAATTTATCCTGTATGGGACTCTCTGTGCTTCCTGGACTTGATTAACGATTTCCTTTCCCATATTAGGGAAGTTTTCAACTATAATCTCTTCAAATATTTTCTCAGTCCCTTTCTTTTTCTCTTCTTCTTCTGGAACCCCTATAATTCGAATGTTGGTGCGTTTAATGTTGTCCCAGAGGTCTCTGAGACTGTCCTCAGTTCTTTTCATTCTTTTTTCTTTATTCTGCTCTGCAGTAGTTATTTCCACTATTTTATCTTCCAGGTCACTTATCCGTTCTTCTGCCTCATTTATTCTGCTATTGATCCCATCTAGAGTATTTTTCATTTCATTTATTGTGTTGTTCATCATTGTCTGTTTCATCTTTATTTCTTCTAGGTCCTTGTTAACTGCTTCTTGCATTTTGTCCATTCTATTTCCAAGATTTTGGATCATCTTTACTATCATTATTCTGAACTCTTTTTCAGGTAGACTGCCTATTTCCTCTTCATTTGTTAGGTCTGGTGGGTTTTTATCCTGCTCCTTCATCTGCTGTGTGTTTTTCTGTCTTCTCATTTTGCTTATCTTACTGTGATTGGGTTCACCTTTTTGCAGGCTGCAAGTTCGTAGCTCCCGTTGTTTTTGATGTCTGTCTCCAGTGGCTAAGGTTGGTTCAGTGCGTTGTGTAGGCTTCCTGGTGGAGGGGACTAGTGGCTGTGTTGTGGTGTATGAGGCTAGATCTTGTCTCTCTAGTGGGCAGGTCCACGTCTGGTGGTGTGTTTTGGGGTGTCTGTGGACTTATTATGATTTTAGGCAGCCTCTCTGCTAGTGGGTGGGGTTGTGTTCCTGTTTTGCTATATGGTTGGCATAGGTTGTCCAGCACTGTAGCTTGCTGGTCGTTGAGCGAAGCTGGGTGCTGGTGTTGAGATGGAGATCTCTGGGAGATTTTCGCCGTTTGATATTATGTGGGGCTGGGAGGTCTCTTCTTGACGAGTGTTCTGAAGTTGGCTCTCCCACCTCAGAGGCAGAGTCCTGACTCCTGGCTGGAGCAGCAAGAGCCTTTCATCCACTCGGCTCAGAATAAAAGGGAGAGAAAGTAGAGAGAATTAGTATAAGTAGGAGGAAATAGGAAAGAAAGAAAGAAAGAAAGAAAGAGAGGAGGGAAGGAAGGAAGGAGGGAAGGAAGAAAGAAAGAAAGAAGAAAAGAAAGGAAGAAGGCAAGAAGGAAAGAAAGGAGGGAGGGAGGGAGGAGGGAAGGAAGGAAGGAATGAGGGAAGGAAGGAAAAAATACAGAAAGAAAGAAGATACAGTAAAATAAAATAAAGTATAATAAAGTTATTGAATTAAAAAAATAATTATTTAGAGGAAAAAAAAAAGGGAAGGATAGAACCTTAGGACAAATGGTGGAAGCAAAGTTATAGAGACAAAATCTTACATAGAAGCATACACATATACCCTCACAAAAAGAGGTAAAGTGGAAAAAATCATAAAACTTGCTCTCCAAGTCCACCTCCTCAATTTGGGACGATTCGTTGTCTCAAAAAGGGAAGGAAGGAAGGAAAGATAGAAAGAAGGTAAAGTATAACAGAGTTCTTTAAATTAAAATTAATTATTAAGAAAAAAATTAAAAAAAAAAATGGTCGGATAGAACGCTGGGACAAATGGTGGAAGCAAACCTATACAGACAAGATCTCACACAGAAGCATACACATACACATTCACAAAAAGAGGAAAAGGGGAAAAAATCATAGATCTTGCTCTAGAAGTCCGCCTCCTCAATTTGGGATGATTCGCTGTCTATTCATGTATTCCACAGAGGCAGGGTACATCAAATTGATTGTGTAGCTTTAATCCGCTGTTTCTGAGGCTGCTGGGAGAGATTTCCCTTTTTCTTCTTTGTTCTCACAGCTCACAGGGGCTCAGCTTTCGATTTGGCCCTGCCTCTGCGTGTAGGTCGCTGGAGGTCGTCTGCTTTTTGGTCAGACAGGACGGCGTTAAAGGAGCCGCTGACTCGGGGGCTCTGGCGCTCTCAGGCCAGGGGCAGGGAGGGGCACGGAGTGCGGAGCGGTCCTGCGGCGGCAGAAGTCGGCGTGACGTTGCCCCAGCCTGAGGCCCGCCGTGTGTTCTCCCTGAGAAATTGTCCCTGGATCCCGGGAACCTGGCAGTGGCGGGCTGCACAGGCTCCCCGGAAGAGGGGTGGGGGCAGTGACCTGTGCT
>NW_006772616.1:4918710-4930196 GCF_000442215.2 Lipotes vexillifer | reverse complement strand
GTTGCTGTGCTGTCCTCCGCGGCTCCGCTCCCCGCTCCGCCTCCCGCAATCTCTGCCCGCGAAGGGGCTTCCTAGTGTGTGGAGACCTTTCCTCCTTCACAGCTCCCTCCCACTGGTGCAGGTGCCGTCCCTATTCTTTTGTCTCTGTTTTTAATTAATTTTTTCTTTTGCCCTACCCAGGTACGTGGGGAGTTTCTTGCCTTTTCGGAGGTCTGAGGTCTTTTGCCAGCGTTCAGTAGTTGTTCTGTAGGAGTTGTTCCACATGTAGATGTATTTCTGGTGTATTTGTGGGGAGGAAGGTGATCTCCGCGTCTTACTCCTCCGCCATCTTTCCACCGCCCCCCAATTACTGTAGTTTTTAATAAGTGTTTAAATCAGGTAATGTTAGTTCCCCAAATTTGTTCTTCTTTTTCCGAGTTGTTTTGGCTATTCTAGGTCCTTTGCATTTCCATACACATTTTAGAATAATTTTGCCAATTTCAAAAAAAAAAAGCCTCCTGGGATTTTGATTAGGATTTTCAATTATCGAGAGAGTGGTATTAAAATCTCTCATTAAAGTTGTGGATTTGTTTTTCCTTGCAGTTCTATCGTTTTTGCTTCAATTGCTTTGAAGCTCTGTTATTAGGTGCATAAACACTTTGGATTATTTTGCTTGCTTGATAAATTGATCCCTTAATCATTATGAAATGACCTTTTTCCCTGGAAAGATTCTTTGCTCTGAAATATAATTTGTCTGAGATTAGTACAGCCCCCTTTGCTTCTCATTGATTAATGTTAGCATAGTATGTATTTTACCGTCTTTTAATTTTAATTTATGTGTGTTTGTATGTTTAAGGTGCATTTCTTCTGAGCATTTTATAGTTTGGCTCTTGCTTTTCTCACCAATTTGACAGTCTCTGCATTTTAAGTTGAGATTAAAGGCATTTTAACACTTGATGTGATTAAATTTTAATTTTTCATCTTGCTGTTAATTTTCTATTTGAAACATCAGGTTTTTGTCTCCTTTCCCACATTTCCTTCCTTCTTTTGGATCACATGTTTATTTTTTAAATTGTACTTTGCCTCTTTTATCAGCTTATAAGCTTAAAGTTTGGGGTGGATATTTTACTGGTTGCTTTAGGATTTATAGTATGTACTTTTAACTTGCCACTGTTTAACTTCAAGTAATGGTGCTGCATTTCACATATTAAAACCTTATAATTAGATACTTCAGTTGCTCTCCTCTTTGCCTTTGTGTTACTGCTGTCATGTATTTTTCATTTACAAATGTTATAAACCTCACAGTCATTGTGATTACTTTTGTTTAAACACTTAATTATCATTTAAAGAGATTTAAATAATAAGAAAATATCTTGTATATTGACCCATATAGTTAGCATTTCCAGCACTATTTATTCCTTTTTGTACATTTATATATCCATTGGGTATCATTTTCCTTTGGCCTAATGGACTTCCTTTAACATTACTTGTACTGCAACTCTGAGAACAGGGAATTATTTCAGCTCTGTATGCCTGAAAAGTCTCTATTGCACTTTCACTTTTAAAAGATATTTTTACTGGATATAGTTCTACTTTCTGGGTTGATAGTTTTTTTCTTTTCTTTCAGTACTTTGCAAATGTTACTCTACTGTTTTGTATTATTTTCAATGCAAAATATGCCATTTCCTCATTTTATTTGTAGTGTAGTACATCTTTTTTCTCTGGCTGCTTTTCAAATTTTTCTTTTTAACTCCTACTTTTAAGCAACTTGTTTATGATGTGCCTTGGTGTGATTTTCTCCATGTTCCTTGCTTTGGGGGTTTGTTGAGGTTCTTGGATCCATGGTTTTATCATTTTCAACAAATTTGAAAACTTCTAGCCATTATTTATTCAAATATTTTTTCTGTGTCACCCTTCTCTTTTTACAGACTCCAACTACACGTATATTAGGCTGCTTAAATTTGTCCCACAGCTCAATAATGCTCTGTTCATGTTTAAAAATCATTTTTCTTTGTGTATTCCATTTCAGATACTTTATATTGCTGTATCTTCAAGTACACTTACCTTTTTCCCCCAGCAATGATGAATCATTCACTAATACCATTCAGTGCATTTGTCATCTCAGGATTATAGTTTTCACTTCTAGAAATTAGATTTGAGTTTTTAAGTCTTCCATGTATTACCCAACTTTTCAAATATAGGGAATACAGTTATACTAACTGTTTTAATATTTTTATCTGCTAATCCCAACAACTGTGTCAGTTCTGATACAATTTTGGTCCTTTGATTTTTCTCTTCATGATTGTGTCATTTTTCTACATCTTTGCATTCCTGATAATTTTTGAAAGATATCAGGCATTGTTAATTTTATCTTGTGGGCTGTTGGATATTTTATATTCCTATAAATATTCTTAAGCTTTTTTTTTTTAAACACCTTTATTAGAGTATAATTGCTTTACAATGGTGTGTTAGTTTCTGCTTTATAACAAAATGAATCAGTTATACGTATACATATGTCCCCATATCTATTCCCTCTTGCATCTTCCTCCCTCCCACCCTCCCTATCCCACCCCTCTAGGTGGTCACAAAGCACCCAGGTGATCTCCCTGTGCTATGCGGCTGCTTCCCACTAGCTAGCTATTTTACATTTGGTAGTGTACATATGTCCATGCCAGTCTGTCACTTTGTCCCAGCTTACCCTTCCCCATCCCCATATCCTCAAGTCGATTTTCTAGTAGGTCTGCATATTTATTCCCATCATGCCCCTAGGTTCTTCTGACCAATTTTTATTTCTTCTTTTAGATTCCGTATACACGTGTTAGCATACAATATTTGTTTTTCTCCTTCTAACTTACTTCACTCTGTATGACAATCTCTACGTCCATCCACCTCACTAAAAATAACTCAGTTTCGTTCCTTTTTATGGCTGAGTAATATTCCATTGTATGTGTGTGCCATCTTCTTTATACCTAGTAGTGGGATTGCTGGGTCATATGGTAGTTCTATTTGTAGTTTTTTAAGGAACCTCCATACTGTTCTCCATAGTGGCTGAACCAATTCACATTCCCACCAGCAGTGCAAGAGTGTTCCCTTTTCTCCACACCCTCTCCAGCATTTATTGTTTCTAGATTTTTTGATGATGGCCATTCTGACTGGTGTGAGATGATATCTCATTGTAGTTTTGATTTGCATTTCTCTAATGATTAATGATGTTGAGCATTCTTTCATGTGTTTGTTGGCAGTCTGTATATCTTCTTTGGAGAAATGTCTATTTAGGTCTTCTGCCCATTTTTGGATTGGGTTGTTTATTTTTTTGTTATTGAGCTGCATGAGCTGCCTGTAAATTTTAGAGATTAATCCTTTGTCAGTTGATTCATTTGCAAATATTTTCTCCCATTCTGAGGGCTGTCTTTTGGTCTTGTTTATGGTTTCCTTTGCTGTGCAAAAGCTTTGAAGTTTCATTAGGTCCCATTTGTTTATTTTTGTTTTTATCTCCATTACTCTAGGAGATGGGTCAAAAAGGATCTTGCTGTGATTTATGTCATAGAGTGTTCTACCTATGTTTTCCTCTAAGAGTTTTATACTATCTGGCCTTATGTTTAGGTCTTTAATCCATTTTGACTTTATTTTCATGTATGGTGTTAGGGAGTGTTCTAATTGAATTCTTTTACATGTAGCTGTCCAGTTTTCCCAGCACCACTTATTGAAGAGGCTGTCTTTTCTCCACTGTATATTTTTGCCTCCTTTATCAAAGATAGGGTGACCATATGGGAGTGGGTTTATCTCTGGGCTTTCTATCCTGTTCCATTGATTTATATTTCTCTTTTTGTGCCAGTACCATACTGTCTTGATTACTGTAGCTTTGTAGTATAGTCTGAAGTCAGGGAACCTGATTCCTCCAGTTCCGTTTTTCGTTCTCAAGATTGCTTTGGCTATTCGGGGTCTTTTGTGTTTCCATACAAATTGTGAATTTTTTTGTTCTAGTTCTGTGAAAAATGCCATTGGTAGTTTGATAGGGATTGCATTAAATCTGTAGATTACTTTGGGAAGTAGAGTCATTTTCACAATGTTGATTCTTCCAATCCAAGAACATGGTATATCTCTCCGTCTATTTGTATCATCTTTAATTTCTTTCATCAGTGTCTTATAATTTTCTGCATACATGTCTTTTGTCTCCTTAGGTAGGTTTATTCCTAGATATTGTATTCTTTTTGTTGCAGTGGTAAGTGGGAGTGTTTTCTTTATTTCACTTTCAGATTTTTCATCATTGGTGTGTAGGAATGCCAGAGATTTCTGTGCATTAATTTTGTATCCTGCTACTTTACCAAATTCATTGATTAGCTCTAGTAGTTTTCTGGTAGCATCTTTAGGATTCTCTATGTATAGTATCATGTCATCTGCAAACAGTGACACTTTTACTTCTTTTTTTCCGATTTGCATTCCTTTTATTTCTTTTTCTTCTCTGAATGTTGTGGGTAAAACTTCAAAAACTATGTTGAATAATAGTGGTGAGAGTGGGCAACCTTGTCTTGTTCCTGATCTTAGTGGAAATGGTTTCAGTTTTTCACCATTGAGGATGATGTTGGCTGTGGGTTTGTCCTATATGGCCTTTATTATGTTGAGGAAAGTTCCCTCTATGCCTACTTTCTGGAGGGTTTTTTCCATAAATGGGTGTTGAATTTTGTCAAAAGCTTTCTCTGCATCTATAGAGATGATCATATGGTTTTTCTCCTTCAATTTGTTAACATGGTGTATCACATTTATTGTTTTGTGTATATTCAAGAATCCTTGCTTTCCTGGGATAAACCCCACCTGACCATAGTGTACGATCCTTTTAGTGTGCTGTTGGATTCTGTTTGCTAGTATTTTGTTGAGGATTTTTGCATCTATGTTCATCAGTGATATTGGCCTGTAGCTTTCTTTCTTTGTGACATCTTTGTCTGGTTTTGGTATCAGGGTGATGGTAGAATGAGTTTTTGAGTTTGGGAGTGTTCCTCCCTCTGCTATATTTTGGAAGAGTTTGAGAAGGATAGGTGTTAGCTCTTCTCTAAATGTTTGATAGAATTCGCCTGTGAAGCCATCTGGTCCTGGGCTTTTGTTTGTTGGAAGATTTTTAATCACAGTTTCAATTTCAGTGTTTGTGATTGGTCTGTTCATATTTTCTATTTCTTCCTGATTCAGTCTTGGCAGTTTGTGCATTTCTAAGAATTTGTCCATTTCTTCCAGATTGTCCATTTTATTGGCATAGAGTTGCTTGTAGTAATCCCTCATGATTTTTTTTATTTCTGCAGTGTCAGTTGTTACTTCTCCTTTTTCATTTCTAATTCTATTGATTTGAGTCTTCTCCCTTTTTTTCTTGATGAGTCTGGCTAATGGTTTATCAATTTTGTTTATCTTCTCAAAGAACCAGCTTTTAGTTTTATTGATCTTTGCTATTGTTTCCTTCATTTCTTTTTCATTTATTTCTGATCTGATTTTTATGATTTCTTTCCTTCTGCTAACTCTGGGGTTTTTTTGTTCTTCTTTCTCTAATTGCTTGAGGTGCAAGGTTAGGTTGTTTATTCGAGATGTTTCCTGCTTCTTAAGGTGGGCTTGTATTGCTATAAACTTCCCTCTTAGAACTGCTTTTGCTGCATCCCATAGGTTTTGGGTCGTTGTATCTCCATTGTCATTTGTTTCTAGGTATTTTTTAATTTCCTCTTTGATTTCTTCAGTGATCACTTCGTTATTAAGTAGTGTATTGTTTAGCCTCCATGTGTTTGTATTTTTTACAGATCTTTTCCTATAATTGATATCTAGTCTCATGGCATTGTGGTCGGAAAAGATACTTGATACAATTTCAATTTTCTTAAATTTACCAAGGCTTGATTTGTGACCCAAGATATGATCTATCCTGGAGAATGTTCCATGAGCACTTGAGAAGAATGTGTATTCTGTTGTTTTTGGATGGAGTGTCCTATAAATATCAATTAAGTCCATCTTGTTTAATGTATCATTTAAAGCTTGTGTTTCCTTATTTATTTTCATTTTGGATGATCTGTCCATTGGTGAAAGTGGGGTGTTGAAGTCCCCTACTATGAATGTGTTACTGTCGATTTCCCCTTTTATGGCTGCTAGTTTTTGCCTTATATATTGAGGTGCTCCTATGTTGGGTGCATAAATATTTATAATTGTTATATCTTTTTCCTGGATTGATCCCTTGATCATTATGTAGTGTCCTTTTTTGTCTCTTGTAATAGACTTTGTTTTAAAGTCTATTTTGTCTGATATGAGAATTGCAACTCCAGCTTTCTTTTGATTTCCATTTGCATGGAATATCTTTTTCCATCCCCTCACTTTCAGTCTGTATGTGTCCCTAGGTCTGAAGTGGGTCTCTTGTAGACAGCATATATACAGGCCTTGTTTTTGTATCCATTCAGCCAGTCTATATCTTTTGGTTGGAGCATTTAATCCATTTACATTTAAGGTAATTATCGATATGTATGTTCCTATTACCATTGTCTTAATTGTTTTTGGTTTATTATTGTACGTCTTTTCCTTCTCTTGTGTTTCCTGCCTAGAGAAGTTCCTTTAGCATTTGTTGTAAAGCTGGTTTGGTGTTGGTGAATTCTCTTAGCTTTTGCTTGTCTGTAAAGGTTTTAATTTCTCCATCAAGTCTGAATGAGATCCTTGCTGGGTAATCATGGTTGTAGGTTTTTCTCCTTTATCACTTTAAATATGTCTTGCCATTCCCTTCTGACTTGAAGAGTTTCTGCTGAAAGATCAGCTGTTAACCTTATGGGGATTCCTTTATGTGTTATTTGTTCTTTTTCCCTTCCTGCTTTTAATATTTGTTCTTTGTATTTAATTTTTGATAGTTTGAGTAATATGTGTCTTGGCGTGTTTCTCCTTGGATTTATCCTGTATGGGACTCTGTGCTTCCTGGACTTGATTAGCTATTTCTTTCCCAATTCAGGGAAGTTTTCAACTATAATCTCTTCAAATATTTTCTGAGTCCCTTTCTTTTTCTCTTCTTCTGGGACCCCTATAATTCGAATGTTGGTGTGTTTAATGTTGTCCAAGAAGTCTCTGAGACTGTCCTCAGTTCTTTTCATTGTTTTGTGCAGTTTCTGCTCTGCGGTAGTTATTTCCACTATTTTATCTTCCAGGTCACTTATCCGTTCTTCTGCTATTGATCCCTTCTGGAGAATTTTTAATTTCTTTTATTGCGTTGTTCATCACTGTTTGTTTGCTCTTTAGTTCTTCTAGGTCCTTGTTAAAAGTTTCTTGTATTTTCTCCATTATATTTCCAAGATTTTGGATCATCTTTACTATCATTATTCTGAATTCTTTTTCAGGTAGACTGCCTATTTCCTCTTCATTTGTTAGGTCTGGTGGGTTTTTATCTTGCTCCTTCATCTGCTGTGTGTTTTTCTGTCTTCTCATTTTGCTTATCTTACTGTGTTTGGGGTCTCCTTTTTGCAGACTGCATGTTTGTAGTTTCCATTGTTTTTAGCATCTGTCCCCAGTGGCTAAGTTTGGTTCAGTGGGTTGTGTAGGCTTCCTGGTGGAGGGGACTAGTGCCTGTGTTCTGGTGGATGAGGATCTTGTCTTTCTGATGGGCAGGTCCACGTCTGGAGGTGTGTTTTGGGGTGTCTGTGGTCTTATTATGATTTTAGGCAGCCTCTCTGCTATTGGGTGGGGTTGTGTTCCTGTCTTGCTAGTTGTTTGGCATATGGTGCCCAGCACTGTAGCTTGCTGGTCGTTGAGTGAAGCTGGGTCTTGGTGTTGAGATGGAGATCTCTGGGAGATTTTCACCGTTTGATATTATGTGGATCTGGGATGTCTCTTGTGGACCAGTGTCTTGAACTTGGCTCTCCCACCTCAGAGGCACAGCACTGACTCCTGGCTTCAGCACCAAGATCCTTCATCCATACGGCTCAGAATAAAAGGGAGGGGAAAAAAAGAAAGAAAGAAAGAAAGAAGATTAAATAAAATAAAGTAAAATAAAGTTATTAAAACAAAAAATAATTATTAACAAAAAATATTTTTAAGGAAAAAAACAAAACAAAACAAATGGGCAGACAGAACACTAGGACAAGTGGTAAAAGCAAAGCTATACAGACAAAATCACACACAGAGGCATACACATACACACTCACAAAAAGAGAAAAAGGGAAAAGAATATATATATCGTTGCTCCCAAAGTCCACCTCCTCAATTTGGGATGATTTGTTGTCTATTCATGTATTCCACAGATGCAGGGCACATCAAGTTGATTGTGGAGATTTAATCTGCTGCTCCTGAGGCTGCTGGGAGAGATTTCCCTTTCTCTTCTTTGTTCGCACAGCTCCCGGGGGCTCAGCTTTGGATTTGGCCCCGCCTCTGCATGTAGGTCGCCTGAGGATGTCTGTTCTTTGCTCAGACAGGATGGGGTTAAAGGAGCAGCTGATTCGGGGGCTCTGGCTCACTCAGACCGGGTGGAGGGAGGGGTACGGAGGGCGGGGCGAGCCTGCGGCGGCAGAGGCCGGCGTGACATTGCGTCAGAAGCCGGCGTGACGTTGCACCAGCCTGAGGCGCGCTGTGTGTTCTCCCGGGGAAGTTGTTCCTGGATCCCGGGACCCTGGCAGTGGCGGGCTGCACAGGCTCCCCGGGAGGGAGGTGTGGCGAGTGACCTGGGCTTCCTCACAGGCTTCCTCACAAGCTAAGCTAAGCAGCCTTAGCGTCTCATGCCCGTCTCTGGTGTCTGCGCTGATAGCCCTAGCTCGTGCCCGTCTCTGGAGCTCCTTTAAGCGGCGCTCTGAATCCTCTCTCCTCGTGCACCAGGAAACAAAGTGGCAAGAAAATGTCTCTTGTCTCTTCGGCAGGTCCAGACTTTTTCCCGGACTCCCTCCCAGCCAGCTGTGGCGCACTAACCCCCTTCAGGCTGTGTTCACGCCACCAACTCCAGTCCTCTCCCTGCAGTCCGACCTCCGAAGCCTGAGCTTCTGCTCTCAGACCCCGCCCCCCCCGGCAGGTGAACAGACGAGCCTCTCGGGCTGGTGAGCGCCGGTCGGCACCGATCCTCTGTGCGGGAATCTCTCCGCTTTGCCCTCCGCACCCCTGGTGCTGGCTCTCCTCCGCGGCTCCGAAGCTCCCCGCTCCGCCTCCCGCAGTCTCCGCCCGCGAAGGGGCTCCTAGTGTGTGGAAACCTTTCCTCCTTCACAGCTCCCTCCCACTGGTGCAGGTCCCGGCCCTATCCTTTTGTCTCTGTTTATTCCTTTTTCTTTTGCCCTACCCAGGTACGTGGGGGGGGGGTTTCTTGCCTTTTGGGAGGTCTGAGGTCTTCTGCCAGCGTTCAGTAGGTGTTCTGTAGGAGTTGTTCCACATGTAGATGTATTTCTGATGTATTTGTGGGGAGGAAGGTGATCGCATGTTACTCTTCCGCCATCTTGAAGCTCCACCCTTAAGCTTTTTTTGATATGCAATTCACTTGTTTGGAAAGCATTTAATTTTTTTTTCAGTTTCCTTTTTTAACAGGGTTAATTATTACCCACTACTAGGGCAAGACTCTTCTGATTTGCTCTACCCAGTGCCCTGTGAATTTTGAGTTTTCCCAATCTGGCTGGAGAGAATAGACTATTCTTGGCCCTGCCTGGGTTCTATGCACTATAAAGGTACTATGCACCTTTCAAGTGATCTTTGCTGGGTTTCTGGTAGTTTCCTCACACATTGCATAAATAAGTCTGCTACTGGATACTTGCAAGTGAGTCCCTGCAGTTCTCTGGATACTCTCTCTGTGTAGACCCCTCCTCCCTGGTACTCTACCAACTCTAGCAGCTTTGGTCCCCCCAAACTCTCAGCCCTGTGTCTTCACCTGGGGAGTCCACCAGGTTCTGCCTCAGTTCTTCCTTGTGTTGTGGCTTGGAGACTCTCAAGTCAGTTAGCTAGGTCAGTTGTAGGGCTAGCCTCATCTTTTTCTATCTTTCCAGAATCAGTTTCCTTCATTGCCTGTTGTTCAGTGTCTTTGAAAAGCATTGGTTCATATATTTTATTTGGTTTTTCCATTGTTTCAGGTGGGAAGATAATTCTAGTCCCAGTTACTTCACATCAGTTGGAAACAGAAGTCCCTCTGTTACTCCATTTTTGATTAACTAAAACATGCACTGATTTTTCGTGGCAGATCATAGAAACATTTGTGCACTCTTCATGAGCAGAAAGATTTGCCCAAAGCAGTTAACATAAATTTCCCTTAACATACAAAATGGCAATATAATCTGTCTCTCACTAAGATACCCACGTGTTTTTAATATTTAATATTGCATTAAAAAAAGTAGATTTTCAGAAACATAATAAGCACAAAGTCTCCCTGTTTATCCTCCATAGTATTTTGTCATCGTGGGGAAGGTTTAAGTATTCTGTCCCCTCCACACATGCCCAACCTCCTGATCTACCCCTGTGGATCTCCTATAGGCCACCACCCTTGAAATTTTACAAGCAAGTTTGTTGACAGAAAGCCAGTACCCTGCTCTACCTAGAAGGTAGTATTAGTTTGAGGACACTGAATCCCGGGACTTCCTCCAATTTATCACAGTTAAACACCTGTGCTAAATAAGTTGCATATCTCCACTGTGGGTTTCAAGCCACGAAATGGTAACTGTCAAAATTTCTCTTTCATTTAATGGGATAAATGGTGTGAGGGCCCTCCAGGTGTTTAAAGATAATGTATGATATTTTGAGCAGGGAGGTCCTCTGGAGGCTTTTCAGACTTTGGCTTATCCTCCTTTTACATCTTCTGTGCTGTTTCTCTGACAGGATGACTCTGTGCTTAAATGCTGAGATTCTGCATCACTACTTAAATTTCTATTTTTTTATTGTGGCAACCCTGCCCTATGTTGTTCCAGGAAAGGCAGAGAAATTGCATATCATATATATATTTTTTGATACTTTTATATCTTTTTTGGGGGCTGTGTTGGGTCTTCGTTGCTGCGCGTGGGCTTTGTCTAGTTGTGGCGAGCGGGGGCTACTCTTTGTTGCAGTATATGGGCTTCTCCTTGTGGTGGCTTCTTTTGTTGCGGAGCCAGGCTCTAGGCATGCGGACTTCAGTAGTTGTGGCACGTGGGCTCAGTAGTTGTGGCTCGCGGGCTCTAGAGCACAGGGTCCGTAGTTGCTGTGCACAGGCTTAGCTGCTACATGGAACATGGGATCTTCCCAGACCAGGGATTGAACCCGTGTCCCCTGCATTGGCAGGTGGATTCCTAACCACTGTGCCACCAGGGAAGTCCCTTCATATGATATTAAATGAGGATTAAGGACATGGGTTTGGATATCTGACAGGGCCAGATTGAAGTCCCAACTATTTCCCTTACCAGCTGTGTGACCCTAGGTCTGTTACTAAAGATATATAGCCCACAATTTCCATCCACTCCCCTTTAAATAAAAGGAATAACACAAGACTTTTTTTTTTTTTTTTTTTTTTTTGGCTGGCCTCTCACTGTTGTGGCCTCTCCCGTTGTGGAGCACAGGCTCCGGACGCACAGGCTCAGTGG
>NW_006772616.1:4911321-4918434 GCF_000442215.2 Lipotes vexillifer | reverse complement strand
GCGGTACGTGGGCCTCTCACTGTTGTGGCCTCTCCTGTTGCAGAGCACAGGCTCCGGACGCGCAGGCTCAGCAGCCATGGCTCACGGGCCCAGCCGCTCTGTGGCATGTGGGATCTTCCTGTACCGGGGCACGAACCTGTGTCCCCTGCATCGGCAGGTAGACTCTCAACCACTGTGCCACCAGGGAAGCCCAACACAAGACTTTTGTGTAAGCAAGATAATGAACGTGAAAAGGGTTGAGTACAATACCTGCCAACGGAAATGCTCAATAAACATTCTCATACTCAATAAGTCGGTAATGATAAGTCCCGCCTCACTGTCACCACCCTTTATAATAATTCTCAGCACAAGGGTTACTTTCAGAGTCTGATGGGCCATCCTTTGTTCAGCAGTTGATACATTATCTCACTGTTCTCAGCCAGATATCTCAAATTGGTGGTCGACAGACAAGCTGCATGTCGATTTTAAACAAAATTAAGAAAAAGGTGATTTCCTATAAAATCCAGATTTCAATAAAAATTCAGATATCTGGCCTCTCTTAAATAGTTGGAATATCTTTTAGTTGTAGACTCATGATTCCACATGTTTTAATAAGTGGTAACTGTGAGCTAGTTATCACATTCAGCAGGGCAGTGCTTGTCAATGTGCCAGGACCCCTCCTTCCCACTTACCTTCCCCATACCGAATTGAGTGTCACCCAGCACAGGGACTCCTCATTTTTCTTCCTGTTCCTTGTTTTTATTTGTGACCCTGCATGAGACTGCTTGTTCTCCCTAAATGAGATGCACTAATGTTTACAAAGTATTTAGAATAGAGGCTGATGTAAAGAACAGGATTTCTGTAAATGGCTTTTGCCCTGGAGCATAATGAAATTATTCGTGGAACATTTCTGGGCATTCTGCCTTTTGGTTGTTTGAGCAGAGACCACAGGTTGTCACCAAATAGGAATTCTGCCTTGTTTCTCTAGCATAAAACCCCTAATGTGATCTGGGCTCTTTGCTGAACAAAATAAAAACTCCAAGTATCCCTTTCAGTTTGGTATGGTAATTTGAATAAATGGAAGACGTTTGTGTAGCTTTGGGGTAACATCACTAAAGAAGGAGGCATGCCCCTCTCCTGCCCTTTCTTGTGTTCTTGGGGCCAAACTGTGGGTATGATGGAGTTGGAGCAGCCATCTTGTAGTATGAGGTAGAAGGCAAGGGTTGAGAATGATGAAACAACAAATTAAAGGGGACCTGGATTCCTGGTGCTCTTTGTGCCAACTTACCTGTTGTAGATTACCTGCATTTATATCAGAGAAGTGTATATTTCAGTAATGTTTATGCCACCATTATTTAGGGGTTTCTGTCACTCATAGATGAACTTAATCCAAACCAATGCTATTACATTGATATGACATGTTTAATATCAACTATTATGTTGATAATGTTTTCTATATAACTTACAGAAATTAGAACGAGTACCTCAGAAACTTCACAAACATTAATTATGTCTTCCATGTGGCTTTTCTTCATAGAAGTATTTCACATACTTTTTTTTACAATCTAAAATATTTATTTTATCATCTCCTCATTAATTCTACTTTAAGTATATTAAATTTTATTGTATTTTAGTATTGTATATTTATTGTACTGTATTTTTGTAACAGATTTGTTGAGATATAATCCACACACCATAGAATTTACTCATTTAACGCATATAATTCACAGTTTTTAGTATGTTCATAAAGTTGTGCAACCGTCACCAGGATCAGTAATACATGTCACTTCCACTTGCTTTCCATTGGCTCGAGCAAGTCATATAGCCTTGGGTAAGAAAGCCTCCTGTAGAGTGGGGTCTCTTACTGAAAGGCAAACACTTTGAAGAATAATGCAATCTAACACACATATTATCGCCACTAGATGGCTATCAGGGGCCATTGTGATCAGAGCCTGTGTGGTAGAAGTGTTGAGACTTAAGTAGGTTTTATATAAATTTTTGAGTTGGATTTGCTGATAGAAGAAAATGGCATTGAAGAAAAATATTTTCTTTGTAAGTTAAAGTACAGATGAAGAAAATTAACAAGTCAGATTGAATAAAAGTAAGGAAAGTATTCTTACAAGAGAGGAAAATAATTTTTTAACTTGGGAGTGGTAAGTTAGGATGTAATGTGAGGCCATCTATAATAGAGAGTTTTGCATAATAAGCTACACTTGATTTTGAAAACCACTTAAAACAACAATAATTAAAATATGAAAATAATAATAGTAACAAATAGGTATTAACCTCTTTCTTTGTAATAGATACTGTTTTATATATTTTGTATGCTGTAGCTCCTTTACTTCTCACAATAACTAGTGCAGTATGTCCTGATATTATTTTCATTTACCGGATATGTAAGGTAAAACTCAGAGACGTAAAGTAAAAAAGCCATATATCACACAGTATGACAGTTTCTGTTGTTTCCAACCAAGAACCATAATTGACACTAAATAGGAAAAGGTCTAAAATAATATATACCAAACTTTTAACAGTGAAACTGTGTTGAGTAGAATTTCAGGGAATTTTCTATTTATTTGTGTCCTCTTCAATTTCTTTCAGCAATTTTTTTTAGTTTTCAGTGTACAAGTCTTACACCCCCTTGGTTAAATTTATTCTCAAGCATTTTATTCTTTCTGATGCTGTTGTAATGGAATTTTCTTAATTTCCTTTTCAGATTGTTCATTGTTAGTGTGTAGAGATTTAACTGATTTTTACATACTGATCTTGTACCCATCAACTTCGCTGAATTTATTATCTCTAATAGGTTTTGTGTGTATGTGTGAATTTTTTAGGATTTTCCCTATATAGAATCGTGTCACTCGTGAAAAAAGATGGTCTTACTTCTTCCTTTCCAGTGTGGATGCCTTTTGTCTTATTTTACTGCCTAATTGCTCTGACTAGAAATTCTAGTGGAGAGTTGAATACCAGTGGTGAAGTGGGCTTCCCTCTCTGGCCCTTGATGTTAGGGTAAAAGCTTTCAGTGTTTCACTATTGAAACAACGTATTATTTTTAAACATAGAAAAGCACATGATTATTTTAGGCAACTAATAAAAATGTAGAGCAAAATCTATTTTAGAAGTTCTTAAAATACAAAGCTTCCATTGACCTCTTAGTTTTCTGTAGTAGAAGATGACAGATCAACATGGAAAGGAAAGCTAGAGTAAGACGCACAGGCCTGTAGAGAGATAACTAGAGACATCTTTCCTAAGGGGATGAGAAGGACTAAACCGTCGGTGGGATAGAATGAGAGTTTTGCAGACTTGAAATTAGGTACTCACCTAGAGATGTGTTAAGGAGGGAGCTTTGCCTGCTGTCTCCAGAAAGAGAACCAGATATTTAAGACTAGGAAGGCCCAGATCAAGATAAAGGAATAGTACAGTTCCTAGTTACCACTCCCTGTAGTTAACAAATTATGAATACCAACATGAATAAAGAAACAGCAGCTTAGGAGAAGCTGCTACAGTTGATGGCTTAGAATTTCTAAAGAAGCAAAATTGGGGAAGATAGCAGGAGTTATGACTTGCCAATCTGACCTATTTTAATGATGGTCACTAGCTTATTACACTGGAATTGTGGATTCTGTGTTTATGGATATTCCATTTAATACATTTTTAATAGATGTCAGTCACTGGGCAAAGTTTTTTATTAATTCTTATAACAACCATGTGAGAGATGCAGTTTGGATTTGATTATATAGAACTGGAAATTGAGATTCAGAAAGTTTCTATCCTTTGCTCTAGCTACACAGTGGGTAGGCATTAGAAATAGGATTGGAGCCTAGAATTTTGGTTAAATGTTGTAATTTTCATAGATGATACAAAGAATTTTTTTAATGTAGATAACTATTCATACTGTATGGTCAAGATAGGTGAGGTGATGGTGCAGTAACAAAGAGCCCCCACACCCAAGTGACTTAAAACAAAGTTCCACATCCACTTCATTATGTAACCCAGAATAATGGATTCTGTCTCTTTTATGCCTAAATTCCAGTGGTCCATGATACGACCATCTCTGCATCTCTCTCCCCTGCCCCTCTTTTTAAATTTTTACAAATTAACACATGTGTGTGAGCAATTCAAACATTTTTTGAGCATGAAAGAATGTAAAATGAAAATCAACATCTCCTTTTTTGACTGACGTTTTGAAGAATGACACACTGTATGTGAAAGCATTTTAAGCTCCTTAAAGAAAAGAGTCGTATAAAATTCAAGATATTATAATAACAGTGGTTCTCATAATTTCTAATTTTTAGTTTCAATATAAAACATCTAAATAAAAACTAAAAATAAGACTTGACCACATGAAATTTTCCTGGAGAGTTTTTATTAAAGTTTTTATTAAAGGGCAGAAGTTCAGCTTAATCTTTAGCAGAATGAAGGATTGCAATCAATTACGGTGCCGAAAAAGATATTGAATTTGTTTTTGACATATGGGCAAAGTATATTTTAGCTTTGTGTGTGTGTGGAAGAGGCCACTGAAAAGAGAGAGTTAAAAAGACTGTCATTAGTTGTCACACTGTGTGCGTAATGACCTGGCATGTTCGTGAAGCCATGGCCATTATAAATTTGTAGTTTTCCCTGTCTGCCAGGACTAGTAATGTGCAATACATTTAACAACTAAATTTGCATACAGAACATATCATTGACCTTTTAATTTCAAAGGACAAAGATTTACAAGGACAGTCATTCCAAAATAAACCATTTAATTTATATCCTTGTGTTCTCTTGTAGCAGCAGTAGAAATGCAACAAGCTGCCATTCCACAAAGAGAAAAAAGAGGAGAAATATCTTCCCAAGTGGGAGATATACCAATATCAGTTGAAAACTGATAGATATATAATCCATTTTCTCTTGATTCTTATTTTAAGGCATTTATTTTGGTTCTATAATTGTAAGTGTTAAAATAGCGTATAATCATAGTGAAATGGTTCTTTAAAATAATAGAATTTCAGAAGCATGGATTTTGTTTTCTTTGAACCATAAATTCAGCTGGGATATAGGGGCTCCATCCTGTTGTGCTACCCTTCTCCATTCAAAGTCAAACATCTAGAAAGAAAAATCTGTGTTCGTTTTCTTTCCTAGCTGGCCACTACCCACTCCTTAGCTGTCTATTACCTTAGTTAGCCTTAAAATGATATAATTGCATTAACTTGTTCATTTCTTCCTTTTTTCTTCATTCATGCATTCATTGATTACTATTGAGCACTTGCTTTTGTGTATCAGGCAATGTCCTCATCCATGGGAACATATGGGTAAGCACCACCCATATGGTCCCTGGTCACTTAGACCTTCTACCTGCCAGAGAGTGAGGGGTAGGAAAGATACCAATAAACAAGTAAACAAATAAATAGAGGATCCATCCAGAGAATACAAGTTCTATAAAGAAAATAAAATAGGGTGATATGAGAGAGTGGCTGGGTAACAGCGGGTGAGTACCACAAATTAGGAACGTGACGAAGTCTCTTTGAAATTATGATATTATGTTCAGAGGCAAATGATGAGAAAGAGTGGCATCAGAACAGAATTACATACAAATTGAAGGTGAAAACAAGGCCCAGAGTTGGGCACAAGCTTGGCTTGTTCAGGAAACTAAGTTCCTTCTATAGTGGTCAGCTCGACTCTCTCTGCACCCTCGTTTTACCTCCCTCGCCTAATGTAGGGAGTCGATGCTACAGAGCGGATAAGAGCACAAGTTCTGGAGTCTGACGGATTGGAACTGAATCTGGATTCTGCTACTTCCTCCTCTGGGAACCTCAGTTTCCTCACCCGTAACATAGGATTGCACTGTCAGGGTTCCAACGAGAAACAAATGACATATCCAAATGAGGTTACATTTGAAGAGGTTTATTTTCAAAGGGGTAAATTACAAAGGCATGTACGGGGTATAGAGAAAACAGGAGATGCCACCCCAGCACTGTCCATATCTAGTAGCCAAATTATTCCCACTCTAGACCACAAAGGACAAGATAGAGGTTCCTGGAACTTGAAATGAGAGAGAGCACAGGTTCCTTTGAGCGCAACAGTGACCTCTGGCCATGGACATGATCATTGTAAGGCGACCTTATAGTGAATCACACGCTGACTTACCCTCCTCCCTGCCTCCAGTCTCCACGAGATGCTCCCTCTTGGTGGAAATCAGCTAAAAGCCAAAAGCCAAGAGAATCTTTTGTGCAGTCCATGAAGGTAGGGGGACACAGAGAAGAATAGAGAATGCCCCTGAAGGGAAAAACCGAGGACAGGAGATAATACATGTACCTACCTCACCTAGGCGCCTTGGAGAATATCTGAGGCAGTGCATGTAAAATGTTTAGTCTCAACTCAGGTCTTTAAAACAATTTAAAACAAGAATGGCAAGTTGTTAAATACTTGTTAAGTCCACATTGGATTGGTGTTGTATTTTCTGAACATTCAAAATATTTTTGAATATTAAAAAGTGCTTGGGGCTTCCCTGGTGGCGCAGTGGTTGGGAGTCCGCCTGCCGATGCAGGGGACGCGGGTTCGTGCCCCGGTCCGGGAGGATCCCGCATGCTGCGGAGCGGCTGGGCCCGTGAGCCATGGCCGCTGGGCCTGCGCGTCCGAAAAAAAAAAAAAAAAAAAGTGCTTGGCATTGTGTTTGGAACTTAGTAAATGTCCCATAAATGTTAGTTACAAGGATGATTACAACAACAGTAAAGCATAAGCAATTCACTAGCATCTGCCTCTAAAGGTGTTTCTTCTTTTCTTACAATAATCTGCTTTTGAAAAGTCTTATCTATGTTGATAATTTTACCCTACCTCCCAAAATGTGCATGATTTTCTGAGAATCATGTCTAGCCTATCTCTGAATCCCAAGTTCCAAACATTTCTTTTAAACTTCCCAGTGGCTCCATCTGTATAACTATGTTATAGGCCCTCAAAACTCAACTCATCCTCTCCCTCAACCTGCTTTTTCTCCCGTGTCCCTTTGGCTTTTAGTCAGAATAACTCTTGATTCCACCCACTTACTGCCACGGCCCTGCCACCCCCTAATCCAAACCAGTGTCACCTAGTTCCAGACTGTAGCCATCTAACTGGTCTCCCAGCATCCAATTTGCCCTCTTTTTTTTTTTTTTT
>NW_006772616.1:4884744-4911079 GCF_000442215.2 Lipotes vexillifer | reverse complement strand
GCTGAAAACTCTTTCCTGGGGTATAGTTTGAGGATTTGAAACTTAAATAAACTACCCAAATGAGTCTGCACATTAAGCTTTGAAAGCCACTAATGTAGGAAATATTCCCTCAGCCAGACCACTGAAATAGCCACCTGACGGATTTCTACACCCTTTCTCTTCCAAGTTTGTTTTCTTTCTCTTTCCTTTCTTTTTCCTTCCTCCTTCCTTCCTTCCCTCCCTCCCTCCTTCCTTCCTTTCTCTCTTTCTCTTTTTTCTCTCTTTCTTTCTCTCTCCCCCCCCACCCCTGTCTTTCTCTCTCCGTCTTCCCTTCCCTTCCCTTTTCATTTTTCAGTATAAGCTATGCTGTCAAACACACCTGAGTTCAAATCCCAGTAATCCCACTGTCTTACTGATATGGATTAATATGCTTAGCCTCCGTTCATGTAAGAAATAAAGTTAGAACAACTACCTCATAGGGTTGATGTGAATATTAAAAAGGAAAATATCAACGTGATAACTTGCATAGCCCTTGGCACACAGTAAGAGCTTAATAAGTGCTTGCCAGCACTGCTGTATTATGATTGTTTATTTTTGTTGTTGTTATTATTTATCCCCTTAAAATTAATTATCATTAAATCAGTTTACATATAAAATCTTTTGCCTGACATGAAGGGCTGCATTCCTTTTATTTTTTTCCTTCCCTATCTTATTTCCCACTTCACACATTAAGCAAACTGTTCCCCCATACACATTGGCATATTCCCCGGGCCCCTTGTTCATTTCCTATGTATTTTCTCTGCCCTCACCAGAATTCCACCCGTTCCACAGCCAGCTCTAAGACTAGTTTCTTCACCCAGCAATAATAATCATTCCTTCCAAAGATTTTCTATAAAATGGTAGTCCCTCATATCTATGCTATTATATAATTCATTTGTGAGTCTTCTTTCTCTTATTAGACTGTGTGTAATTTAAGCATAAAAATTATATTTCAATTATCATGTAGTAATCAAATTCTTACCCCACACATTTACAGCTCAACAAATATTTATTGATTTTTTAAGTAGAGAGAGAGAAAAAAATGAATCTTTTTTCTACCTTCATCTTAGGAGTTCCAAGAGATTATAAAAAGATGTAGGCTGGAAACCAAGCATCACAATACATGAGTACAAATAGCATATATCTTTTACGTATTTAACTGCAAGGGTAGTTTTTAAAAAAACTTCTCAAACTAGAAGTGTTTGAAATATCAAAACAATGAAATATTAGAACAGTCTTTGTGGAATAAAATTTGGTATACACATCAGAATATACATGTATATGTATATATATGTTTATATACATATGTATATATACACACCACTTCTAGGAATTCAACTTAAGGAAATCATCAGTCATAAAAATTGTGGTGTTGTTAACAATAGAGAAAAAGTTGGAAGTAATCGAAATGTCCATCCGTAATTGAGTCGTTAAATAGTAACTCCTTTATCCGAAACACTTATATCAAGTGTCTAGCATATGCCTAGCACTGCATAAATGCTGGTAAGCAAAACAATCACAAGATGGGTTCTTATGATGCTATTAAAAATCTTGACTCAAAAAAAAATAAAGATACGAGAGATGTTAACATTTATGAGGTTAGAGAATAAAAAGAGAACACAAATTCCCTATATAGCCATTATTTGATTCCGTGCTGTTTTTTCTTTTAAAAGTATACATGCATAGGGAAAAATAAGAAAGAAATAGGGCATAATATTAACACTGATTAACTAGTCTTCAGGATTTTTTTAAATTAATTAATTTATTTATTTTTGGCTGCGTTGAGTCTTTGTTGCTGCGCGCGGGCTTTCTCTAGTTGAGGCGAGCGGGGGCTACTCTTTGTTGTGGCGCGCGACCTTCTCATTGCAGTGGCTTCTCTTGTTGCAGAGCACGGGCTCAAGGCACGTGGGCTCCAGTAGTTGTGGCTCGCGGGCTCTAGAGCGCAGGCTCAGTAGTTGTGGCGCACGGGCTTGGTTGCTCCGCGGCTTGTGGGATCTTCCCGGACCAGGGCTCGAACCCATGTGCCCTGCGTTGGCAGGCGGATTCTTAACCACTGCGCCACCAGGGAAGTCCCTAGTCTTCACTTTTAATATCAACTTTTCTGTATGTTTTAATTTTTCTCTGAAAAAATATACCAATTTGTAATGAGAAAATAAAGGATGGTATCAAGAGGAGAATGTGTTAATGGATTCAGGAGAGAATGTGGGGAGGTATCAGAAGGAAAGAGAGTGAGAGACTCGGGGTGTTGAGCAGGTAGAGGCTCACCTACCCCACTGCCCTCATTGCCTTAGCTAAGGCTCCCTTCTCTGAAGGATGAACAGTCTCAACTTTGGACCCCAGAGACTTGCTAGGATAACTGGACATCTCCAGTCTTAGGTAACCCTTCAAGCTTTGTGAAGCCACTGAGCATCCTTTATATACATGTGTATAGACAGAGAGTCTCACATTTTAGTATGAAAAAGACTAATTTTAGAAGCTTGTTGAAGACTCAGACTTTCTACTCCACCCCAGCAGTATATCTGGAAAGAAACCTTGATATCTGCATTTTTAAAAACACTTCCACTTCCATGGTTCTTTTGTTAGTGATAGATTGACCACAGAATGACAGTCGCTGGACCAGACAATTATCATATGAATATGCCTTTTCAGGTGTCATTCTCATGCTTTTCCAGTGCCTCCTATGGAAAAGTAAGTGATGACCTGAGGGGCCTCAGGGCATGCTACATGACCTGGGGGCAGAAGTATGCAGGGTGGGCTGGATTTTTTTTTTTTTTTTTTTGTTTTCTTTTTTTGCGGTACGCGGGCCTCTCTCACTGCTGTGGCCTCTCCCATTGCGGAGCACAGGCTCCAGACGCGCAGGCCCAGCGGCCATGGCTCACGGGCCCAGCCGCTCCGCGGCACGCGGGATCCTCCCAGACCGGGGCACGAACCCGCGCCCCCTGCACCGGCAGGCGGACTCCCAACCACTGCGCCACCAGGGAAGCCCCGGTGGGCTGGATTTTGATAGGTAGACAAGGCCAGGAATGGCTGGCAAGTGAGAGGGATGGCCCTGAACTTAGTCAGGAGAGTAGGGAGGGACGTGGTGCTCTTGGGGCATGTGCGCAGTCTGTCAGAGTCAGGCTGGAAGAGCAGGTGAAGGCCAGATTGTCCTTTTCCTGTAGGCAGTAGCAGATCATTGAAGATTTTAGAACAAGAAAGTAAAAGGAGATTTTATGTGCATTCTAACAAGGCGGTGAGCATGCAGGCCAATGGCATCAGATTCAGAACCCAAAAGGCCTGGGTTTGGGCCCAACTCTGCCACTTATTAGGGGACAAGTAAGTGATTAGGGGACAAGTTAATAACCTTTCTAAGTTTCAGTTTCCTTTTCTCTAAAGCGGGCTTAATACAAACTTACAGAGTCAGTTAGAAAAGCCTACATGTTTCTATAAATTCAGAATCAGGCATCCAGTGAATGGTGCTTGAGAGAACTTATTGTCAGCATGGTGAAACACAGGTATAGATGAAAAGACTGGATTTAGGGAGAGCAAAAGGACAGAGACTCTAATTACCCCGCAATATTCTTTGTGGCCTTCCCCTTCTGTACTGGCGGAGTCTTCTCCCAAAGATGGCAAGCCTCTTAAGGTGAAAATAGTTCTGTGGAAGGAACCAATCATTGCACTGAAATAGTGTTTCTCAAAGTGGAGTTCTTTCCAACCCTGCTGGTTCCTGACCCAGTGGTCTCTGCAAGGACTGTCACACGTTGTTCAGAGATTTTGGGGTGAGGCCAGTAAACACACTTTTCCCACATGAATTTCACAAATATGGCATGCAAGGCTTATTGGATTAGTCACAGAATTCTCATTACATTTTAGGGTTTTATATGCTTGACCAAGACTGATGGTCAGTTCATCTCAGCTAACATGCAGTTAACTGTGAAATTTGCATTTTTATTCCTGTTGAATACGTTATCCATGTTCAAAAAATGTTCAAGTCACAAAAAGGCGTTCATTGGTGCATAAAAGTGGTGATTAAATTAGAAAATAAATTCTCTGACTCAGAAAGCATCACCAATATATAGAGCAACCGAGACCTTAGTGCAAATCTATAATATGAACGAGTATTGTTCTAAGAAAAATGAGTTTTAAGCGATAATTTCATGAATATCTTAAAGATTGTGTATATTTAAACTAGCAAACTATATAAAATTTCATTATAAAAACTTTATCCAATATTGGAATAAAGCCATAGAACTGTTCATATTATCTTCAAAGAAGAGTGCCCTCTCTGTTTTTCCTGAACAAGCTCAAAATAATGCTTTCTGATGCAAAATTGATGACTTCTGTTGTCAGTGGTGGAAAAAAGACCAGAACTATAGAAGCATCTTTCAAGGTTGCATTCATCTTGGCAAAACACAGGTGCAAGTCACACTAGTGCCAAGAAACTACTAAAAGCACATGCCATGTTAATGAAAAAGAATATGGTCACAGGGAAAGCAGAATGAGCTATTAGCAAAATTCCTTATCAAAAAACACTGATGGTTGTTGCGAAATATCAATGGCAAACATTGTGGAAGAGCAGTTACACTCTTGTGCATCTGCTGGTAGATATTTCACTTTAGACTTGTGTGATGCTCCTGATGGAGAGAGGATGAATTAGCTGCTCTTGGCATAGGTGCAATTCAGAAATTAAGGAGACGTGCTTGACATGTTTTATTCTGTTTATCCAGGCTACAGGAAAAGGGAGGTGTCTGTTGGTTTACAATTCTTTTTTGTGGTCTATGAGCCAGACTAGAAAATGTGCAATGGGATCAGTCCCATTGGAGTCCCACAGCCCATATGTAGCAAGCATGGGCTTTGCTTTGCAAAGAAAATGATTTGCACCTTAATGCCAATCATAAGATATTTTATTTGCCAAGAAAATTTGGTGGTCAACAATTCTGCTTTGATTCATATTAAACGACAGATGGTGACATAGATTGAGAAAATGAATGTAAGATTCTGCTTTTCTACGCTGAAGTATGCTGGCTGTCAAGAGAAAGTTGTTCAGAGAGCAATTTTGAAATGAGAGATAATATAAAAACACTCCTTTGTGATACTACTATTAATAGTTAAGATCATTTCTATGATTTTACGCTATTTGCTCAAGTGGCGTATCTCAGCAATATATTCAGTATCAGGAATAGAATGACTCTATCACTTCAGGATCAGAATGTCTGTCTTTTTTTTTTTTATGTTGAAATTAAGATATTAAGAAAACAAAATTAGGGTACTGACTTAAAAAATTTTTTTTTATTAAAGTATAGTTGATTTACAATGTTGTGTTAGTTTCAGGTGTACAGCAAAGTGATTCAGTTATACATACATATATGTATATATATAATATATATATATACACATGTATATATAGTCTTTTTCCTTATAGGTTATTACAAAATATTGAGTATAATTCCCTGTGCTATACAGTAGGTCCTTGTTGGGTTTCTATTTTATATAGAGTAGTGTGTATATGTTAATCCCAAAGTAGTAAATTATCCCTCTCCCACCGTTTCCTCTTTGGTAACCATAAGTTTGTTTTCTAAGTCTGTGAGTATGTCTCTGTTTTATAAATAATTTATTTTTATCATATTTTAGGTTCCATGTATAAGTGATATCATACGATATTTGTCTTTCTCTGTCTGTATTCCCTTCACTTAGCATGATAATCTCTAGGTCCATCCATGTTGCTGCAAATGGCATTATTTCATTCTTTTTTATGGCTGAGTAATATTCCATTGTATATATATATATATATATATGTATATATGTATATATATATATACATATATATACATATATATATATATATATATACATATATATATATATACCTAAATGTCCATCGACAGATGAATGGATAAAGAAGATGTGCTATATATATACAGTGGGACAGATTTTCAAACACAAAGAGTTTATCTCTTCCCAAATTAGGTTATTTTCTTCACTGATCAGAAAAAGAAAATGATGGTGTATTTTAAGACTTTTTTTTTTTTTTTTTTTTGCGGTACACGGGCCTCTCACTGTTGTGGCCTCTCCCGTTGCGGAGCACAGGCTCAGTGGCCGTGGCTCACGGGCCCAGCCGTTCCGCGGCATGTGGGATCTTCCCGGACCGGGGCACGAACCTGTGTTCCCTGCATCGGCAGGTGGACTCTCAACCACTGCGCCACCAGGGAAGCCCTTAAGACATATTTTAAAACTACATTCAAATGTGAAACATAACTAAATTCTTCCCATATTATATTTTAAGACATATTTTAAAAGTACATTCAAATGTGAAACATAACTAAATTCTTTCCATATTCATATATAATTGAACAGTAAATTAGGAATCCATCTTCTGCTGTCTCTCAAGGTGAAATAAAAAATCAGCTATCCAGCTTTTTGAAGGAGATATGCTATAAGCTTCGAGTTTGATGGCATTCCAAAAGTAGACTTCAGTGAGCACACCACCTTTTTGTGTTTATATTCCATACGATTACCTGGGACCATCAGTCCAATGCACAGAATATTTACTGCCACTTGTAACAGCATGAATGGTCATCTGGAATCATCTAACATGGAAACAATAAAGAGTAAAAAAAAGATCTTCCAACCGGAAGTAAAAGCTGACCAATAGCTATGTCATCAAGTTGCATATACTTTGCTGAAAGATTGTAAACAAAATCAACTTACTCATTTTAAAATGTTACTTTTAGTTATGCTTTATCTTTCTTCTTTTGTGAGCGTCAAATATCCAGTAGGAATTAAAGAAGGAGATCTAGGTCCTCTCCTTTGCTCTATCATAGGTTAGTAAGTAAAGTAACCTCTCTAGGTCCCAATTGTCTCACCTGTGAAACAGGGACAATCATGCTTTTCCCTCTTTATGCTCTTAGACTTTATCTTGCCTATTTTAAACTACCTTCAAAAATTGTAGTCCCGACGCATAATGGATGGGAGTGAGATGTGTTCTATTCTGGAAAATTTCTAGGAAAGTACTGAGAAGGCTTTCTGCTGATACCAATCTGATAGCTGAGAGTGCTACATTAAGGGAAATAGGAACAATCCAAGTCAAGTAGAAACATTTTCAAAGGCGAATTTAGAAGAACATCTGTCATTCCAAGACAGGAGTATTTATACTCCTTCCAGAGCCAGATCTGTATAAGAATGACCAGCCTGATGACACGACTTTGGAGAATGCTCTCAATTATTAGTCAATTTCTTTCCCTTAGCAATCTGTCTCTGAGTTTCCTACCTGCTGATTCAGTTAATTAACAAGGCATTTAGTTACAGCATTTAATGATACTGCCAAGGTGAGTATAAGAGACGAAGATAAAATTCACCTAATAGTCTGTCTGTTTTTCTCCTAAGCATTCGGTAGATAATTGCCCATCAAGACTTCTCTCTCAAAGGAATATTTATATGTCTCAGAATTAGTGAGATGCAGACGCAGGGATTTCAGTGCACACATTTCACAGAAATTTTAATATAATACTATAAAAATGTAAGCGAATGAGAAAGAATGTGAAAAACAAAATAAAACTAAATTGCAAAGAACCCTTTAATCCATTGAGAATAAGAATGGAGATAGATTACTATAATAAGGTAAATTCTATAAGCAAACTGCCACAAAGACTGACCATGCTAGCCTAAAGGAAGACCAAAATTAGGACCATCGAAGCCAAATATAATCCAGAAAAAAAAATGGTAGTGATAATAGAAATGGTCACTAATGAAAAACTGTATCCTAATTTTAGTTCAGCATTTAGAAGGTAAGATAAATCCAAGCATTTTGATGGGTCAGAAAGTTTATCCTAGATTTGATATGAGAGAGCACAAAGAGGAAACATAACCTGAAAATACTGAAGTCAACGTGATGAAATGTGAAGAGGCTGGAAACTTTTAGATTTTGTTTAGTTCATTTAAAACTATGTTTACTTATGCAGTATATTAGATTTTATGCTACTTTGTTTATTCTCTCTATGAAAGAGTGCTGAGAAATACTCAAATGAGGCAAAATTGTTTTTTAGGAGAATGGAATCTTCCTTTATGTAGTAGAATACATAAAGACATCAGCCATTCTATCCACCAAGAATGTCAGTCCTGCCTTAGATGAGTCCATAAGACATGAATGAAGTGATTTATGTACCATCAGTGAATTACCTCTTAATAAGCCCATTGTTACTATTATTTTATTGATTGCCATTATGTTAAAATTATATTTGCATAGTATTTTAACAGTGTTAAATATTTAGAATTCTTTAGAAAGAAAAAGAGACAAAATATGTGCCATTTTATTTTTGCTAAGTTTTGTGAAGTCATATAACCAGAGTGCAATTAAAATGCAAAAGTAAACAATGAGAAAATGCTCATGTACACTCACACTCCAGTGCTATAACCATAATCTCTCATTTGTTTTTATCTGTCATATAGTTAAATAGAATGAATGCTCAATACACACACACACACACACACACACACACAAACACACACACACACACACAAACACACACATCAAAAAAATAGATAAAGTGGCATTGGAGGAAGTAAGCATGAATAAAAGAGATTAAGAGGTAAAATTCATACTAAATACATGATATTTATAAAGGTCTGTATACCACATATCATGGACTCAACATTTATCAAGCAAAAACAATAGGAGAAAGACGAAGTGGACATAATCATATAATTTTATTCATTTATCTAAGTCTACTACAGATCAAGTAGAGAAAGACATAAATTACAATTACAGAAATAGATTCTATACATGGCTGCATATATATGATGATAGTTACATGTATGGTTATGTACACATAATTCTACATGATGTAAAAAGAGAGCATACATGCTTTCAAAGTTTCCATTAGGACAGTCTTGAAAATGTTCTTATAATAGCACACAATGAATACTTTGAAAATGTATAAACAAAGAGTAGTCTCTGATTATAATGAAATATAGGTAGAATTTAATTATAAAATCAGAAAAATACTTGTATAACACAAATATTTAAAAGAAAAAAATCCTTTATCTCAAGCAACCATAGATTCAAAAGGGTATGAGGTAGGGATATTAAGTTTAAAACCCAAGAAAAACGTTTTCTTTTGAACATAGGAGGCACTTCATTTCCTGAGAATCTGAAAAGAAACAAAGAGAAAATATGTTAAGATGAAGTTAAGGGAACTCGCAATCAATGCCTGAATTTTTATATTAAAGTACATAATATTCAGATTAAAATCCCAGGTGTTTTCTATGAATATATAGAATATTCTAAATTTCAAAATAGAAAAATATTCAACATAGCTTAAAAGATAAATAGTGGACTATATGTTATGCAAATATGTATATATATATTTCTCATGTTAAAAATTCTCCTGTAAATTGACAAGAAAAAAATAATCTAATATTAAATGTACAAAAGTAATACAAAGGGAATTTATGGACTATGAAATGTAAATGTACAATGAATAGATGCCTTTAGATAAAAGTAAATAAAATAACATCTTTTTGTTCATCCATTAGAAAAAATAAAGACTGATAACCTTCACTGCTGGTGAGGGTGTAGAAAAATAGACATTCTTGATTTTTGCTAATCCGTTAGTCAAATAGTTAACACTGGGCATTTTAAAGGGCTGTAATTGGAAGGTGCGGGGAGGATGGAGGCCCTCAGTATATCTCTATATGATTTTTATTTGTTAAATTGGGTGTGTATTAATTTTTAATTTCAAAATTCAAGAACATAAATTTAGTTTAAAAATTATAAATTGATATTACTTGACATCAGGAAACTTGGCAAACTCGATTAAAATTGAAAATAAGAATACCTTTCACTGCTATAATTTTACTTGTAAGACTTTATCTCATTAAAAAAAAAAGTTTGTCTCTATGTTTGTAGAGGTGTGTGTGTCCCAACATGAATGGATATTCACTGCAGTTTGATTTAAACGGTTGACAGTTTAAATTTAGGAAAAAGGTTACACGTTCATCAATACAGTAGAGCTTTTTTTTGGTTTTTTTTTTTTAATATAGTATATTTACACAACAGAGTACCAGAAAGTTAGTAAAAAGAATGAGGTAACCACCCATGACCTGGAAAGAGATCCAACACAGTGTTTAAAGGAAAAAGAAAGTTATAGAAGGGTATGTGTATTTGAGTGACTGTAGAAATAAGTGCAAACACGTGTGTATGTGTACATAAAATAACTTGAAGGATGTATCAAATACATTAAGGTTTCTACTTCTCTGGAGAGTAGAACTGAGACGACCTGGAAGGAAATGGAGAGTGGGCTAAGAAGGAAATTATTTTGTACGTTTTATGCTTCTGTACGTTTTTATATTAAGTCTAGATAAACTTTCATATAATATTTCATTGTATAAATAATGGAAAAACCCATTTATCAGCACGCCATCATGTAGTGCAGTAAGGGAAAACTTGAACCATTAAGATGGAAAAGCAGCTGGTAAAATGGAAAAACAGTTACGCCAACACTCTGAAGAACAAGAGCTAATGTGTTAGAAAAAGGGAACCACGAAAATAAATGTGGAGGGAGAAAATGGAGAAGAAATCAGAATAGTCATTATCATCACCATCAGAGTAGTGATTATGATGGCGATAATTGTAGTAGTAATGAAACAATAATTATGGAGACTAGAATGCTAACAGAATGCAAACAAGAAAGTTACATATCCACCACCTCACTCTATTTTGCCACAGTGAACAATGCTTCTCAGTGTTTAGGGCAATTCCAGTTAATTCACTGAATTATCTCAATGACCCTATGGAGTTATGCATATAAAAACAAAAGCAAAACAATTGTAAAAACAAACCCAGCATGTATGTGTGTGTTGTACATAACTTTATCTCTCTCTCTTTTGTTTTTTTTTTTTTGGAATTTTTAAACTTTTTTTTGTGGGGGAAGAGTTGGGGCTGGATGAATATGAGAATAACAACTGGTGCTCTGGAGATGGAGGTTCCCGAGTCATGATGTTCTGATGAGGTCACAGGGGAGCGACCCAACTAACTTCTTGAAATTACTCAAGTCAGGAATGAAGACATTAGTGATTGGTGGGCTCTAGGAAGGATGTTTCTGGAGGTCGCTTGTTTCCAGCCAGAGGTAACAAGCCCTCTTTTCTCTTTCCTCCTCCTTCCTTCCCGTGTCCCCTCCCTCTCTTCCCACTATTCCCCACTCTTGCTGGTCCTCCCCCCTCCACTCCCCTCCTCTTCTCATTTCTTCTTTCTTTTAGAATCGAATTCCACTAGCATAACAGAAAGAATGAAAAGATGACAGATATTTATTAATCACACTATCTGTCACTCCTGTAATAAATCTCCCATCTGTATTTCAACTGAGAAATAAAACTATCTTTATGGCCAAGGTCTTATAGCTGGATGTGTGTGGGAATGACAGTAGTTCGTACTGGCTGATGCACAGGTGTTTGATATTATTTTTACTTAAAAGTCAGCAGGCAGCATACTGATATCCGGAAGCCAAGCTCTAAGGTGTTATGTGGACTGAGAAAGCCAGGGGACACACTGCAAATCATCCTCAACTGAATGCTCAAATCTTTCCTGCGCTCAAGTTTCCAAAGCCCTGGCAGTCTCCAAAAGCAGTGTGTAATTTTCATAGCTAGAAGGATGCTGGTTTGGACCCGCTCAAATGGTGCTTATTTGTACGTCACTGTCCGTGACACCAAGATGCTGCACTCTCTCCCACCATCTTGCACTGTGGCCAATTCCCAGCATTCTTGGGAAAGTTCATTCCGTTGAAGAAAAAAAAGGCTGCATGCTGGTGACTTCTTTCACATGAATGTTTTCACATGATACACTTTTGGATTACATTTGAATTGTAAATTTTGCCCTGTTTTCTTTACATCTGAATGAAGAAGAGAGTTCTCTTTTCAGTCTGGTGTACTGGGTTGATTATATTCATTCATTGGCTTTACCTCGCCACCCTTACACAATCATTTATTTATCCGTACACTTACTCGCCAACCTTGTGTTTCATCATGAACAAGAATACAGTTTCTTGAGCCTATTCCTAGCCGTATATTAGTCAAATTTCTTAACCTTTCTATGTCATCCGTAAAAGCAGAGGTTTTCTTTGTACCTACTTCAATCAATCGTTTTAAAGAATAAAGTTGGTCTTGTATGCAAAGCACCTACTGCGGCCTCTCCCATTTGCGGAGCACAGGCTCCGGTCGCGCAGGCCCAGCGGCCACGGCTCACGGGCCCAGCCGCTCCGCGGCACGCGGGACCCTCCCGAAACGGGGCACGAACCCGCGTCTCCCGCATCGGCAGGCGGACTCCCAAGCACTGCGCCACCAGGGAAGCCCTGTGGTAGGGCTTTTGGTCTGTGTGTTTTGTTTATGAATGTTTGTAAGCAATTATGTTTTATTCATTCATTCATTCAACAGATTTTGATTTATCATTTCTCTGTGCTAGGCTTTGTCATACACGATGGAGATGCAACTGCGATCAGACAGACAAGATGTCTGCCTTTATGTAATTTATACTTTAATAAGTATGATTTGAAACTTTAGAAGCAACCAAGAAGGGAGCAGATGTTGTTTCAGACTATGAAAGTGATAGACCTGTTTTTGTCATCACATCAGAGCCTCGACCCCCCCACTCCCTCCTCTTCCTGCCCCTGCCCTGGCCCATGTGATCCACAGGACCCTGCTCTAGCCATCCTCTGGCTACACCTCTTCCCACAAGGTGAGGATTTTGTGGGCCAAGGGAATGTGCCACCAAGAGTTAATGCTCCAGAATTAACTGGGAATGGTATGGCCAAGCCTGTTGAAGACGATCAAGCAGAGAGCTAACGTAAAGAGAGTTTGGAGTGAGGGTATTGGACTAGCAGTGGTCCGGGAAGTTCCCTGAAAGCAGATGCCTCAGGCCACAGAACCAGACCAAGCCAGGCCTTTTTGGGCAATGGAAGAAGTCGAAGGTGCTGGAACAGAGTGAGTTTGGGAAGAATGACAAGAGATGAGCTCAGGAGGTAGTGGAGGCCAGAAAAGTGCAGCCCTGGGGGCCAAGCTCCCAAGGTTGAATGTGCTCTAAATGCATCGGAAGCCAAAGGAGGCTTTTAATCAGGGCACCCCCAGGATCAGTCCTGATGCTGTGTGGACAACAACTGGTGCAGGTGCAGGAGAACATGAGGAAGCTCTGAGTAAGGGGTAAGGAGCTTGGGTCTGAGGATGATCTGCTCCAGAATCTTGTTGGAGGCTGGCTAAGAATGCACTTGTCCCCATGCTAAGAACATAGGTCCCGAAGTTAAGCATCAAAATCTTTGGAAATCCCAAGCAGAATCCTTACGCACATTGAAATTTGAGAACTACCATGCACTTTTTATAAACTGATAGACATATATAAAAAAAATAAATAAAATTCAAAAATTCAAAAAAAAACCCACTGATAGACAAGGATATGAATAGCTACACTTAAAAAATCAACAATTTAAAAACTTATCATTGAAGTAAAACAATGTTTTTTGTTCCTTTTTTGAGTTAGAAAAGCTCTCAACATCTACCTAAAATAATCTGTTCTCTAATTGAAACCCTTATAACTTTAAGAATATAGAAAGGCCATAGTGGAGAAGATGGGAATAAAGATTTCTCATTTATTTTCAGTATTTCAAAACATATGCAACTAAGAGCTTACATTAGGAAACAAAAATACTTTGTACATCGATAAGAACTTCAAATATTTTGCCTTTGCCCAGAATTCTACCAACTCTGTGTGCTAAAGCTGATTGTATAACCCTGTCCAAATGTCATATTTGCAATTACGTATTTCTTCTAAAATATTGAAAATCACGAGATACCAAAGGATGATTCAGAGTGGTTAAGAGGACTGCCTTTACCTTTAGATATGTGGGTTACTATTACAGCTGCTCCTCTTTCTATACATTACTTCTTGAGGCCTCAGTTTCTTCATCTATAAAATGGGAATATAAAAAGTTCCTATTCACATAAGATTGTTTTGAGGATTAAATGAGTTAACTATATAAAAGGTGTACAAGATACCTAGTACATAATAATGCAAAAGATCATTAATATTAGTGCTATTTAGTAATGGCATTTTGCTTAGTAGGCAAAAATTATTTCAAACTGTGGAACACAACTGGAGAAAAGGTAGAATCCCATATTCTTAATTGTCAGCTGGAAAATGGCAGTATGCGAGGTTGCTGGTCACACCAGCATGACATCTTGATTTAAGGGCTGAGCTGGATTTCAAATTCCATGGCTCTTCTGTGCCAACAAAACGTTTCTACTGTAGAGTCAAGATTTCTTTCTGGTGCTTCTTGGGGAAAACTCTACATGCAGCAAGAATGTTCATGTCTTTCTTCAGATCAATTTCTTAACTTTGTGTAACCAGAGACACATAAGGAATTTCACTTTCTTGCTATGTTTGATAGATGTTCCAGAACCAAGGAGTCTGTTGGGAGCTAAATTTGCAGTCAAGTAATGACAGGAAGGGCCATTAACTTTCCCTTTGGTTACCTCTTCTTTTTGACTATGCTTGATTTGGCTTGTTAGCTGTATAGTTGAGATGTTACTGAGACATAAGCCCTTGGAAGAATTGCATGACATTTCGGCTGAGCTCTTTGGATTGTCTGCAAGAGTATTTTTCTTGGATATATATGCTGAGTCTGTTGAGAATTTGACTGTATTCAAAGTGGTCACAGTGGCACACGGGTGGGCTTTAGAAGGGGTTCCTAAGGACTTCTGAGAAGTCTGTGTAGTTATTAAAGGGGTAGTAAAGAGTTTTCCAAAGTATAAGACACAGAGTTACATAACAGATTTCTCACTCATCTCCACACCATTTCAGCTGCTCAAAATATATCACTTAATTGCGAGTCATCAGAGGCTGTAAAGCATTGAGGTGTGTATGAGTAGGACTTGTATGTTAAAGCTACACTTCTGAGAATGTTCTGAGCTAATGCATTCACTTTTTTATGAATCGTTGTGACATATCTGAATAATTCATTCATGATAGTGAAAGTGTAACCACAGAGGCTTCCTCTCCAGGGTATCTTGGAAAAGCTACTGACGGTACTAAAATAAACGTTACCTGGAAGACATCACCAGGGAAGGATTGGAAGGTATGATCACCAGAGTATCTCTTGAGGTCATCTGTCAGCTTTTACAGATTGGGTTCCTGTGCAAATCCAAGTGTGGTGCTGGGAAGCTCATGAAACCAATGCCAATTAAAATGCTTCCAAGGTATGTGTGTGGGAACTATGTGTATGGCTAAAGAGTATCTTGTCAGTTTTCTTTGGGTTATGAGTAAGAAATAGGAAGTCGAAAATCACCTGCCTTGGCAGTCTTTCTGGAGAGTCTTCTTTTATAGAGTTCAGAAAAAAAAAAGCCTTGAAATGAGACACAGGCAGCTAATGATGCAAGGATTTTCCATCCCTGTGGCGCAGTGGGTTGTGTACTTCGGGTATTGCTTTGAGCTGACTGAAGGCTGCTAAATAATCCACATAATAACCAACGTCATGCCTATGTTTCCAGTTATAATAATGGCTAATAAGTATTGAGCTCTTCATGTGCCCTATCTCATTTAATCCACGTCACAATTCTGTGAGGTAGGTTTATTTATAATTACCATCCCATCTTAGAGATGACAAAACCGAGATTCAAGTAAGTAGGATACTTCGCTTAAGATCACCTAGTAAGTAAAGGTGAGTGTCTGGATTTGAACACGTGTCTACCTGACCAGTGCACTCATTCACTACAGTAGAGCACAAAGATGAATCTACCAGGAAAGGCAGGCAGGACTGACAGTGTTCATTTTGCTACCACCCTGAGTCGTGGAAGGGATTATATAGGGATCATGAACTCTAGAGTCAGCTCCATCATTGCCAAGTCACTCAAGCTTCTGAACCTCTGTTTGATCATTTATGAAGTGAACTTGCTGGTGTTTTCCATGATGATGAAGTCGGTTATCATGTGTGGAAGTGGTATGAGAAGCTGAGAAGGCACTAACTACACAGAGGCAAGGACCTCTGACTGGGGAGGAACGTAGAGGTGGGGACCTTGTCTTCAGGGCACTGGATCCACTTAACACTACGTGAAGGAGTATTTGCTTCAAGAGATACACAACGAGCTGCACTTGAATGACAGGTGCCCAAAGGGGAGTGTCCCTGAGGGGACTGAGGCTCACAGAGGTGGGAGAGTCTCTGAAATGCAAAGCATCTGACATTGTTTTGCCTCAAATGCCAGGTCAGTCTTATATCCTGGGGAGAGAAGGCTCTTTGAGAAGGGGGAGGAAGCCTCATGAACACAGGACAAAGGAGTTGTAAGGAAGGGCAGAAATCAGTCAGCTCCACATGTGGAATTGGTGAGAACAGGGGTGGGCTGTGGCTTCTCACCAGTAACCACGATAGAGAGAAGTTCATCTAATGTTTATTAAATTGTGTGATATCCCCGTGCTTGCCGGCACTATTGTGCCCTTTAAACCAAAACCACTTGTTAGTGAGAAGCTACATGTACTATATTCATTACCCAATTCTGGAAGCTGGGGTGTGGAATAACCTAGAAGAGATGTTTTTAGCCTTAAAAAGGGTTTGAGTGATAGAACAAGGCTAAATCCCTGAGGAACAAAAATATGTACGTGGATCTAGTTCTAAGAGAGCCAAGTAGATTATGAAGCTAAGAATCAGAGGTTTAAATCACCATCATCATCATCATCCTTAGAGCTACTGAATGTTTATTAGAAACCATCCACTGAGCTAAGAGCTAAAGACATATTATTTGATTTAATATTTATCACCACTCCATGTCATAGATAAGGCAACTTGGTAAGAGAAGTTGACCCCCAAAAATATGTAAAATATCAGTCTCTGTAGACCTGTCTGACTTCTAGGCCATAAGGCACAGCTTCTGTGCTGTACCAGAAATGCATCTTTTCCCAGCACTGACAGAAATATGAATCAAAATCAGGGTACACTTCTTGAAGAACTTGCTTATAAAAGAAAACATTGATAGACATAATTTCATAAATATTGAAGCCACTGAAGTTCCCTCAGAGCACCATAAATGAAATTAAAAGGTAAGCAACAAGTCAAGAAAACATTGAAAATATATATGACAAAAGATTAATGACTCTAGCATATAAAGAGCTCTTACAGCTTAATAAGAAAGACATTATTTAAAAGTAAGTAAAGAAAATTGATAGATAATAAAAAGAAGAAATCAAATGACTAATAAACATATTTTTTAAAATGCATTTCTCTTCCCAAGTAATCAAATAAATATACATTAAATCAACCAGATAACATAAATTGGCCAGCCATGAGCTTATAAAATATTGAAAATAGCAATTGTACACAGTCTTAGCAAGGATATAGTAAAATAGGCACTTTCATGATGGGGTTCTAAAGAGGAAGATAATTTGACAATTTATAGGTAAGCTCTGAAAAATATACAAATTGTTTAGCACAGTAATTTCACTTATAGGAATATATCGTAAGGAAGTTTCAAGGCTCGGTGCTGTGATTTAGCAAACAGTATTTTCAGTGCAATGTTATTTATAAAGATGCATGATAATTACCAGAAAAAAAGCTGTAGGATATAGAATGTATGATTCGAGTTTTAGAAGATCTACACACAGAGAAAAGAACAGGAAGTATAAAAAAGAAAAGTGTTATCGGCTATATTATGTGTAATATTTTCTTCCTTTTCAACTAAACACGTTTAGCTTTAGAAAAAAGAGATTATACTCCGTTTGAAAGAAGACAGTGTGATGTAAAAATATTTTTAAAAGAGACAGAACAAATTCATTACTTAACTATAAAAATATCTAAAATAGGAATAATTTTGAAAATAATGAAAACTCACTGTAACAATATTATAACTTTATAAGAGGAAAGGTGAGAAAGGGATCATATTTTATGCATGAAATTTGCAGTAGTCCAAGCAATTAGAGATAATTAGAGGCCCTAATGGCTCTAGATGGAAAGGGAAGATTTTTTATACTCTTATTGTAAAAGGAGCTGTGAGCTGAGGATTGCAACCAAGCTTGCAAAACACCTTGTAGATGGGATAGAGTATTCCCTAACTTTCTAGCAACAGCATAGTTGACCATGGCTGTGAAATTACCCATAAACTTGGTTGATCTACTAAAAAGTCTCTATTTTTCATTATTGTGAACTGTGTTATAAAACACATAACATAAAATTTGCCATCTACGCCATTTATAAGTTCAGTAGTGTTAAATATATTCACATTGTTGTGCAACAGAGTTCTAGAACTTTTTCATCTTGCAAAACTAAAACTCTATGCCCATGAAACAACAACTCCCATTTTTCCGTCTTCCAGCCCCTGGCAGCCACCATTATACTTTCTCTTTCTATAAATTTGACTACTAAAGATATAGCTATAAAATAGATATCACATATATGAGTGGAATCATGCAATACCTGTCATTGTGTGACAGGCTCATTTCACTTAGTGTATGGTCCTCAAAGTTTCTCCATATTGTGATAGGGTTTCCTTCCTTTTTAAGACTGAGTAATATTCCATTTTGTGTGTGTGTGTGTGTGTGTGTGTGTGTGTGTGTGTGTATACTACATTTTGTTTTTTTTCATTCATCTGTCAATGAATACTTGGGATAGTAACTATAAAAAACAAAACAAAACAGAAAATAGCAAGTACTGGTGAGAATGTGGAGCAATGGGAACACTTGTGCTTTGCTGCTGGGAATATAAAATAGTTCAGCTACTATGAAAACGGTAGGGCACTTCCACAAAACAATTAAAAATAGAATTACCATATGATCCAGTATTTGCACTTCTGGTTATTTATCTAAAACATTGAAAGCAGGATTTTGAAGAGATTTTTGTACATCCATGTACATATATGCCATGTTCATTATTATTCATTGTTAATAGTGTTCAGCATTATTCACCATAGCCAAGAGGTCGAAGGAACAAGTTTACCATGATTTATTTATATTACTTAGCAGAAAGGTAAAAATCAGCTGAGAAGTCAGACTCCAGTATCATCTTCACGTAAGACAGCTTGAAAGTGCTGCAGTGGAGATGAGGATGAAGTAATAAAAAGTGGTTTTGCAGGGAGTCAAGAAAGCATTCATGAAGGAGAGAACCAAAAGTTTCCCACTTGAGAAGAGGGCAAAGGTATTTTGGAAAAAAGGAGCAGCACGTGCAAAGGCAGAGAAGCATGATAGAATATTGAATTTTTAGAGAAGTGAGATTATCTTGGAGTACCTCGGTCTTTAAGTGGCTCCTTAATTTTTTTTTCCCACTGAAGTCCGTCTTTCAAACTTCTGATGTTATAGTTTGATGTTTCTAACCTATTCTTCATGACTCAGCTGAGGTCAGTGTACCTCCTTCATCACGTTATCCTTTTCTCTCCCATGGATTATTTTTAATTTAAGAGATTATTTTTACAGCAGTTTTAGTTTTATAGAAAAATGGCACAGAAAGTACAGAGAGTTCCATATGCCCCACCCCATCCCCTAGTTACTCCTATTATTAACATCTTGCATTGGTGTGGTACATTTGTTACAGCTGATGAACTACTATATTATTAACTAAAGTCTATATTTTACCATAGACTATGTTATTAACTAAAGTCTATATTGTACATTAGAGTTCACTCTTTGTGCTGTACAGTTCTTTGGGTTTTGACAAATGCTTAAGGTCCTGTATCCATCATTGCATTTTCATACAGAATAATTTCACTGCCCTTAAATCCCCTGAGCTCTACCTATTCATCCCTTCCTGAGTCCCCTGAACCCCTGGCAGCCAATGATCTCTCTTCTGTCTCTACAGGTTTGTCTTTTCCAGGAAGTCATATGTTTGGAATCATACAGTATGCAGTTTGTTCAGACTGGCTTACTTCACTTAGCAATATATCCCATGGATTTTTTTTTTTTTTTGTGGTACGCGGGCCTCTCACTGTTGTGGCCTCTCCCGTCGCGGAGCACAGGCTCCGGACGTGCAGGCTCAGTGGCCGACGCGCAGGCTCAGCGGCCATGGCTCACGGGCCCAGCCGCTCCGCGGCATGTCGGATCTTCCCAGACCGGGGCACGAACCCGCGTCCCCTGCATGGGCAGGCGGACTCTCAACCACTGCACCACCAGAGGATTTTAAGAGATTAAAACTTGCATGATAGGGGTTCCCCTGGTGGCGCAGTGGTTGAGAGTCCGCCTGCCGATGCAGGGGACACGGGTTCGTGCCCCAGTCTGGGAGGATCCCACATGCCGCGGAGCGGCAGAGTCTGTGAGCCATGGCCGCTGAGCCTGCGCGTCTGGAGCCTGTGCTCCACGACGGGAGAAGCCACAACAGTGAGAGGCCTGCATACCGCAAAAAGACAAAAATAAAAAAAACTTAACATGATAATATAATTTATAGTCCTGTGACAGCCACAGATGCAGGTGGGATGCATATAGCAGCAGTAGCTATGCACTTTTACAACTCTAGGGGGCATAATTCACAACAGCTTTGATTTGAACAGTGCTCTATGAAGCTGTGTGACATAACAGCCCTGTGCAAATAATAAAGAGGTCTTTGGTGACTATTTTCTTTCCATATGCAATCTCTCATTTTCTCCCTCATTAGATTACAGGCATTTTTAATACAATGTCAGTTTATTTCTATTTCTTACCCAGGCTAGTGCAATAACTTTTCAATGATAAGAATCTGAAAAATGCTTTTTTTTTTTCATTTTATTTTAGTTAAAATTGGAGGAAACAAAATTTTTTCCCAGGTTCTGTGCTCAAATCAGAAATATGTTAGGTGTTTGTACTATAATTATTGATATCTGCATTCCATTTAGGCAATTTCCACTTGCACTGCGGTCAATTTAATACTCATGAATTGTCAGTCTGATGAATCACTCTACTGCTCATGAAACTCTCATGACTTCTCTATGAGCTGCCAGATTCCTAGAGATCCTCACCTCCATTGGTACCCACTTACCTTTCCAGCTCTTTCCAACACTGCTTCTAATCTGCAGTCTAAAAGGTGGCTCTCAGATTTTGGTGTGCATCATTGTCATCTGCAGGGCTTTTTAAAACACAGATTTCTGGGTCCCACCCCCCAGAGTTTCTGATTCATTAGGGTCTGGGTGAGGCCTTGAAATGTGCGTCTTTAATTAGTTCTCAGATGATAGTGATGATACCGGTGACGGAATTCCATTTTGATAACCGCTGCTCTAGTATGTAACTCAGTGGCTTGCTCTTTCCTTTTATGTGCCCCTTAATCTTCAGAGTGAAATTCTCTACTCTAGCTTTGTGCTTTCTTTTTCTCACACTCTCTCTGCCTTAACACTCTGCTCATCCTTCGGGTCCACTTTCTCCAGTCATGTATTCGTGGATGGTGTGTAATTCATAAAGCATTTCCTGAATCCTCATCCAAACCTCCAGTCGGCTACCATATAATCCAAGTCACTACACTCTCTCACCCCTACTTCTCCAAGAGCCTACTAATTGGTCTCCCCGTTTTTTGTCTTCTCTTCTTAGAGGCGTACGTCTTAAGAGGATCCTTCTAGTCTCATCAAAAGTATAGTTAAAATAGATCTACTGCCTATTTCCTTTGCATGTGGAAACCATACTGCATGGGTATGCCATTCTATAAGAAATCTGATGGTTGGGTCCAGTGAAATAGGAATAATTTTTTCCTTTTGGTTTATCTCCTTTTTGGTTCATACTATTAACACAAATATACCTTAATTTTTTTTAAATTATGAAACTAGTGTTTTCTCTTTTTACTGGTCATGTGTAATGCCTTAAAAGTCAATTTGTTAGTCATCAGGGAAATGAAAATCAGAACCTCATTGAGACACTACCTCTCACCCACTAGAATGGCTATAAGCAAAAAGAAAGACAGTCACAAGTATGGACAAACTGGAACCCTTGTATATATACTGCTGATGAAAATGTGAAATGGTCCAAGCGCTTTGGAAATCAGTCTCATGGCTCCTCAAAGGTTGCACACAGACTTATCATGTGACCAACAATTCTACTCCTAAGTATATACACAAGAGGACTCAAAACATACGTTCACATAAAAAGTTGTACATGAAAGTTTATACCAGCATTATTCATAATACTTTTTTTTTTTGTGCTACACGGGCCTCTCATTGTTGTGGCCTCTCCCGTTGTGGAGCACAGGCTCCACACATGCAGGCTCAGCGGCCATGGCTCATGGGCCCAGCCGCTCCGCAGCATGTGGGATCTTCGCGGACCGGGGCACGAACCCGTGTCCCCTGCATCGGCAGGTGGACTGTCAACCACTGCGCCACAGGGAAGCCCTTCATAATATTTAAAAAGTAGATACAACCCAAATGTCTATCATCTGAATGGATAAAGAAGATGTGGTATAACCATGTGATGAAATATTATTTATTTAGCAATAAAAAAGAATGGAGACTGATACATGCTGACATACTGATGAACTTTGTAAACTAAGTAAATGAAGGTGGTCACAAAGTACCAGATATGCCATGATGTCATTGGTATTAAATTCCCAGAATAGGCAAATCTGTCAAGTTAGAAAGTAGATTAGTTGTTGCTTGGGCCTTGAGGGGATTGAGGAGAAGTGGGAATGATTGCTAATGAGCATGGTCTTTCTTTTTGGATTGATGAAAATGTTATAAAATTATAGTGATGGTTATACAACTTAATGATGAATATACTAAAACCATTGAAATGTACACTTTTAATAAAATGAAATATGGTTGAATTATAATGTTGTGTTAGTATCTTGTGTGCTGCACACTGATTCAGATATATGTGTATTATTTTTCACATTCTTTTCCATTACGGTTTATTGCAAGATATTGAATATAGTTCCCTGTGCTAAAATGAGGGGCATTGATGTTTATCTATTTTATATATAGTAGTTTGTATCTGCTAATCTCAAACTCCTAATTTATCTTTCCCCCACAACTTTCCCCTTTGGTAACCATCAGTTTGTTTTCTAAATCTGTGAGTCAGTTTCTGGTTTGTAAATTAGTGCCTTTGTATGAAATTTTCAGTTCTACCTATAAGTGATATCATATGATATTTGTCTTTGTCTGTCTGACTTACTTGACTTAGTATGATTATCTCTAGTTCCATACATGTTGCTGTAAATGGTATTATCTCATTATTTTATATGGCTGTGTATTACTCCATTGCATATATATATATATATATATATATATATATATATATATATATATATACCACATCTTCTTTATCCATCCATCTGTTGATGGACATTTTTGTTGCTTCCATGTCTTGGCTATTGTAAATAGTGCTGCACTGAACATTGGAGTGTCTTTTTGAATGACGGTTTTCTCTAGATATTCACCCAGGAGTGGGATTGCCGGATCATAAGGTAGCTCTATTTTTAGGTTTTTTTCAGGAAGCTGCATACTGTTCTCTGCAGTGCCTGTTAGCAATTTACATTCCCACCGACAGTGGAGGAGGGTTCCCTCTGTCCCACTCCCTCTCTGGCATTTATTGTTTGTAGACTTTTTGATGATGGCCATTTTGACTGGTGTGAGGTGATACCTCATTTTAGATTTGATTTCATTTCTCTAATAATTAGTGATGTTGAGGTGAATTGTACTCTTTAATGAGTTGATTGAATGAGATATGAATTAAATCTTCACAAAGCTGTTATTATAAAAAAAAAAAAAACAGGCACAACCTAAGCTTTAAGGTCATCTCCTTGGCTACAGTCAGTGAAAGTGAAATGAAAGGAATGAAAGGAAATGAAAACAAAGCTGCCCTTTAGTCCGTTGAACAATTGTTAGTAGTGGGTCTATAGTATTCAGTGTTCACCTTGATCTCAATGACCCAGACACATCCATACTTTTTTTTGCTCCGAACATACATGTGCATTTCTCTCAGCTCTCTAATTCAAAGACTAGCTAACATGAAAGCATTCTTTTAGACCTTTACTGTTACTCTACTTTGTGTAATCAAGTTTATGAACTGGTCCAAGGAGTAGTATTTAATGGCAACCTCTGTCTCTTGCTGTGTGTTTGGTTCTCTTAAATAATTCTAGATTACACTGAACTCTGGCTATGGTGGAAAAGATCTTCCCAATGAATAATGCTGTTTAAATAAATGTGAAAAAATATACTTCATAAAAATTTTAAGGAAATCATCAACAAGTATCTTTCTAAGCCTGAATATTATGCCTTGAATGAATATTACATGATATTTATCTCCTGAGTGTGTTTTATAAAGACGCTTCTTGGTGCACATATCTTCATAGTTCTTCAATGTTATAAAACATATCATCACTCGAATTCTGTATTATTATCACAGTCAGAAATGGTTTTCTACAATTAGTAAAAATATGTATGTAGGCTTTGGGGTAAAAAAGAAAAAGACAAAACCCTTAGAGTATTTGTCATCTCAAAACGTGGGGATGAACTGCAGCCATGTAATGTAGAGAAGAAATGGCCCTCAGACAATGCTGCAAAACCGTCCGTGTCATAGTTTGCCTGAAATCACTAAGAGAAAATTATTGATGGGCAACATGGGAGGTCTAATCGCTTCAGACTAACTTAACTGCATGACCTATCTTATATGGATGAATATACAAGGTAAAGGTTTTAGGGAATAAAAAGTTTTTAAGAAAAATTTAAATGTCAAAAGAATAGTGAACTCATAGAACTGTTATCTCCAGTACATGACGCGTGCATCATAATCCACTAGAGTGTGGTGACAAATGTTAAAAAGTTTATTTTACTTTCATATCCAGATGATTAGAAATGAATATTTAGTAATATCTGAGATACAGATGGATTTATTTATATAGCTTTAATAAATATATGCACATTTGTGTTAGAGCTTAGTGCTCAAAGAAACTCCTTGATAGACTGAGAAGTCTACCCTAAATGGGAAAAGAATTTGAAAAAGAATAGTTACATGTATATGTATAACTGAATCACTTTGCTGTGCACCTGAAACTAACACAACATTGGTAATCAACTATGCTCCACTATAAAATAAAAGTTAAAAAATAAAAGTCTACACTGTATATCAAGAGCTGGTGGTCAGCAGGTGGAGCTGGGTATCAGAAACACATCTTTTGTTTTTCTTGGTGATTAAAATGTAAAGTCTTTTTCAGCATTTAAAAATCAAAATATTGGGGCTTCCCTGGTGGCGCAGTGGTTGAGAGTCCACCTGCCGATGCAGGGGACACGGGTTTGTGACCCGGTCCGGGAGGATCCCGCATGCCGCGGATCGGCTGGGCCCGTGAGCCATGGCCGCTGAGCCTGTGCATCCGGAGCCTGTGCTCCTCAACGGGAGAGGCCGCGGCAGTGAGAGGCCCATGTACCGCAAAAAGAACACAACAACAACAAAAATCAAAATGTTGAACAGAAAATCTAGATTTCTAATTGATCTTGGGAAATCAAAAGGTCTAGAAACACTGAATTCAGATTCTTGTGTGACAACAGCTGAATGAGTGATCAATGCCTCTCTCTTTCAGTCAGAATGACTACATCTCTATATTGAGCAAATCTCTGCCATTCGTCACTATATTCTGCCTGACTGGTTTGGGTATGTTATCTACCTGGCTCAGGTATGGTTTTAAATTTGTGATAACAGTTGGCTGAGTGATCAATATTTCCCTCGTTTAGTCAAAATGACTAAATCGTTGTATTGACCAAATCTTGGCGATTCTTTACTGTATTCTGCCTGGATGGTTTCACTACTCTATGTTATCTACCTGGCTCTGGTACCTATTTAAATTTGCAGCATAAAATATTTCTGACCAAACCCACAGGCCAAAAAACCATAGCCCTTATAGTTGTGAGGTAGAGACCCGACAGCTGTTCACCAAACCATTTCACTCGCCTTTTCCAAGCACACAGCTAGACTCCATTTCCCAGTTTCTTTTGCAGTTGGCTTTGCTATGTCATTGTTTTATCTAATGAAAGAGGGGTGTGACCCTCTTTTCTTTTTCTTACTGCACCCAGTGGCTAGTTATCAAAAACCTGAAGAATCTCGGAAGCTACACATGCAAAGCTGCAAAGACTCCATCATCCTGGGGTCTTGAATAACTGCCAGAGCCAACTTCCCTGTACTCCCCCTCCACATAAAAAATTGATTTCTAAATTAATGTTCTCTTAAGTCACTGATAGTTGAAGAGTTACCTTAATTAATTCAAGATATAATTGTCCCTTCCTCCGTCTCTAGATGCCCCCTCTCAGGAAACACGACCATCAATCTTGAGGAAAGAAAAAGAAGGAGAAAGATGAGGGAGTATCCATCTCCTCTCTTCTAAAGCTCTTCTATTTTTTCTCTCACTTAATTGGCCTTTCTTTTTTTTTTTTAATTTTTTTTTTTTTTTTT
>NW_006772616.1:4882307-4884612 GCF_000442215.2 Lipotes vexillifer | reverse complement strand
TTCTCTACTTTAATTGTCCTTTGTTTTTTTTTTTTAATTTTTTTTTTTTTTTTTGCGGTACGCGGGCCTCTCACTGCTGCGGCCCCTCCCACCGCGGGGCACAGGCTCCGGACGCACAGGCCCAGCGGCCATGGCTCACGGGCGCAGCCGCCCCGTGGAACGTGGGATCTTCCCAGATCGGGGCACGAACCCGCGTCCCCTGCATCGGCAGGCGGACTCTCAACCACTGCGCCACCAGGGAAGCCCTGGCCTTTCTTTGATGGCTCCTTAATCCTCACTTCATGTCTTATTCCATGTTATGTCCTTGAGGCTGTGTATAAATCAAGATGCTGAAATATCAAAAAATCCCAGTTTAAATTGGCTACCACAATTTTGGCTGCCATGATTGAAACAGTCCAGAGGGAGAGCAGGCTTTGTGTACAGTTGGATCTATTCCCCTGGAGCTCTTTAACTTCCACCTTTCTCCGATGGGTTTCCCTTATGGTAGCAAAATGACTGTAGTAGTTCCCATTTCATGTCTGTACAACACACCCTCTGGAGCAGGGTTATAATTCATGATATTAGAAGCCCTGAGTTTCTCTCTCTTTGGATCATTGAAATCATGTGCCTACCCTGAACCAATATCTGTGGCTCAGGACTGCTTTGTGTTTGGCTATTCATCCCTGAACTAACACTTGGGCAAGAGAGATGGACTTGTGCCTATTACTTTCTGCCAACTTGGAAGCTGATCAGACTCACTCAAATGTCAGGGCTGATGCTCAGTGGGTCGAGGAAGAATCCAGTGCTGTATAAAGCTAATTCCTGGTGCAGTGGTAACCTATCTCTTAACAAGAATGCTTTCCAGATCCCCAGTGCTTTATAGTTTTCTAAGACTTTATATATACATTATATATGAATCTGTGAATAATTCTTTGGGATATATAATGCATATTTTATTATATTTATTTTACAGATAAATTTTAGGCTGAGAGTTGTTAGGGAATTTGCCCTAAATCACAAACTAGTTAGTGGCCGAACTAGAATTCACATCTCAATGTTTTGCAAATTGTTTATTTCACTATGTCTCTTCTCTTCCTCACTCTCTTTGAAAATGTATTAGAGAAAGATTGTGTTGTAATTGTGTTTCTGGTTCAGAAAATCAAACTGCTGCTGCTGTAATCGCTCCTAGAAAGCACCACTGCGGCTGCTTTTCGTTCTAAATTGCCTAATCTTTGTGAGTCGAGGTGGCCAATTACACCTTCACTTAGGCATCTTACTCATGAACACAAAGCCCCATTGAAGGATAAGGAGCAACGCAGCCTTTGTTATGATCAACTCCTAGGGTTAAAGGTAAATACACAATTATAGTTAAGAAGGAAAACAGGGTCTCCTTCTTTTATGCTCCTCGGAGAAATCAGTATACTGCAGATTAAAGGGAGTGATGGTCTGGCTGCATATAAGCATAAGGCATTGATTAGAGTATTATTGCATTACATTTTCATTACTGTTGAACGGCAAAAGCTATAAATGCTCTTCGTGGAAGGCAGTACACAGCAAGCAAAGTACATTTGTAGGCCCATGTATTTAAATTACAAATGCAGAGCTCATTTTCACCTAAAGAGAAGGCATCATGATTTGGTTATTTAATCATTTTTCAGCAGAGATAAGGCTTCACCAGAATGAGACAGAGAGAGAGAAATGCTTTCCTTAAGAGTCACGTTACCATATTCCACGTAGAAACTGTTGAACCAGAGATATATTTTTGGAAATTGAATCCACATCAAATCATACTGAACACAAAAAGCTACAGAAGAGGTACGTGCTCCAGGTAGTTGAAATAATAGTTCAAAAGAAAGCAGAAACGACCGGAACTTGGAGGTAAAGGTTACAGTTAAACAAAGTAATAGGACACAAAATTGGTAATAAATCACTCACAACTGTCTTGATCTCAGTAGTGACAGTATTTTAAGATAATTCATCAATCAATCAATCACCAGAATTTCCATAGTGTTCCTAGGGAATGGCTGTCTAGAGAGCTTTACAAAACAGAATTATAGCTCCATGAAAAAAAAATAGCTCCATGAAAACCAAAGCCCCAAATCAACCCTTTTATCAACGGTAAGGAACCAGTCAAATTTCAGAGGATGACACTGTAAGAACTTGTTACCACAACGGTCTCTCCTCATAGTAAGCGTTTTATTAGAGATTATGGAAAAGTGAGCAAAATAGTCCAGCTTAAAAAATCCCCCAGAATGAGGAATCAGACCCTTCTTCTGCTATTGCTCCTCCTTTTCCCTCTCTTCACCTTCATCATTTTCTCTTTCCC
>NW_006772616.1:4862260-4882297 GCF_000442215.2 Lipotes vexillifer | reverse complement strand
TCTTTCCCTTCTGACCCTCACCTCCTACTGTTCCCCCTCGTCCTCCATCATCAGTGCCATAAAGAACTAGGTTTCCCTCTGTAACCCTCAGAATCTATGAAAAAGGCTCTTCCATTAAGCTACAAATTAATGGGGGGAAGTTGTCCTTGACATTCTAACCCAAAATTAATTTTGTCAGTCTGCTTACTAAGTGGGTGTTCTCTCTCTCCCTCTTTCCAACATCTGGAACTCTGCTGGGAAAATGACTTTCCCATACAGAAGTGAACAGCTCATAGGTCAATGGAGTACCAAGCAGCCTCAGTAGGATGTCAATAGTTTAACCTGAATCCTTAGTCCACCTGCAAATAGGCAAAGAGTATCTGTCCTTTTGCCCAGAACAGGGGTTGGCAAACTATGGCCCGAAGACCAAATCTAGCCTACCTCTGGCTTTTGTATGTAGTTTTATTGGAAAAAAGCCACACCAATCTGTCTGTGTATTGTCAATAGCTACTTTTGCACTACACCTGCAGAGCTGAGTCATTGCAACCAGGACCACTTGGCCCTTAAGGGTGAAAACACTATGTGACCTTTTCCAGAAAAAGTTTGCCAACGTAACGTCTAGCCTAGAACTTTGCTAAGTGATATGATGAAAAGGCTCCGCTTTTGGCTTAAAGAGCGTGTCATCTTACTAGACTGGGAAGTTGATCGCAGAGGAGATGTTTAGTTAGCGATATGAGATAGAACTGAATAAAGGTCAAACATGTGCAGTATTGATTGCATTTATATAAATAATTCAGAGAGGAGGGATTACACTGGTGCCATTGCAGAAAACTGTGTGATGGAAATGGTCTTTGTAGGGTGGGTGGGGTTTGAATTGGAAAATTTCAGAGCTGGAAAGCAGCTTTCAAGACATCTGATTCAGGGGTTCCCAGACACTGGGCGGTGGGCCAGTGTCAGCCCGTGATGGATTTTTCCCTAATTATCAACAAAAAGAGCAAAAAGATCACAACAAGCTGGTTGAGGGATTTAAGGTAGGGCTTTTCCCGTATCTACCCAACATGGGCTGTGCCTTCTCGTACCTGGTAAGTTTCATGAAAAGCTAAATTTATTCAACCTAAGAATTTTCTCCTTCCTACATTCGTGTTGAGATTTCCCTTCTTTTGGAAATGACATTGAGAGTTGAGGGTATGTGCTGTTGCTGCAGTTATCTGTACTCTTACTTGGCAGAAGAAAATTTGACAAACCTGGTGTTTGCTCCTTCAATATATTTTAATATTCATTGTGCTGTGAAATCCAGGAGACTTGGAATTACAGACCAGAGCAGATGCTAGTCAGTGTTTCCATATCTTCTATATCTGGTAATAGAATCAAAGAGAAGAGCAGGCTAGGCAGACAGCAGGGAGAGAAAGAAGTTTCAAGCGGAGATTGTGTTGATTTCCTCCCAACTCAAGGCTATCACTCTGCGTCTGACTTTTGCACCCCCAGATCTCAATGTTTTAAAGCTCCCACTTCCACTAAGCATTGCTCTGCAGAGCCTACCAGGGGTTTTCTTAGGTTCAAGTGAACATTCAGACCCAAGAGCCACCATAGGCCACAGTGTACTAAGAAGGCTCGGATTCAGAATCCAAAGCTCCCGGGAGGGCAGCAGTGGCACTCTCTTCCTGTGGAAATCCCTGCAGTGTCCATGGGCCAGTTACCATTGTTATCAGAGCATCTTTCCTGAGGTGACAGCTCGAGTGGGAGGCAACCACAGTGGGCCGGTGTCTGAGCGACCCTAGCCCCGCAGGAGCCAACGTCTCTTGTAACAGCAGCAGCATAGGCCGAGTTTCCAAGGTCCATGCAAGGGCCATGCTCAGTTATAAGAGTACTTACCCCACTCAGGAGAGCCCAGAGATCAGACTTCCCATTAGGTAGATATACTTCTCCCAGTCTAAATGTAATCTTCCTGTAAGGAGTCATTTTATCATTGACAACATTGCCTAGCAACAGTTGACATATTACCCTTATCAGGGTTACCAGGGGAACAGAAGTAGAGAATTAACCAAAAGGTTAAGTCCTTGTGCAGAAGGGGAAGGGCTCTATTAACCCTTTGTCCACGATTGTCTTCTAAGCCCTTAGAATGGCTGGTGACCAGGAGCATCTTTAAACCTCTAAAGTTATCAGAGAAATTGAACAGCAAGTTGTCCTGTTCAGATGAGAAGGGAATATTGACTTTCTCAAGCAGGATCCTAGAAGTTCTGAGTCACTATAATACTGTAAATAAAAAACTATTTGAACAACCAGCACCCTCTAATTCTTAACACCTCTGTCTAAATATCTCCTCTTCCTGGAAGCCCTCCCTGACCACCATGTTTAAAGCACACCCTTCTCAGCTCTTCTCTGTCACAGCACCTTTTTCGTTTCCTTCTATAACCTCCCCCAGATGCTAATTTTAAGGGGTTCTGTTCATTTCCATTTGGGGTATGTCCCTCAGTAACACATTAGTGACATTCACTAAGGCATCTAATTTCATATCTGGAACATGGGATGTACTTAAAACTCATGCTCATCTCATGAAGAAATGGATGAATGAAGCAAACAAAATGCTCAGAGCTGTGAGTCCTCACCGATCTAAGGTGCATTTTACAGTTTATATTCTGAACATTTCTCTCACTTCTCTGGAAGAACAAAGGTTGAGATTCATGCGATTTGATCTCTTTCCCCTCAAACTTAGACCTAGACCTCTCATTATATCTGCCCCACAGGTCTGAAAAAAAAGTCCATAGGAAGTCTTCCTGACCACAGTCTAAACAGTTGCAGGTTTCTTTAAATGTCCTTTCAGACGCAGAAGGAACACAGTCCAGCATTCCTTTGGGACTAGTCAGTTCTCATCCTCATTAGCATCCATGGAGGTTAAGCGTGATGAGTTTGGCACAGAGAGCGGGGCGCTTCTCTATTTCCATACAGATCACTTTGGTAAGCCCCACCCTCAAAATCCAGCTAGCGTAGAAGCAGAAGGAAGAGATTATTTCTCCTTTGATCCAGGGGGGAAACCAGTTCTTCAAAAAGATCTAAAAGCTAAGGGTCTACTTTAAAGAACTCACAACATAAGAAGAGGAAAATGTTTTCCTAAAGAAAACTTTAGAATATAACTTACCTTTTCAAGCAAATTCATAAAAGGGAGGAAATCTGAGAAAACAATTAAAGAAAAATTCCCCTCACAGTTTTCTGTGCTAGTTGATATCATAGAAGTCGTTTGTTTGCTGATATTCTTTTACTAATAACTTTTCCAGCTGGAAAGAGAAATTGGCTTCCTAAAATGAGCGTCAGCTCTGGGTTTCTGTGGTTAGAATCCTGATGTGATTCTTTGCAAGCATAACACTGGAGCCAAGGAGGGCTGGGTTATGCATGAATAGCGTGCCCAGGGATCCACTGTCCAGCCATGATGCCTGGAGGTGTCGATTCTTATGGAATGGGATTAGTCTGTGCGGTAGGCTTGAATTTCAAACACTGTGTTGAAGTCTCAGATATCCATGTATAGTCCATTTTACCTCAAAATTAAGAAAATGGGTAGAGACTTCTTTCACGTTGGTTTAACATTTCTCACTCTGCTTGCCAGTATTTACTCTGGGAGCAAAAATAGAGTAGGAAGAAAGAAAAGTATACAATACCTTGGATTTCTGGCTGGGCTCTTGTTTGCTTGTTAATATTGAAATATGGAGTTTATTACAGGTGACAGGTATTCTAAGTGGCTTTCTGAGCTCAAAAGCACGGGACCCAGTGTTGGGGGTACTGGGAGCTTCTCATCAAAGTCCAAGTGGGAGATGTCTCAGAAACTGTTCCTTCTTACAGTAGTTTGCTCAAAGGTTCATCTGTTCAGTTGGTTATATGATCAAAATGGCATGGTGCCCTTTCCAAAGATGACCTCATCAGTCATCCAAATATGCTATCATCTCTAAGTGTAACAGCTTTTGATAGTCATATTTTAATGTAAAATGGATGGAGACCAAGAGAGGACCAAGTGGACTTCAGTGTGGTTCTTTTAATAATTACTTCTCCATGCCCATTAGAAAACTGCATAAAATAGGACAGGCCAAAGCCAACTTTTTCAAAAAGTGATGTGACTTGCAAAGCTATGCAAATTAAAACCACAATGAAATGCCTATCAGACTGGCTAGAAGAATGCTTATATCCAGTGTCAGATGGGGTGTGAAGAAAAAAATAGCATCTTACACATATTGCAAGGTTGATATACAATTGATATAGCGTTGTAAATTAGTTTAATCCAGCAATTTAACTTCTGGAAATTGAACTTAAGGAAATAATTGTAAATATGGACAAAGACGTATGTTCACAGAGGTTCACTAAAGTGTCATTTATTGAAAAAGTATAAATGGAAGCAAACTAAGTGGCCAAAAGTAGGTGATTGGTAAAGTATGGTACCTGAAAACAAGTGAATATTATGAAGGCATTCATTAACTAGTTTTAATAAAGAACTCATTCAACAAATATTTATTGGGCTCCTCTCCTATGACGTGCCACATGCCATTCTGGACAGTGGAGAATCAAGGGAACAAATAAAAATCTTTCTCTTTGCAAACTAGTCATCTAGTGAGACAGAAAGTCAATAGACAAGATAAATAAGTAAAACAAATATAGACTGTTAGACCGGGCTTCCCTGGTGGCACAGTGCTTAAGAATCTGCCTGCCAATGCAGGGGACACGGGTTCAAGCTCTGGTCCAGGAAGATCCCACCTGTCGCAGAGCAACTAAGTCTGTGCGCCACAACTACTGGGCCTGCACTCTAGGGCCCGCGAGCCACAACTACTGGGCCCACGTGCCACAACTACTGAAGCTTGCGCGCCTAGATCCTGTGCTCCGCAATAAGAGAAGCGACCGCCACGAGAAGCCCACGCACAGCAACAAAGAGTAGCCCCCGCTCTCCGCAACTACAGAACAGCCTGCGCATAACAACAAAGACCCAACACAGGAAAAAAAAAAAAAGAATGTTAGACGATCAATTGCTTAGAGGAAAAGTGGGACCTGAAAGGAGAAAAAGCAGCAGGTAGGCTTTAGACAGTGTGCTCTTTGAAGACAGGAATTGTGATTTATTCCTCAGTGTATCTCCAATCAGTACCTGGCCTATAGTAGCCAATCACGTAAATATTTGTTAACTCTTTATGAGCGGCCTTCAGACAGTAGGATTGCTATGTATGGGGACCTCATGAATGTGGTTTCAGAGAGAATCCAGAGTTAGTATGGTTGCCTGGAGCCTCGTTGGAGTAGAGATGAAGCTTGAAGAATGGTTAAGAGAGAAATGTAGAGCCAGTCTATTAGGATTTTATTCTGAAAGCAGTGGGGAGCCACTGACAGGTTTTAAACAAGTGAGTGGTTTGATCTAGTTGGTGTTTTAGAAGGTTCACTTTGAGAGCTCTAGATGGGGGTGCGGGGGGAGGGCACAATACTGGAGGCAAGACCACCAGTTAGGTGGTGTTAATTGTGTATTACTGCTGCCAAGAACACACACACACACACACACACACCCTCCCCAGAGATCTCTGTGGACAGTCCCCATACACACCAATGGCTTCCTGTGTGCCTCTGTTGAAAGCCCGCACTGGCCCTAGGAAAGAGTTTGCCTGGGTAGATAAATACCTCAGCTTCTGCACCTCAGGAAGACAGTTCCGAGGCACACACTGTGAAGTCTCTCAGAGGCTTCCCCGTGGATTCAGCCCAGTTGCCTACAGCAGTGACCTTCTAATTAGCATATTCCTTTCTGGCCCCCTCCCTTCCCTGTCTCACTTCCCCACTCACTCATAGCATCTCCTGGGATTACCCTCAAAAGCACAACTTGAACCCCCCCCCCAAAAAAATGATGAATGGGGATGTATGCAGTTTTAGATAAGATGGCCCATGAAAGTGGCAATGAGAGAGAAGCAGGTATGAAGTCGTGAAGGAAACAAGGGAGCCAGGTATGTGGTGTCTGGAAGGAAAACATCCACGCAGAAGGACCAGCACATGCTAAGCCCTGAGACAGCAGCATGCTTGGTGTGTTCCATGGACAGCGGCCATGAACAGAATGAATGAGGCGGAAGCTAATAAGATTTGAGGTCAGAAAAAAAACGCTGAGGATGTTGGAGAAGGCATATTAAATTTTGTCTTTTACTCTGGGTGTAATGCAAAGCCACTGTCATTGGAAGATTGTATCTAAGCAAAGAAGAACTTATCTGACATAGGTTTAAGTGCTATCTCTCTGGCTGATTGAGAATGAACTGAAAGGGAAAAAGAGCAGAAGCTTGGAGACCAATTTGGAGATTTGCCATAATCCAGGTAAAACTGATAGTACTTTGAATAAACATGACAGCAATGGGAGTGGTGAGAAGCCATTGAAAACCACGTTGTAGGAGAATTATTATCATGAAATCATGATAATTATTTAAAAGAAAGCAACAAAATATGAAAGTTTGTCATGATTTTATAGACCTGTAAAAACTTCCTTGAAAGACATATTTCAAAACAATCACATTGGTTATCTCGGGTGGTTGGTGCATGCTTAAATCTTTCCAGTTTTCTGTGCTATTTTTCGAATCAAGGGGAGAGGAGGCTTCATGATTTGGAAGCTCAAGAATCAAGGGACTCAACCACTGAATTCTCATTACCAGAACCATCTTAGTTATGTCTGTGGAGTTTTGCGTTTTCTGCGGATCTCTGCTCCAGTTCCTTTTCGAGAATAGTTTTCTCTTCCTCCCTTTCTCTTCTTCTATGTTCCATTGAGAATATAGAGAAAAATATGTTACAATTGGTTCTTCAGAAGATATTTTCATGGGATAAGAACTTAGACTGTTCCTGTCAAGGCCTCATTGTAAGAGCTGCTAAACAAGATGAGCAGTGGGTTGTGAAGGCATAGTCTCTGGAGGATACAAGTAAAGACATTAACTTTTGTTTTTACACCAGAAGAATGTGCTATTCCCTGCTTCATTCTTCCTACCTGGCTCCAGAGGGACAGTTTTGATGGTTTATGGTGTCCAAGAATATAGCACTTAAACTGTGGACTGAATGCTTTCTATTTATTTGAATTAAATTCTACAATCCTATTGTTATTCAAGAATAAGTGAATGTGTTTATCACCAGAGGTGTTTTGCATTGATGTTTCTGGGACTCCAAGGCTTGTTAGACACACTTTCCTTTCAATCTTATTAGGAAACATTTCCATTTTCATTTTATTTCCTCTCTGCTTGTTGAGTAGAAAGTATATAAGCAAACATTTTTATAAAAAGAACAAGTCAGCAGAATAAACTTAACGAATTGTAAAGATACAGAAATGTTGCACAAATTCTTATCTTTTATCAATGCAATTCTAAGAAAAGGTGGTTGGATTGGCTTAGTGAGCCAATCACATCTGTGATTAAATCGAGTTTGAATGATGCAGTTCAACAGAGAGTTTGGGGGCATCCTTACATTTATAGAAGAACATTCTTCTGACAAGAGTTTAACTAACTAAACCAATTGAAAGAAAAGCATGTTTTAGTTATTGTTATGTAAAGAATATGTAGCTATGCATTATTGGTTATTTAAGGACATTTTCCCGGGTTTAGTCATAGAGCAATAATACCATGACCAATAGTAATGACCAATCGTGGTGATCATAGTAGAGTGCTGAGGTTGTCAAAGATCTGTGCTAAGCAGCTGACTTGTACTATTTCATATTGTCTTCACACCAGTCCGAGAGGAAATATAGTATTATCCTTCTCATTTTACAAATAAACAAAATGAAATGTAATGAAGTTAAAGTAAAGCCCAAACAAGTGCATCGTTCTTTTGATTTTCCATTTAGAGACTGAAGCATTCAGATGAGCATTCATGGTAGGATCTTCCCTTGAAATTATTGAAAGTTTGTCTTGATAGTTTGGATTTCTTTTGCCCACTGAGCTCAGCAAAATGACTTGATGAGTACAGAAAAATACAACGCTTCTCCATTAAGTGCCAAAACTGATTTATGGATATAGTAACCCTGACAACCTATGAACCTGCTCATCTAGATGTGAGTTACTGATCAGGCAGCCAGAGAACCAAGTTCTACTCCAGATCTTGGTCATTTCTAGTTCTGCTTTCCTGACCAAGTCTCTTAATTTTGGGGGGCCTTGGATTCCCCAAACTGACGTCTGAGAAGACTGAGTTATTTCCAGGGTCTTTTCCAGTTGTGACAACTAGAAGTGGCAATCTGGTTACTGTCACCAGGACATGAATTCTGAGTAGGCTCATCAATGAGGGACAATAGGCTTCCCCACACATATGCTTGATTCATTACAGAAACTGGAACAAACTTAGCTGAGGAGCTAGCCAAATCAATAACTATATTTAACTTAAGTAGAATTTAAACGTAAGTATGTGCCTTTAGAGTTTTGATTTTCCCCCCGACAGGACCTTCATGGGTATTGGTTTTGTTTGTAATCAATTAGAACTACAGATCAGTAACCATATCCATCTGCATTTTGTCAGTTAATCATTTCATTTTCCTCTAATCTATTGCATTCTATGGCTGATTTTAAGAACAGACTTGAAAACTATTAAACTGAATAATGAAAAAATAATGAATACAGATATGTCATTCTCAGAGCACATAGAGTTAGCACTTCAATCATCCACCTTAGTTTTATTCTCTCTGGTTATCTTGCAGGCATGATGTCATACTGATGTGCTTTAAAAAGTACAGAATAAATCCAACTGAAAGCAAAGAAGGTGACACAAGATTCCTGTGTGTAAGTAAGGCCCTGGTATTACTAAAATTAGCAAACCATAAAACAGCACTCGGGGTGTATGTCCCCCCTACCCTCTGTATCCCAGGAACAGCTCAGAATTCAGAAGATGTGAGAGGCAAGTAGCCTGGATCTGGAAATAGAATGAGGGCTGATGGTGCGGGGCTGAGGCCTTTGGAGACCAGTACTATTGTGGGCCCTCCTCGCTTCCAGGGATTGCCCTCAGGAATTGGTGGGAGTCATTCAAATCCAGGCAGTTTCTCTGGTGACCTAAATTAACCCATGGGGTCTTTTCAGGTTTAGGGACATTGTTGGAGAGCTGAAATAAAAGCATCGCCATGACACAACTCTGGAGGGAAACACTGATTTTGATTTGGTGCATCACGTCAAGAGTGTAGAATCAAGAAGATGCTAGGAAGACAGTAAGTCTCTCCCCTCCTCCCCTCCTCTACGTCTTCTGCCTCACCTCTCTTTATTCTTTCTCTTCCTCTGCCTCTTTCCTTCACTTTCGTTAGCTACTATGGAATTACCTTGGGCTTTCTGGATATTTTCAAAATTTGGGGACTCTCTCTACACTGTATTAATTCAACATGCTCTTTCTGGTTGAACAGATTTCCCTTTTATTTTCATGCTTTCCAAATGATAACACTTCTGGAAAAAATGTGGAATTTAGTATAGTAATAGTGAAATAAGAAAGCAGAATTTCCTCTTTGAATCTTAACTGCATTTCTCCACAAGTTGTCCCCCACAAAAATGGAGAGAGTAGGGTGCACATCACCCTGTCTCTGTGCTGGATTTGCATTCCCCAGAAAAGAGTTGCCCAATGTGGATCCCAGTGGGATGCTGTTAGCCTTCCTCTTTGTAAACTCCTGTGGTGTACCTGGTGGGTAGTATTGTAGGGTGGACTCTTCCTTAGCCTTGCTGTGCTCTCCTACTGTCCTACTTTTCTCCTGGAGGGAAAATAAGGTCTTTATTTTCTAAGAGACTTGCCCCTCACCACAAGTTCATCCTGGCCCGTGACTGCTGAGAGTGTGACTAGATCTTGTGGTCTCCCTAGCAATTAGCGGTAGCCGTGTGATGAAGGGGTGGCCAGTGGGATTTGAGCAGAAGGAATGGGTGTCCTGAGCCTTGTACCTGAAAATGTTGGGTGTGCATGTCTCACACTCTTCCTTCCTTCCCATGGCTGGGAAATGGTGACAACTGGAAAATCCAGCTTGGAACTGGGGCTCATGAGAGCTCCTTAGCACTCACCTTTGTAAAACTAGGTATGAAGAAGAAATACTAATTTGACCACAAGCTTTCTTTTTGTTAGTATTTTTATGGTATATCTTCTGGCAGCCTCTTATTTTCAGCCTTTCTGCATTCTTTATATTTCAAGTTTTCTCTTGTAAGCGTTACCTATTTGAGAAATAGAATCCAGTTTGGCAATCTTTATCTTTTAATTGTTATATTTAATAATAATTATTTGTGTATTTAGGCTTATATCCGCCATCTTACTATTGTTTTCTATCTAACTCATCTGTTTTAGGTTCCTAAAACCTATTTTATATTTGAATGTCAATTTTACTTTACATCTATATTTCTCTCCTACTTGAGATGCTCAAGGACAGATACTTTGGTTAATCTTGATAATAAAATTAGCTAAGCATTTAGTCATTTCAGACACTTTACTGCGTACTTCATGTGCATTAATTTACTTAATTCACATATCAGTTCTGTGAAGTAGGTACTATTTTTATCCTCATTTCACAGAAAAGCAGTTAGGCAATCATTGAGAAGTTAACTTGCTCAAGCCTCTCCTAATAGGATGTGGTAGAGAGCAAGGCAGTTGTTCAGTAATATCTTCTGAATGTCAAAGATAAGAATGAGCCCCACAGGGTAACCCTTCATGTCTCCTTTGCTGGTAAGTCTTTTCTACTCGCCTGCTTTTCTTAAGGGATCCATTTGCTTCCAGTGACCATTAATGGCAAAAGGTGAGGTAAGGAACTAGGTATAGTTGAGATGAGAAGGGCTTATACATTTGTCATCCAGTTCAACATAAAACTTTATGCAAAATGTTATCTTTCTGCTATCGAGATTTACCTCATCGGTTGTGATGGGATGGTTAGGTTTGATGGTGAACTGCGTGCTCCCTGTTTATGGGCATTTTCTCATTTCCATTAGCTCTTTGCATCTAGATTACATGGTACATACACCTCTTGGTCTCCTTCAAGACTCTATCAGTGAACAGTCTATGTCTTCTTGTGTGAGCAATAGGTGCAGTCCTTTGAGAACTCAAACTAAAGTTAAGAAATGACGTTTCTTTATATCCTACCAGGCTTGTCACGTGTATCTTTGCCTAATTTATAGCGCACGGTTTCAGATTGCCTCTTCCTCGCAATACAAACACTTTTCTGCTCTTCCCTTGGGATGCAGACCAGACAACCTCATGAAACAGTACCATAGTACATGATTCAGGATAATGACTGACTCCATGCATTTATATATTCTCCTTCCCAAGACTCCATTAAAATTGTGGTCAAGAAATTCAAAGTGTACAAACTCCCTGCAATGATGAGACCATTAAAAGACTCACAAGTAGACCAGATACTTGGGCACATTTCTGGAGGATAAAAAAACGGTGATGAGAAGAGAAGGAAGGAGGAATAGAGGTTGGAGGAAATGTAGAGACGTGAAAAGGGCCTATGACTGCCGAATGAGGCAGTTAACCTGGAAAACGCCAGAGAAGTTGCAAACTCAGAAGTGGTAGTTACAAGACTCTGGAAGTAAGAGGCTAAAAATAGACTGAGCCAGACCACCTCTGCCTCTGCAAGAGAAATGCCTGCTAGCCAGGGATTTATTTCCTTTTCAGAAAGTGGAGACTCACTCTAAAAAAGATCTGAAGAGAACTAGATCTGTCAATATAGGTGTGGCTATCTCTGCATTCTGGCCCTTGGGAACACCACAATAGAATCTGGTTCCTTGTCTGCTCAGTCTATAGGAAAGCCTTCTAGTCAGAAGCCCCCATATGAACATAAAGCTTCACATTGGCTGATTTATTGCCTCATCCTTACATTTGGAATAGACAATCCAGAAACTTGAGACAGTTGGTGAGGGCTTGCAACCTGAAAGGGAAAATCAAGATAAGCAGAGAAAACTGGGGTAATACCAAAAAAAAGAGAAAAAAAAAGAAGCTTAGAAATTCCTTACTGCTGTCAAGGGAATCATGAGGCTATTGCAACCACAAAGCACGAACAGAGTAAAACTGAGAAGGAAGAGTCAGAAAATAATAAGGAATCCTTATAAAATAAAAATAATTTCCAAAGTTTCAGATAACTTATACAAGGACTGGAAATTTTAAAAAATGAGTAAATAAAGAGCCCACAAATACTCAACTTTGTGAGTAAAATATACCTAACTAGACAGATGACCGTGAAATGTAAGAATACCGCAGATAACAGTGAAATCTCAATGGCTTCAGGAAATTATAAATAAGGAGTATGTATCATAGTGACACCAGACTCCTCATCAACATCACTGGGAGACATAAGCTGTGCCTTCAGTAGCCCAAGGGAAAGCTATTTTACATCTAGAATTCTGTACTCTGAAAAACTATCAAACAAAGGTAGGAAAAAAAAGATATTTTCAGACATATAGAATTTAATTTCCCTTGCAAAGTGAGTTGAACGGTGGCCTCCTAAAAGATATGTCCATGGCCTAACCCCCAGAAACTGTGAATGTGATCTTATTTAGAAAAAAACGGTATCTGCAGGTATAAAGTTAAAGATCTAAAGATGAGGTCATCCTCAGTTATCTGAGTGGAACCTAAATATAATGACAAATGTCCTTAGAAGTCAAAAGAGGGGAAGGCACATTGGAAGAGGAGGCAAGGTGACCACAGAAGCAGAGATTTCCGTGATGCAGCCGAGAAAGGCTAGAAATGTCTGGAGGTACCAGAAACTGGAAGAGGCAAGGAAGGGTCCTCCCCAGAGTCTTTAGAGGGAGCACAGCCCTGCCAGCACCTTGATCTCGGACTTGTGGTCCCCACACTTGAGAAAATGAATTGCTGTTGTTTGTGGTGGTTTGTTGTGACAGCAACTCCTAGACTCAGGATACTATTTGAGGATGTGCTCTAACAAAATGGGAGAATAAGTCAAGAAAGAGGAAATAGAATCCTGCCTAGAGGGGTTCCAACCCAGAAGAGTAAAGGTAGAAACCCAGGAAGCAGTCAGAAACTGGCCTGGAGAGCCAGCCAAGAAGCCAAAGATTCAGGAAATCCAGGAGAAAGGCAGCCACTGACTTGATACCACCCAAATGATGCGGGGGGCACATAAGAATGCGTTAAAAGCAGATGATGCATGGAAAAAAGAAAGACTAATAGGAAGAAGCAAAACCTCTAAAAGAAATGAAATATAGCACACTACTTGGCTATGTAGTCAATATTTGCAGCAGCGTAATAATGTCATCCCTGCTCATTGATTTACAGTTATTAGATTCACGCTACCTGTGTAGCAGGAAAGTCTTCATTAAGGTTCTGAAAAGCACACACTAAAACAAATTTAAATGGGTATAGAAAATAAGTAAAATAGGAGGATTGGAGGAAAGTGGAAGGAAATAGTAGAGGTGATCAGAACCTTGAGTGTAAACAGGGGGATCCAGTGCAATTTTAGTGAATGAAATGATAAATAAAGATGGGATGAAAATACAAAGCTTACAATTACAAATATTACCAAGATAGAAACTAAATATTCTATATTTCTAGATATAAAAATATGATTATATTCCAGGGAAGGGAGGTAGGAGAATGTATTATTGAGCTAAGTCCTCATCGGTCATATCAGGTAATCAATAGATAAGGTCTAAAATTGATTAGTCAAAAAGTAGCTGTGTATACACATATTTAGCAATAAAACTAGTTAAATAACAGAAGTAATAATACCAGAAAGAGTGAAAATAAATAAAAATAATTCCTTCTGGTTTATAGCGAGTGAATGATAAAGGGTGACCCAAAGGACTATTTTTTTTCACACTAAGTCCTTAGGTACCATTTCAAGTTCTAACCGTGTGCATGTGATCATTTGAAATCTTTAGTGTTTTTTGGTAAAGCAATCTTAAGCCTCCACTGAGGGTGTAGAAAGCTGAAAAAAGTGCCCCTTCCATCTTTACAACTGTACCAGAAAACACCAGTACTCTCCCAATTCACAACTTTTCTTGAACACATCAGAGAGCTGTAAGTTATCTGAAATCTGAAGACAAATAAGCGTTTTCTAGAAGATGTGGGATCTGAGCACTGTGGCAAGTGTGGAAAGCCAGCAAGCCATTAAGAAGAAGTCAGCAAAGACCAGCTGTGGACTAGCAGAAAAGTCTAGAATCCCAGGGATCCACAGGGGATCTTGCACCAATTTGCAGAATCTCCACGGACACTGCAACGTGCTTACAGCAAAGACTGAAGCCAGGGCGAGAAGCTAGGAAAAGCCTCCCTCCTGGGCGAGCCCTGGGCAAAGGGGCCAGCAGCCTGTGTGGAAACATACGAAGCCCCCCCTCCCCCTGAGCCTTAGCTCTGTCTCCTTATAGAACAAAAGCCTGGAGCTGCTGGGGGAAAAGGCAACAAAACCTGACACCCTTGGTGCATAGGTGAAGACTCACTGAAGCTGGGCAAGAGAGCAGGAGAGAAAACAAGAGGCAGGAGTACGGCCCAGATCATTAGAGATCCGTAAAAATAGGGGCAAGGTAACTGAAAAGGTCCCAGTCCCATGACTTAGAGACACAGCATCTGCTTAGTCTGATGCTGAACCCGAAAGACGGGGTATGCCCTTCCTCTGCCCCCGCCATCAGGTTAGCAAGTGTCAAGTAACAAGTAAGAGTCTGCAGTTAGAGCAAGAACCAGAGCAGAGAGAAGGAGACCTCTGAGGCCCAGGGGCAAAGAACCTCTCAAGCTGGGAATGGAGCAGATGCTAAGAAGACCCTCTGGCCAAACAACACCCACCCTGAACCCCACGCAGTGCTGCAGCAGTTTGGACACTTGGGTGTGCAAGGGCAACCACAGCAAAAGCAAACCTTAAACTCACGTGCACTCCTGCCCCACTTGATTCAACTCCACAAATGGAGGTTTTAGTGAAAAGGAGTATATCCATTTCCAACTTTAATTACTGCTAAATGCATGGCTGTAAGTTACACCCTTTACCCTTTTTCCCCTGGGCTCTTGCACCGTAGACCGGCCCTGCTGATGGATGCTCAGCACTGTTCCCTCGTTCTGGGCGGTGGCAGGTGCCGTGGGAAGACTGTGCCTTGGACGTCAGGCACTTTAGTGCAGGTGTCAACCGTGCCACTCAGGGACCTTGGACAGGCCACTTAACCCCAAACATCAGTTTCTTTATATATAAAATGAGGGCTTTAAACCTGCTTCAAAGGGCTTGTCTCACAAAGACATGACTTACTGGGTGTAAAGAACTTAGCACCCTGAATCTCTGGCAGTTCACAGGCCCTGAGCAGAGGCTGGTCAGTCATGGCTCAGGGACCTACTGACAGGTCTTCTGTGCGCTCTGCTTTCTCATGTCTCTCCCTGGTTCCTAACTTTCTAGTTCAGTGGTTCTAAATGGCGGAAGAGTACAAACTGGGTGAAGGACTGTTTTTAGTTGTTACAGAAACTGGTTTATGAAGGGAATCCTCCTCGCATTTAGAGGTTGGGAGTCGGGGTGTTGGAATTCCTGAACAGGAGGGAGAAACCACACCATGAACTGTTCTCAGTCCCGCATTTGGCATGAGGTTTTAAAATCTCCCTAACCAATTTTTTTTTGTAGCTGGAAAGCCTGTTTGTAATTATTTGAGCTAAGAAACTAACTCCATTTGATCTACAAAGACAAAGTCTTCCTAGCACTGTTTTTATATGTCATTGATTTTGCCAAGAAGGCAACCACGATGCAATTTAAGGGAAGGTGGTCTTTTATTCAAGAGTAGTTCGCCATTTTGGAAAATTCTATCGCTAATGGCAGTGATGCCTTAGTTTTTGAGTTGCCGACACAAAACACCTGAACCAACATTTTTTCTCACTGTGATATTCGTCATACTGTCATGTCTGAGTGCAAGCATGAACTGTTTCATTGTCTTCTGGTGTAGCTGGATATGAACACTTACATATCAAAATATAGATTTATTATAAATTACTTTTGTTTCATTTCTAGTTTTTATTACATTTAGGAAAGTGTATGGATTTTTTTGTCATGATGTCCATAGGTAGGTTACATTTTCTATTAATGATCTAAGAGGCTCAAGGAAGTGTTATAAATTATTACTTATAAAAAAGGGTCTGGGGGGGCTTCCCTGGTGGCGCAGTGGTTGAGAGTCCGCCTGCCGATGCAGGGGACACGGGTTCTTGCCCCGGTCCGGGAAGATCCCACATGCCGCGGAACTGCTGGGCCCGTGAGCCATGGCCGCTGAGCCTGCGCGTCCGGAGCCTATGCTCCGCAACGGGAGAGGCCACAACAGTGAGAGGCCCGCATATCGCAAAAAAAGAAAAAAAAGGGTCTGGGCTCTGATGGCTGCAAATCTTAGTTCTCGATGCTCATCTAGGTTGCACTGGGTTTGTGTGCTTTGGCGCTGGGGGTGTCCACATGAGCTTTATTTATTTATTTATTTCCTTTTTGGCTGCGCCGTGTAGCTTAGGGGATCTTAGTTCCCTGACCAGGGATTGAACCCCGGGCCCTCGGCAGTGAAAGCATGGAATCCTAACCACTGGACTGCCAGGGAATTTCCAAGACTTACTTTAAAAATACAGATGAGGGCTTCCCTGGTGGCGCAGTGGTTGAGAGTCGGCCTGCCGATGCAGGAGACGCGGGTTCGTGCCCTGGTCCGGGAAGATCCCACGTGCTGCGGAGCAGCTGGGCCGGTGAGCCGTGGCTGCTGAGCCTGCGCGTGCGGAGCCTGTGCTCTGCAACGGGAGAGGCCACAACAGTGAGAGGCCCACGTACCGCAAAAAAAAAAAAAAAAATTATAGTAGCAACTGTTTATTGGGCCTTAATAGACTGGCAACTGTACTAAAATGTTTATCATCCCTCATTTATTCTAAATAATAGATATTTATTTATTCATTCATTCTAAATAAATATTAATTCATTATTAAATATAAATATTAATTAAACAGTGTCCATAATATTGTAATATTTTGATTCAATGATAGTGATTAAATATTATTTTATGAATTAACTAAAATTGATATAAAATTATTTATTTACTGTTCTAAATAAATATTTACTGAGTGCCATGTGCCACAACCCTGTGCTAGGCACCAGGATACAGCAGTAAACAAAACAATGTTCATTGATTTTATGAGCTTATGTTCTGCACGACAAGAGTTTCAGGGAGGGGCTATGACTATCTTGGCAAAACAGATGAAGACCTGAGAATTATAGCCTTCCAGGGCTTCGCCTAAGGTCACACAGCTTGTTAGTGACAGGGCAGAATTTGGAGGCTGGATCTGCCTGGTCTCAGTGCCAGTTGTTAATCAGTAGTCTACACTGCAGTAATGAATGTGCATCTTCTATTCACACACTCAGCCTTGGGTAGCTAGAGTTAGACTGCCTACTGTATGCGGGACCCCTTTTCAATTCCAGGAAAGACCTCCCTTGATCCGCTGTTAAAAAGACCCCAGAACACAGCCTCAGTATCTGCCTGAGGACTAAGGTCATTTTCAGTTCCAAACTTCCTGCTCACTTCTTTCCACCTCACCCTAAGGCCACATTGTATGAGAAATCAGAGAAAAAGGGAGATGAGTGAGTTGCTTTTATGTGCCCCAAGGATCTCATGAGAGTGCAGGAGAAATCCACAAAGAGCAGTGCCTGGATCACACAATGTCACTTTCAAGTTTCTTTTCTTTCAAATGCCTTTGAGAAATTGGGAGGCATATAAAATGGGTGAAGCTGCCAATTGCATTTCATTTTTTGGAACAGTGCCTGTTATTTGTTTTAATTAAAGTGACAAGAGGGAATGACACTGGGAAACAATGCCCTTTATTTCACAGTTATCCGACACCAGGTTCGTAAGCAATTCTCACAGTGTAGCTGAAAGATCTTGCCTTAAAATCTGGGGATATTTTGCATGTAAATCCCTACCCACCACTTCAAACCATGAGTATAGCCAAAAAAGATGCGAAATGCTCTCCCTGACAAGATTTTTATGGATTTTTTAATAGAAGTGACAGACGAGAGAGAAATTCTTTCTCAAAAGCCTGCCAACCTCAAGAAAATAAAGCATTTCCTTACCCTCCTCTTCCCTCCAAAATAATGACTGAGATTATTTAACTTCTATTCTGGTGTGGTTAAATCTTATGGATAAAATCCTGCTGGAATTAGATAGCTTTTAAAAATGATAATTACTGTGGGTTTTCAAAGATCCCTTAATAAAGAACACAATCAAAATGTTGTCACCCCTCTGTTGTTTTGCTAGATGGAAAATATTAATAAAATCCAGACCTCCTCAGAGGAGGCTCAGAGGCTGCACTACAGCAGTTGTTCTAACCCACACAGGTAGTGGTCAGTTTATTCAAACTAGGGACATGCCAGGTAAAAGCCAGGGGACCGAGTCCTGGGGCAGACTTAGAAGGCATGCTTTCATTAAAGAGTTGCTTTAACCAGATTGTACTCCTGAGAACACAAGTAGTGGAGTATGGGATGGAAAACTGAGTCCGTTACTGAGTGTGTACATGTGCCTTCCTCTGGGAGAATCTGCACAGGACAGATTTGGAGCAAACAGTACTCCAGTATAGCAGATGATGGGGAAACCACTCCTGTAGCAGATGATGGGGAAACCACTCCATTCTCCTAAAGTTCAGAACATTAGCCCCTCAAGGCTGGTTTTCCACTGCTAAAGTGAAGCAGGAAATTGGGGCAAATTGGAAAAATCTCCTTTCCATCATTTGCTTATTTGCATCAATCCTATGCCTGGTCTTGCCAAGGGAGACTGATGGAACCATAAAGGAACCCAAGTGTAGCAGATTAAAGTTAGAGCTGGGTGAGGTTTTGAATTCTTTTGCTTACAAGCTGTACAAACTTGAGCAAGTCACTTGATCTTTCTGGACCACTTCCCCACCTAACATCCAGCTCATCACATTGTTACAAGTTTTAAACAAACAAAAAATACTCTAAAAGTACTTACATATGGAAGTTTCTTCAAAATATAACTTCTCTCCCCATTAGAAGGCTATAGACTATTGAATATTACCTAATGAGACATCTAGCATTCCTCATCTAATGGGTGATGAATTCAAGATTCACAATTGGACATATGCCCAGTGGGGAGTAGAGGGCATGGGCTCTGGAGTTGGAGAGAACTAGGATAGATTCTTCTTTCTGCAGTTTGCTAGATTTGAGCAAATTAAGTAGTCTTTTAAGTCACAGTTTTCTCCTCTGGAAAATGGCGATATTCATAATGCTTCATTCACAGGTTTATTAGGCGGATCCATTGAGGTATTCTAGGCAAGACGTTAGCACAGGGCTTGACAAGTAATGAGCAACACATTTTTGGTAAAATAAAAATACTATTATTGTGGTAAGAAGCAGGATGTGGCCTAGAAAGAAATCTGAAGTGTAATCAGACAGGAGAGGCACGGAAAAGCACACAATCACGTTGCTGGCTGAGGAAACAGAGATGTGGCCATTCAGGATGAACGGGGTTCAGACAAGCGACGTGCTCTGCTGGGTTGTGCTGTGCTTTTCCGTGTTCTCGCCCACACGTCCACGTTTCCTAAGCAGCTGCTGAGTTCCAGGATCTCTGCCGTGCAGTGTGGATCTGCTGCTGCACACAAGGCAGCCTCATTTTTGCCTTGGAGCTGATGATCCTGCCGGGAAAAGTTGAATAAGCAATGCCGGTACAAAGGGGAGACTGACTTAGCTGGGAGACTTTCGCACATGTCAGAGAAGGGATGGCTCAGGGTGTGGTGAGTTACTGGGATGGAAAACACACTGGCTTGGTGACTCTCCTGGTAGGATCTGGGCCCACCAGGGGCACTGTGCCATCGACTAGAGTTGGTGACGTCGGATTGTCAAACTTGCTCAGGCAGCTCGGATTAATTTATTCATTACGAGACCTTGTGCTTGGAGGATAGAGTTCAGATTACTCCTGGAGAGGAGAATTTAGACCCAAGAGCTCTTTAAATTTTCTGTGCCATGTGTGCTTTGCAGCACAGTAATGCCTATGAAGCCCCCTTAGAATAATGTTTTGAAATGACTAAAATAAAACGCATAAAACTGTAAAGGGATCCAGTTATAGTAAAAAAAAAAAAAGGTTATCAAAATATGAAAAATACATTTGTATATAATACATGCTTCTCTTTTTTTTTTTTTTTTTTTTT
>NW_006772616.1:4856934-4862162 GCF_000442215.2 Lipotes vexillifer | reverse complement strand
TTTTTTTTTTTTTTTTTTTTTGTGGTACGCGGGCCTCTCACATTGAGGCCTTTCCCGCTGCGGAGCGCAGGCTCCGGACGCGCAGGCTCAGCGGCCATGGCTCACGGGCCCAGCCGCTCCGCGGCATGTGGGATCTTCACGGGGCACAAACCCGTGTCCCTTGCATAGGCAGGCGTACTCTCAACCACTGCGCCACCAGGGAAGCCCTCTTCTTAATGAATAACATAATGAGAACTAGCTGTGGATGTGATAATTACCATCATTTCGAAATAGTGTTGGACATAAATGATTATTTGAGAGATTTGCAACAATTGTAATATGATTGGAAAATGATTGCGATTTCCATTAGTGACAAAGTCGCGGTTACTGCTTATCTTACTGTGGTTTGTTGTCAACAAAGAGATGCTGCATTTCAAGTTAAAAGTTAGTGGGCGTGGCAAGGCCGTTTTTGCCCAGCTAAGTGTACAGACACTGAATTCTCACCGCGAGCTTGCAGAGATGTGGACCTCAGGTTAAAACCCCTGTTTAGACACGGGCAGCAATAAAGCTATGACAGAGACTCATAATCAGTGATTCAAACAGACATAAAATATGACCTGATATCCCTCTACCAAAATATTTACTTCAGGAAAGAAAAAAAGACAAAGAACATATATTAGTCTGCTCTGGTCGCCACAACAGAATACCACAGACTGGCTGGCTTAAGCAACAAAGTGTATTTTTCTCATAATTCTGGAGGCTGGAAGTCCCACATCAAGGTGCCAGCAGGGTTGGCTTCAGGGAGCCCTCTCTTCCTGGCTTGCAGATACTCACTTTCTCGCTGTGTCCTCACATGCCGTTTCCTCTGCTTGCATGCGCTTCTGGTGTGTCTTCCACTTCTTAAATGGACACCAGTCCTATCAGATCAGGTGCCACCACTGAGACCTCATTTAACCATAATCACCTCGTTAAAGGTCCCCGTAACCAAACCTGCATCTGCTCACCCACTGCCCATCTGCATCTCTGTTCTCCATGACGTCACTGCTCCTGGAGATATACTTAGGTTTGCAATTCTGCCGTTTAGAACTGCCCCCAGAGAAGTTCTAGTAAATACAGATTTTCTTCCATGCCTTTACTTTTCCAGTGATAATTTATCACTTCCTTGAAATTGGCACCTTGGTCAACTGCCCAGATTGGCCATTAACTGGGGTTTGCTTAAACCTAGCAAATTCTCTAAAACACAGAGATTTTAAATATGGGTATTCATGGCACAGCAGTCATTAAGGCAGAGGGACAGAGAAGAAGGCAGAGATCGGGGCATCAGGGGTGACCCTTATGACCTTGTCACAATTACGCCACAGGCAGGCTGTAAAAACGTAGCCTAGTGGTTATGCAGGCTAGTTAAATAGAAGTGAGCATACTGGTTTCTCCCCATCTCTAGAACATCACAGTGGTATTTTTGTATTCATAATGTGATGGGGCAGCAGCCGTGGGAATCAGAGTCCAAATTCTAGTGTCCTGTCAAACAGCTTTCAATAATCAGTTTCTATCATTTAATCAAATCATTTTTAACTAAGCAGGCATCTGTCAACTGGCCCTCATTTCATGTCCCATAGACCTGGTGGAAAGATTTTTTTTTCCCTTTCCTGTTGCTTCCTACTGTGTTAAATGGGCAGTTTTCAGAGGAGCACCTCCTGCCAAATAAGGAGAACCAGCCTTGAGTTTTGCAGGCTGAATTTTGTAAATTGGTTTTATTGAAAGTGAGAAATGGCATAAAGAAATACAGAAGGGAGAAAAATTAAGAATGTCCCCGAAGAACAGAGGTCTTGTCATAATCTTGCTTCAGATAAGTGATCGCGAGCTTCGGGCCTAGCACAGTGTGAGATAGCTTAGGGTTCTCTTCCAGGTTCAGACGCTGACCTTTCCCACAGTGATCTATGCTCAGGGAACTATAAATTATCATCACTCCCCACCTCTGAGACATTGCAAGGGTTAATGACTTTACAGCGCAACCCACGTGCTAGGATTTGAAAGGTCTCCTTGTAGAGGAAATTATTGCCATAATTCTTTGACATAATACTATTCATCCAAAGAGGTGATGCTGAAAGGTCTCCCCAAATTTGAACCGAGCAGTTTCAATGAATTTCTCTTTGTGCTCTCTTGGATTGTCTTGAATGCCTTCATATAGACTTCATTTCACAGAAAGTTTTTCTCAACTTTCATTATTTACTGTTGTGATTATGATGAAGTCAATTTTTAAAAACTTGTCTAATATTTAAAAATTTTTCTCTAAAAAGCAAGGTCACATGTCTCAGGGGTTGGGGGGATGGTGATTTATGCCCTGAATTTTCCTTTGGTCGACCGTATCCAATCTGTAGCTAGCATTTCTTTTTTCTCTTCAAAGGAGAAAGGATGATTTATGGTACAAAATTTGATACAGAGCGTCAAACCCCACTGATCTACTTTGATGAGAACGGTTCATGTTATCCGAATGTATAAATGTACTTTATTTAAGTTTTATGTTATTTTAAGATTATTTTGTTGTGAAATGAAAAACAATGGCGAATATTTATTGAATACTTGAGTGTACCGTCAACTGTGCCAAACAGGCACTTTAACTGCATTAACTGACTTCATATGCACAACCCAGGAATGTAAAGATTAACATTATCCTTTCTGTACAAGAAAGAGGTCGGTGAGCTTTACATCTTCTGTGCTCTCGTCCTTGGCAGTATATTATCACATTGGCGAGGTTCTTCAGATTAGAAGCCTGTTTGATTTCTTTTGCCTAGCATTTCCCACTGTGACCTAACCATGGAGCTTCCTCTCCCCAAGAATGCTGATTAATGCCAGAATTCCCCAGAATATAGTTGGGGAAGCCCTGCCTTAGCCACTCTCAAATAAGCATAGTTCCTGAGCACCTCTGATCATACCACATACCATACTCTTGATTATACAATTATTTTTGCCTGAAATGCCCCATTGCAGTCTACTCAAATAGCACTCATCATTTAAAGCCTAGAATAATTTTTCTTTCTTTTTACCTCTTTTGGGAAATCTCTCCCAGTGACCCAGAGTGATCTCTCCCTTTCCTTAATAATAATAATAAAAAATAAACAAAATCAGTTTTCTGGCACTACAATGGCCTCTTGTTACTATTTATTTCCAAGTCTCCCCTCTCCATTTGACTGTGAACTCCTTCAGGATCCACTTTAATTGTTGTATGTCTAATGGCTACCTTAGAACTTGACACAAAATAGATATTCAGTGAACACTGATGGAATAAGTTATTGATCCTTTTGGATCCTAAGAAATAAAAGTAAATAAAAGTGTTTAACAGTTGCCCATTGTTCAAGAAAACAGAAGTGATACGAAACAGGGAGAACTTAAGGAGGAGGGAAGGGTGAAGAAAATGCAAGTTAACGTAAAAAATACAAGTATGGTCTTGGCTTTTGAATTTTGTAACTTTATTTTGGCCAATGCAAAAATACGGATATGCTTTAACTCATGATAGTGACAGCAATCACATTTTTTGAAGGTTTGCTATGTGCCAGTCACTATTCTCCTCTTTCCACGTTCACTTATGAATGAACATCCTTGCAAAGTAATTGCAATTCTTATATACAGTCTCCACTGATACAGGATAAAAAAGTAGAAATTTAATTCCCAGAGTGTAAAATATTCCAGTGACTTCTAAAACAGCTGATTGCCCTTTTCCAGCCATTTCATTTGGTTATTTAAGGAGGCAGTGACTTTGATGCATCTGTAAGAGGTGGCCTGACGTAAATCAGGTCTTCTTACATTATTCTAAGAAAAAATCTCCACCCATTTCATCAGAGAATTGTATTATTTCTACAGTGAGGCTGGAAAACAAGAGAAGCGAGTCCTATTTCCTAGGATTCTAGAACAAGTGAAAAATCTGCCAGCATGGCATGTAGGTAATGCTGCTATTGAGAAGACACGTCCATATGACCCAATTACCAACAGATGCTCATAAAATGTTCTTTCCCTCCTCTGGTCACTCAAGAATGAATTCTGCATCCTTTTTTTTTTTCTTTAATATCTGCAAATTTACAGAGCACCTGACTGTGCCTGGTATTAGTGAGGGCTGGCATGCAAATATAGATAAGGAGAGGTCCCTGTGTCAAATCGTTCACTATTGGTTGGAAAAAGCAGATGCCTAAGTAACTAACTGCCTTCCATACATATAATGGCAGAACTTCAACTGGCTTCCATCCAACAGGGGACCAGCATTTTGCCAGGTTCAATGATGTATTAACAACCGCATAATGCGGACACCAGCTGTCAGCCATGGGAAATACAACAGTTCAGTTAATGGTTTCCAGAACGTACTTGCCCACGCCCACTCGGCATCCTTGGATCTTGCTAAGCGCCTGCTTTAAAGCCTTCTGTGGCTTCTCATCGCCTACTGGAAGAGACTCTTTTTCATGCCTGGCATTGCACGGTGGTATGGTTCAGTAGAGTTTCAGTTCTGGAGTCAGACAATAACTCACCTGCCGTGTGACCTTGAGAAAGTCACCTAGACTTGGTTTCCTAACCTGTAAGATGAGGCGATAATAGTGCCTAAGTCACAGGGGTTGGAGATATTTAAATGATATAGTCTATGTCAAAGTGCGCAGCACATAATAAAAGTGGAAACAATGATGATGGAAGAAGTCGTGGAGGTGGTGGAGGTAAAATAGGAGAGAGGTACTAATTTTAGTTCTTGGTTTTCCACAATCAAATACGTTGTTACATTAAAATATTTGGGTACATGTATGTGTGTATAGATATGTGTCTGTGTGTGTGTGTATATATATAAAATATATATGCATTCATATGACTATACATATGTGTGTGTATAATTTTAACTAAGCTATCTTTGTTTGAAATAACATTTCTTCCATTTACTTGGTATGGGACAATTTAACCTTCCCTTAGTTTCCCATCTATAAAATGGGAATAATGATAGTACCTAGTCCTTAGCATTATCTTTAGGATTAAATGACATGAAATCTTTGAAGTAACTGACACACGGTAAGTTCCCAGTAAGTGTTCATTTTCAAAAGTGCCTTTTGAAAAAGAACACAGTATCTTGTTTTTTACATTGGAGTACAGGTGATTTACGGTATCGTGTTAGTTTCAGGAATAGCACAGTGTCTTTTTCCCTCTAGTAGGATAAATGATTATCATTACTAGTTCTGATTCATTAAAAAAAAAAAAAACCCACTTGTTTCCTGACTGTCCCC
>NW_006772616.1:4850416-4856920 GCF_000442215.2 Lipotes vexillifer | reverse complement strand
GCAGGAATGAAGATATCCCAACAGCTCTACTTGTAGGACTAAATACGCAATTTCTATGGTGTGGGAACTTTCCGGTTTAAAGCCTGGAAACCGCGATTTATTGTAATTGAACCTGAGAGTATAGAAAGCTCCTCTGTCACAGTCACTTTCGATGAAAACTACAATTTATGATAAATTTCATAAAACCTGCTTAATTCAACATTTATGAGAGACACTGAAGATAAATGAAAGGTACAGAAACAGAAAGCTTTCTAATCATTTTGTCAAGAAAAAGGGACAAGAATGATAGGCGTGAAAAGGAGCTAGATGCGCATATAAATAACTTGCTAGAGATAAGTGATGAAGTGTTTTTATAAATTTTGCCACAGTATTCTTAGGCCTATAATATAAAGCTTAATCCATGTGTGCCCTTGAAAGATCAGGTGCATTTGCTCATGTCACACACCCGAGCAGGGCCCAGGTTAGGGTTTGGGGAAGCTAGTCCTACATGCATGTATTCCAAGAGGAGTAAAAGAAACCACAAGAAAGCTGATTTCACAAGACTAGGCAAATTGCCTCTCTCTCCTCCTTTAATTGCGGTGGTGAGTTGCAACATTTAATTAAACCCCTGAAGGAAGTTTTATAGCTGTGCCATGCTGTTGGAAATGAGTTGATGCAGCAGTACTAAAATAGCCCTAGCAAAGGAAGAGAATAGTGCTATACCTTGAGAGGGGAAGATGCCACAGATAGACCACTTTTGGAATATCCCTTTCTTTGACTCAGTAGAAGGGGCAGAGACAGGAGGCTGGCCCATTTTCTGGTCTGGCCAGGTGGCTGGAGCTCAGTGAGAAATGGAAGTGTGCTGTACCCTGTACTGTGGGTCTTGGTCCCGGCTAGGCAGCTTCTGGAAAGCACAGGAGACTGAGCTTTCTCTCTATTGTGTGCATTTCCCCAGGCCCTTGGGGAATAATAAATTCCTTGAAGAGTGACCAAAGTCTCCCAAGTCAAATTATTTTCCTCCTTTAGGACTTCTGGTTTTTCATGCCCTCCAGCCCTGGGTGAATCCAGTGAGTGCTGAGTGTGGATTGCATGGAACCACCCAGCTTTAACCAAGCAGATTTCCCCTATCCTGGGGGTGCTTGAGCACACTAGGATCTCCACGCATGGGTGCTCATCCATATTTTTAAATCCCCAGGTGACTGTAATGTATAGCCGGCAGAGGAACACTGCCCAGCCCTTTCATGAGTCAAGGCTTCAGCCTCATGCTGCCCCATTATCTCTTAGCTCCATTCACCCAAGTGATGGTCCCTAAGAACTTCCTTTATCAATTGATATGCCGGTGAGCCTAGAAAACCTTCCAACTGTTCTAGTCCCCTTGGCCAAAATGAGCGTGACCCGCCTTGCCTTGGGTTCAGGAACTCGTTTGGCAACTGTCGTTATTTTAACTTTTTAATTGCACTTTGGGGCTACAGGATGAATAACAAAGAAAACATATTTGATTTTAGATTTGTCTAGATCAGTGCTTTTCAAACTGTGACCCCGAGACCAGTAGCATCAGTATCACCTGGGAGCTCATGAGAAATGCAAATTATTGAGCCCTAGCCATGTCCCAGTGAATTAGAAACCTTGGGAGAAGAGCCGAGAAATGTTTTAACAAGCCCTCCAGGTGTTGCTAATGCACAATCAAGTTTGAGAATCAATCGTCTAGACCTCGAGGCTCATATTTCCCAATGGAGCTTAGATGGTAGCTCAACCGGGCACATGAAGTTAAGATCGGCATGTGCCAGCTTTTCTAAAGAGTTTTAAGATGTCCACAAAAAACCTGAACTTTAGTATGAGTCTTTCCTTATATTAAAAATTTTAGACCAGCAGTCACAAACTCAAATACTTGTAGAGACCAAGAAAGTAAATAAAGTGGGCTGAGCAAAAGATTAAGCCATCAGGGATGTAGTGGAATCGTATAGAAGAATGGAGTCTATGCTCCACCTAAGATACTGAAAAAAATAATCATTCAAAAACCACTGTGCAGGGCTTCCCAGGTGGCGCAGTGGTTGAGAGTCCGCCTGCCGATGCAGGGGACACGGGTTTGTGCCCCGGTCCGGGAAGATCCCACATGCCGCAGAGCAGCTGGGCCCGTGAGCCATGGCCGCTGAGCCTGCGCGTCCGGAGCCTGTGCTCCGCAACGGGAGAGGCCACAACAGTGAGAGGCCTGCATACAGCAAAAAAAAAAAAAAAAAAAAACCACTGTGCAGACCCAGAAAACCATTTCTTTGGGGTCCCAATTTGTCCTTCAGGCAGACTAGTTGTGGCCTCGACTATACATCTTCTCTCTGACCATGAAATAGGAGATCAGGATGGCTGTCCTCTTGACTAAGTTCTCTGACTCATACTAAATGGATTAGTTATTTCAAAAATGGTTTAAGGCACTAATAAGTTTAAGAATTTTGCCTCAATACTCACATGTTCTTGCAACCAAGATGAATGCTGACTTTGATTTTGGATCTGATTCTGACGATGAATTCAGACTGATGAATGACTGAATTCCTCCAATACCTGAGAGGAGACTTACGTTAGAAGGAATACTTGTCTTTCAGGAACAATGCCAGGACTAACTGATCAATTACTTGGTAATCAAAAGATGTTTCGTTTTTCTTTGCCCCTTTCTCAACAAATTATGCTTACAGTTTGTCAACCTCCAAAGAGATAACTGCCTTCCATGAAGGGGTTAATATTTACTGACATTTAATCTGTTATCCATAATTTTACTATTATTTTTTAAGTGTATAATTAAATGACTCGAGTATATTCACACAGTTGTGTAACGATCATCACAATCAATTTAGAACATTTTAATCATTTCAGAAAGAAACCACATACCCATTAGCAGTCATGCCTAAATACCCCACCCTAGCCCTACTGCACTGGACAACTATTCATCTACTTTCTTTCTCAATAGATTGGCCTATTCTGGGCATTTCATATCAATGGAATCTCACAATATGTGGTCTTCTGTGTCTGGCTTCTTTCACTTATGGCTTCACTATACTTATTGTAATGTTTTCAGTGTTCATTCATGTTGTAGAATGTATCACTGTATTATTCCATTTCCATTGCTGAATAATACTCCATCGTCTAGCTATAACACATGTTATTTATCCATTCATCAGGTGATGCAAATTTGGCTTGTCCAATTTCTTCATATTATCTTTTGATTAAAGTCATCCTGGTAGTTATAAAGTGGTATTTGTGATTTTGATTTGTATTTTCCTAATGGCTAATGTAACTTTTTTATTATTAAAAACAAATACTGTGGAAGATTTACTATGGACCAGAGTGATAGTACCACAGTATAAAAAATTGGAATGCATTGTGTACCTGTCATATTTTATTGCTTTATTAACCAGGTATATCGAAAAAGTAAAAAATTTTGATGGTTTAGTGGAGCAGCTAATATTTATTGGGTGCCTACCATGTGCTACAAACTATGCTTCATGTTTCATAGGTATGAGCCCAATTATATCCCATAAATTCTGTTCTTAGGTAGCGTTATTATTCCCATTGTACAGATAAGGAATCTGTGACATGGAAAGATTATGAGATTGCTCCAGATCAATCACACAGATGTTGATATCACACAGACAGAATCTCAAGTCACCTTGCCTCCATATTATATGCACTCCACTTTTAAACTCCTCATTGCATATTTTCAAGTGAAATTTTACAGGTGGAAAAAAAAAGAAAGCAGGTATAATTTGCTGATTAATATTGCATTGGGTCATCCACTTCATGAGAACAAAGCAAAGAATTGAAGCTATGTGTTTGGTTACTTGGGCAAAAAGACCTGACCCCAAAATTCAAGAATGTCCCACCCTCAGTTCTGGGTCTAACTGAAAATGAGTAGATTTGTTCATTCACCTTCCTCTACGCAGAGTTAGCTACAATGAAGTCCAAATTTCCACGTCTGAAATATGAAGTGTTCTGCTACTGTTCAATGATAACCCTTTGGATTTTAAATGGGTTTTCTTGGGTTTGTTTGCTATAATTTGAATTTAAATGATTTTGGTGACAGTACCATGAAATTTCATTTCATATCAGTTTTATTCTTAAATTGACAATGTTACATATGTATTTATAGGCTCATCTTCTGATAACATTCTCTTTACATGCCCGCCATTTGCAACCACTTTACTGACCCAGAATGGCTAATAGATTAATTCTAGTTATGAATACCCTTTTTGAAGTTTCCATTGATTTGTTTTTGTCAGCTAACGTACTGTAAATGTCAGTGCTTCTTTTGGTTTTTGCAAAAGTCTATGTGGATAAAAGACAACAATTTCCTAAACATACTGATTATTCCCCATTGATCAATAAGACAGGAGGATTTATGATGTTAAAATAACATGAGTGAAAGTGCTGATGATAATACATTCCTTCTCCAATTTTACATTGACTAGATTTAGCTCTCAGAGTAATTTTCTCTTGGTGCTTATTGCACTGATAAATTTCTCTTCCTAACAGAGAGAGGGATTTTTGTTTATCATATTTTTCGAGCCATTTTCATTGTTGCGTGTGCCATTTAAATTCTCAGATTCCCTCGTCTAATTGCTTCCTGAGTGTCAGTTCTGTATCTCTGCTTGTTCATTGAATTCACTGCTGAGTTAGGCTTACTTCTTTCAGTCACTATAAGATAGATGATATACCTTTTTTAAAAATTTTTATTTATTTATTTTTGGCTGCATTGGCTCCTCGTTGCTGTGCTCAGGCTTTCTCTAGTTGCGGTGAGCGGGGGCTACTCTTCGTGGCAGTGCATGGGCTTCTCCTTGCAGTGGCTTCTCTTGTTGCAGAGCACAGACTCTAGGTGCACAGGCTTCAGTAGTTGTGGCGCGTGGGCTCTAGAGCACAGGCTCAATAGTTATGGCACACGGACTTAGTTGCTACATGACATGTGGGATCTTCACGGACCAGGGCTCAAACCCATGTCCCTTGCCTTGGCAGGCGGATTCTTAACCACTGTGCCACCAGGAAAGTCCCCAAAGATGATATACTTAAAAACAATTTTTTTTCCTGTTACCAACTTTATTGATCAAATCTTCAAAGGTATAACACTACGGCAACAACATTGTTGACAAAATAAGCATTTAAAAAATTCTCAATAAGGTAGAAAGATGGGTAAAAACCAATGTGATTAAATGTTACAATGATAAATGGGGATAGGTCACGAATTCAGAGAGAAAAAAAAAAGCATTGCTGCAATAAAAGATGGGTGGAAATGTTTCCTTGATATTGCTAGAAGGAAAAAAGAAGACCTAAGGTTTTAGTTGATCAGAAAGTTGAAAATGATTGGCACAGCTGCTCTAGAAAATAATTAATTGAGGGAACTGAGGATTAATCTGGAACAGAGGAAACTTGAGGAGTGATTAAACATCAAAATACTCTCACACAGATTCCATTGATGGGAAACGTCCAGAACAGGCAGATCCACAGACACAGAGAGTGGGTTCCTAGTGTCAGGGGCTGGGGCAGGGGACTGCGGGCCCTTTGTGCTGATGGAATGTTCTGGAATTAGACAGAGGTGAAGGCTGCACAGCTCTGTGAATATAGTAAAAGCCATTAAATTGTTAAAAAAAAAAAAAAAACTCTCACACAGAAGAAGGAGTTGGCATATTTTTTTTTTTGAGTATAGAACTAGGTTTACCAAGTGGAAGTTCAGGGAGATAGATTTTGACTTCATACAAATAATAACTTTTTTTTTCCAATGGGAAACTAGCTAAATTAATTATATTGCATAAACACAATAAAATACCATGAAGAAAGCAAACACATATATAGTCTTTGGTTGAACCATATACCATTCTAAGTGCTCTACATTACATATACTCTCTCACATAATTTCCCAACAATACTACTACTATCCCATTTTACATATGAGACAAGAAGTTAAGTAACATGCCCAAGATGACACATATATACATATTTTTTTCTATGTCATAATATTGACATTCAGTCCAGTAATCCTCCACTGTAACAGCTCCTTTACTTTGCAGTGAAAATTGATTTGTACATTTTTTGCCTCTGAGTCCTTGTTTAAAAACAATTTTTAAGGCCAGTTTGCATAAATAATCTGAATAAACCCTTGCAGGAGGTCAAGCATATTTTGTGACTAAAAATTGGTATATAGAATGTCTAGTTGTAACTGAAGCTTATATATTATTTCTGTATTTTCATTCATTTTTCTATTACTATATACCTTATAATTTTTATTTGCCTATATAAACATATTTCCCAGTTCACTTCTATTGGCAGAGAAATTCAAATTAGATTAATAAAAATGTCAAAATTATAAAAATATTCTGCAATAGTTTGTTGTTTTCAACAATATATAATATTCCTGCTAGTGTAAACATGTATTACATTACTATAGGATCGCATATGCTTGGGAAGCATACCTCCAGTCTCCTCTGCCATACCCATGACAGACATTGTTAATCAATCATGGCACTCTTTCACAAGCATTTAAATCTTTAT
>NW_006772616.1:4763072-4850223 GCF_000442215.2 Lipotes vexillifer | reverse complement strand
AGGCCACAACAGTGAGAGGCCCGCGTACCGCAAAAAAAAAAAAAAAAAGTGTATGTGAGGCAGGCATTCCCAAAGATTAGATTCCATGCTACGTCATGTGGAAATGCCTTTATCAGTTTGGGGGAAATATTTATAATTAACATAAAGGTGCAAGTATGAGTGAATCTCAGTAGGTAAATCTTTGAAGAGATTTAGAACTCTTCCTTGCAATTCTCTAGAATGAGATTCTGACCATGACTTTTCTCACTGGTCTGGAATTATAGGCTAGGAACCAAAGCTGGGACCAAAAAAAAGCATAATTCCGAAGGTTTCAGCCAAAAGTAAGAATGGATGCCACCTCCAGGACTTATAAGACAGCAGCTAAATAGGCTCCAGTAGCCCCCCCAAAATCTAGCCACCCTTAACTCCAGTGGTCCATATAATCATTCAATTTGACAGGGAGTGTCAACCCAGTGGAAGATGCTGCACATCGTCCCTCCATAACTGTGGGAGAACAGGGCTGCCCTTTGCCTTGCAGGGGAGCCGTGCATAGAAATCAAGAGGGCTGCAAGAAGAGGAGAAATCTCCCCTGAGCTTCTGATTAGGCCAGGGATTTGCTGACCTGCCCTGGGCTTATGTAGACAGAAAAGAAGAGAATCAAAGGGAAAGGATGTAATAGAGAAAAGGAATCCCAGTGCATGAGGTGAGCCAATGCTGGGGGGGCGGGGGGCGGGGAGGAGAAAGGAAGGCGATGGTGAGAGAGTTCTAGCAGGAATTTAATCTGCGTCAGGGAATTAAAACTCGAGCAAGATTCGCAGGGCCCCCAGCTGTCTAATACATATACTCCGGGGGTGTGCCAGCACTGGGCAAGGCACCGTTTCCACTGTGGGTCCTCACAGGACACATCAAGCCTGAGCTCGAAAGGGAAGGAGGTGCATTATACAGACTAGATTTGATCATAGCTAAAGGTGATGAGTGAGAAAGAGAGAAACTGACAGCCAAGAGCTGGCCTCGTTTTACAGCTAGGCCCGGCTGTTTTTAGAAGCTGCCCTGTCCCTCCCAACGAGGGCTTGAGATTCTCCTCTTGCACAGAAAAGATTTCATAGACCGTCAACATCAGACAAGGGCACTCTACAATCCTGAAGTGAGACAAAACAAAGCCACTTCATAATTTTGTCTAAGCAGAGCCAAAAAACATGGTCCCTGTGCAAACCACAGTGTTCCAAACAACCCTCTGCTTGGTGAACAGCAGTGACCGCTGCTTCTCTACCAGTGACAGCTTCTGCTCAGCCCTAGTGTGCACTCCCTCTAGAGAGATTCAGGAAAATCCCCCATCATAGAATTTCCTCCACCCGCGGATAGCACCCAATCCAGAGAAAAGCCCCACTTCCCGAACCCTTCCCAAAACCTTAAACCCTTCCTGAAATTACATAAAACAAGCCCCAGTCCTGTAAACAGGCCATTCTAAAACCCTCCAGTGGAGATGCGCCACAGTTCCCCATGGCCCACGTTCTCCCTCACAGAACCCAGTAATGAACCCAACTTGTCAACCACAAGTATGTTCTGGTGGTCCTTGGGCAGAGGTCATTGACAGGGAGATGTTATAAATTCTGTTGCCGATGTCCCTAAAGGACAGGAAATATTTGACAGTGTAGGGTAGAAGGCAGTTATTGAAAAAAATTAGACAATTTTATGCTGGTACCCTGTCTGGTTCACTGTTCAATAAACTGGTTCCACTTATTACCCTCTTTCTTTGCCAAAACTGAAGATAAAAGAGCAAACTCCAGTCCAAATCCTACATACACATTTCAAATCAGTCATGTACAGATTAATTGGACGCGGCTGTGTGTTGCTCATGAATGTGCTTGAACTGCTACAAAATATTTTTGAAAATGAAATTTAGTCTTGGAACAGTTTAAAAGCATTGAACACATGTACTCCTCACAGGCAGGGAGACGATGACTTTTGTTTCTTCTACTTCCAATCCAAATCTGCCTTAGTCGTCATTTCCCTAATACTGTACTTGCTTAATAAATGTTACTTGATCTACTTTGACATGTATAAATGTACAAATCTCCTTAAGTGTTAAGACTGCAATAGCAGTTGCAATAAATGAAAGAAAAAAAAATGTAAGGGCCAAGCTTGCTTGGAAGTGTGGCCAATTTGATCCAACTTAACCCTTATTTGCCTGCAAGTAACCTTAAAATTTCTCACTCCTGCACGTTCCCTATTTTTTAAATCTTCTTTCCCTATTTCCTAAGTAATGGATAGGTAAATCAAAATTAAGGTAAGCTTATCTTTATGTTAGAAGGTTTTCCTTTTTCTTTTCTTTTTTAAAAAGGTTACCACAACGCTCTCTGATGCTCACTTCGTCAGTTTAATACTTACCCCTTCTCCCCATACTCATTTTCACTCCAAAGCCTCAATCTAAAACTGTCCTGGATTTCTATTAGAAAATAACAAAATTCTTAGTACTCTCATCTCCAAGGAGGCCATTCCCACGTACTTCCCCCACCACTACCACTTTGCATTGTCTTTAAAATTACATATGCATCATACGTCATTCGGTCTCGAAGTTATAAGCAGGAATAGACACATACTGCCTTCAGGTGGCTTTCTCCTTACTTTTTTAAGAATATAGATGGTGAAATCTGCCAACCTTTAGTTTAACTTGATGCTCTCCATATTCATTTCTATAAAGCAGAAGGTACCAGGATATGATGAATTTCTGTCTAGAATATCTTTTTTTTCTCAACAGAGCTGAAATAAGTTGTCAGTATACTGTCTTCATTAACACTGCCAAGACATTTGAAACCAATCTCAAATCTTTCTTGAAACAACACTAGATATAAATGAAATTGGAAAGATGTTGAATGAGTATATGACCGAACTGGCATCCCAGAAGCAAACTTTCTCTTTTCATCATCATTTCTTGACCTTAAAATCCAACAGTCTGGAATTTTTTTGCCCTTTACTAAAAATATCATTTTCCTTTTTAGAGGACCAAAAAGTATGTAAACATTTAATCCTAGAGCATAAGTATGCATTTAAAGAAGTTACGTTTATCTCCCTCCAGCGTTGCAAAGTATTATTCACAACCTTAAAAGCAGACTATTGCCAACTAAAATTTAAAACTCATAATCATACTGTCCTTTCATGCATCAAGGTCCACCCAATTGTAATATGGAAAGGCATAATGCTAACGGGCAAAATCATATATTTGCTTTCCCTCAGTGGAACTCACGCTATTTAGATTATCATGAGCTGATACAGATGGGGACAGGCTGTCAAAATGGAATTCCTCCTTCCTTTTGGCTGAGCCCTTGAAGCCAAGAACACCATAAGAAGTGCCAAGCCACCACAGCAGGTCGTGATAAAAAAGTTTGTGAAACTAGTTTTGTGAATTCTTAGCTTATCGTCCACCATGAAGATATCACAAAAGGGCTTGCAGACACAAAAAGGACAAATATTTTATGATTCCACTTATATGCGGTACTTAGAATAGGCAAATGTATAGAGACAGAAAGTAGAATAGAAATTACCAGGGGCTGTGGAGGGGTGGACAGAAGGGGAAGAGACATAGGGAGCTGTTGTTTAACAGGCATAGAATTCTGTTTGGGACAATGGAAAAGTTCTGGAAATGGATAGGGTGATGGTTGTACCACATCAGGAATGTACTCAGTGCCCCTAAATTGTATACCTAAAAATGATTAGAATGGTAAATCTCATGTTATGTGTATTTTTCCACAATGCGACTGCATACATACATGCATACGAACCTACGAGATTTTAAAATATAAAATGCCAGTAATAAAAGAAACAGACGGCTCCCTCCTCCCCCCCACTTGAGCTGACCCAACAAATTCCAAAGGCCACCATTCAGAACTCTTTGCCTGAGGCTTTCTCAAGTCCCTTGAACTCACTTGGTCTGTATACAGGTCAGGCAGAAGTTCAGGGAATAGAATGTCCCCTGGAAGCAACGCTCAGAGAAAGGCCAAAAGGAATTGGTATTTTAATGCCCCAGATCATCTTTCCACAAAGGGGTGACTCTCAAGCATGTTCACCACTCTCTCCCAGGGCTCCCAGTGGGAATGAGGCCCAGTTGCCTGCAGTGTCCTAAATTGCCTGAAAATATCCCCGTTACTGGCTTCCTCTGCCTCCCTGTCTCACTTCCCTAGTGATGCTTCCTGGAGCCGCTTCTCTTATAAATTACTTGTACTGAAAACTTTGTCTCAGAGTCTGCTTCTGAGAAAACTATTCTGAGAGCTTGCAGTGTGCAGCTGGGATTTGAGAATGCAGGAATGGTTCCTCACACACGCCAGGGAGGTCTGCCTGCAAGGACAGCAGAGTCTGGGTTGCCTGGAGAACAGCTTGTCCTACCAAAGCTTGGAGGGTGCACAGCGCTCACAGATGTAGACCAGAGAGATGGGGTTGTTTCAAGAGCCATCCTTCCAAGAAAACTTCCTGGAGGGGAGAGGTGAACCCCAAAGAACGGTAGTCTTCCAGACACTAGGTGCTAAGGTGGTGGTCATAGCTACAGTTGATGATGCTTTCATCAGGGGAATTTGCAGTGTCTCTGAAGAACTCACAAAATTGCCCAGGAAATACAAAATCCATTTTGGACATTGGATATACCAAATGGATACCAAAGCCAGATGGTGACTAACCAGCCTGGTAAGACGTTTACTGACCCTTCCTTCTCTCTTTCTTTCTGCTCCTGTCCTGGAGAAACTAGAAGAAACATAGGAAATTAGGAGTCGGAAATAAAACATAAGGTGTACAAATTATGAAGGAGCTGGTTGGGACTTGCCCCACATCCCCGTTCCATCCCCATGTCAGGCTTGTAAGCCCAAAGCTGGTCTGAGCCAGAGCAGGAAAAAAGGTTTAAGCTGTTGAGAATCTGGGCTATTTGCATGAAGTCATAAAATCTGTGAGACTAGCCTGAGATTTTGTCCAAGAGGCGAAGAGCCATGAGTCAATGAGGACGGGTTAGCAGAAGCTCTACTTCCTGCTCACATTCTACAGGTCGTGGCTTGTTCAACAAACTGGTCACACAAATATTTTCTCCATCTGATTTTTTTAAGGTAATAGCAAAATAATATCTGTTAAGGGTAATATTTAACAGAAATGAGAAAAAGTAATGTCCAAGTTGATTACCACAATCCCATCGGGCACAGGAAACCACTGTGGTACTCTCAGATCTCATGGTACCAACACTAGGCTTTTTGCCATAGTTGCCCTGAAATAAAATAACCTAGTTTTCCTTTGTGTGTTTTGAGCACTTATTTTTCTACAACATCTTCGATGAGCATGTCTTACTTGTAGAATTAGAAAATAAAATCAGTGTCCTAAGAAGAAAGATATCATCCTAAAACAAAGAATAGGAGATTGAGAAATTTGAATTAATAGAGGCAAAGCTGATATCCATCGTGGTATTAACCAGAAAAATAATGAGCAACAGATTAGAGCCCATTATTGGAGGAAATAATTCATGTTTATAATGAAAACCCTGAGGCTACTGGAAGGTCTGGGAGCACCTTTGAATTGTTGAATGTAGATTGATTCATGAAGCTAATTCTTTGAAAACCAGTTCACTTCTCATACCCAAGGTAGAAACAAGGCTGGCTGATTTACTAGAGGTCCCCATAGCCTGTTCCAGCAAGTTTATAGTGTATCTTCTTCTGGGGTCCTTGTATATATAGGAAGCATGCTACTGATTAGCAAACAAGCTTTTATTATTCAGAGTTCTCAACAGCTTCTTTTCTCAGAAATTCCACTGATCTTTCTGGCCTGCCATGTCTCCTTAGTTGGATATTCCTTTTGTCCAAAAACATCCCTGAATGTCCAGCTGAGAATTTCTGCTAATTAACTTTCTTTTTCTGTAATAATTAAGGTCCTTTAAAAGTCATGATTTTTTCTTCCTCTTAATTAGATGCAATGATTAGAAAGTACTTTATATTACACAGCACTTTACCTCTAATTGATTCCATTCTTCACTTGCTTTAATTAAGTTTTGTGAAATGATAAAGCATTTTTGCCTTTGGGCCTTTGTCAAAGTTTGTGTGTGAGTTTGTGTTGTATGTATACACAGCTGGGTGTGCATCTGTAAGTGCTACTATTCCATTGACTTTGCCCACTACCAATCTTGAAAAAAGAAGTGAAGAAAATATATGTTGTACATGATAGAAATATTTTCACCATACGGTTTTCATCTTCTGGTTTGAGGTGTGTCTTTAGCCATGTTTTCAATGTCACTTTTCTTGAAACCCTAAGCATTTGAGGGCTAAGAATTTCTAAGACACTTTGTAACCTCTCTCACCATCAGGCCATCCCCAAACTATTAAGAATAGCTTAGTACTTGCAGATAGAGCTACAATTGGATAGAGCTACAATTTGGAGCTTTGAAATACCCTAGAACCCAATACATATTATGATGACCACTGATATTGGCTTTCCCACCCTACTGAGAGATGCTGAGTGTGGGGCGCCTAGACTCACCAAGGGCAGTGTTTCCCTTTATCCTCAACTTTCATTTCATCTTCACTGGGGATCTTTTGTGATTCTTCCTATAAAATTTCAAGTTTCTGTATCTTGGAGGGGAGGGTCTCCTAATTCCCACCGTTGTTAGGAAGAGTTGCTCATGGTGGCTCTTGAGATGGGCCATTATCTATATAGTGGCCTTTCTGTGAGAAGCTTTTTCAAAAAGCCTCTGAAATAATCACCACCGGTGACTGAAAGCAACTTCTCCCCCCTTTCCTTGCTGTAGAAGCAACGATTTCTCATTCTGTCCGTTTTTGCACTTTACTTTATTAATCCTTGTATTACCGTCTAAATGTATTATTCATGTGAGTCTTGTTACTGTAGGTGAATTGTAAATTCCCCACAAGAAGGACCCACATCTGCATACCTGTCCGCTGCTGTGGAGGTCAGCAACTGCTCAAAAGACCTTACTGAACTAAATTTAGTAGTCCAACGGTCAAAGCACAAGATTGGAAAGCAAAAATCATTGTCAAAGAATATGATTACTACAAAACTCCCTATACTCTCTTTACTTCATTGGAGGAATGATCTTAATGGTATTTTCTATTATTTTTTACATGTATGATCTACATACATTGTCCCTAATCTAGACCTTTACTTCAGGTATGATCCTCAGACCAGCAGTATTAGCATCACCTCAGAATATGAGATGAACAATCTTGGGCCCCACTCCAGATGCATTGAACTCGAGTCTGTATTTTAACAAGATCTCCAGGTGATTTGTAAACACATTAAAGTTTGTGAAGGTCTACTCTAAAAGGTAACGTCCATTGTTTTCCCCCAATACCACCACTACCACCAACTCTTACTGTTTATTGAGTATAAGCAGATGCTAGAAACTGTGCGAAGCACTTCACATGCATTATCCTGTTAAATACTCACGATTACCCTATTTGGTAGATACTACTTTATTTCAATTTTAATAACAAAACCCGATAGCTGGTAAGTGGTAGGTCTGAGTCTCAAATACAGTTTTGTTTCGTCCTCAAATATTGACTTTTCACCTATGCATTCTACTGTCTTTCATTCTGAGTGAGACTTTATGCAGACATGGAATTAGGAGACACCCCCCCCCACCAAGATATGGAAACTTTCATGCTTTTAAGCAGAAATATCATTGTATTGACAAAAGTTGCACCTGAAAATAAAGTTCTTCCTGCTGTATGGGAATCTGACTCACTTCCATTAAAGCATAAGTTATTTTTTTTTATTACATTTTTTTAAAGTTTTTCCCCCCAAGAAGCCTTTCATAATTAACTTCCTTAATCACCCATCATGTGTTATTTTCCCCCCAGAGAGAAAATGAAACACTAAAGAGTTTAGAAATGATCGTGGTTTAATCTTGTTGAACTCAGCTTTCATTTTCTCCTTTTACTTAGGAAATTTACACACAAAAAAAGTATCGTTTAAAGAAAATCCAAGGTGGCAACCAGCACCACTTTCTGTAATAGAATATAAAGTAGTATTAATGAATTTAAAGCCCTATGCAGAAAATTCTTCAAAGTCAAAATGCATGTTTTTATTAGATTGTTTTATTTCTGAATGTTAAGTAAATGCTATGGAGATAGTTGAGGGAGAAGGCAGTATAGAGTAGTGATGAAGACCATTGGTCTTGGAGCCCAGATGACGGGGTTTGCAGTCTCTGTGCCACCACGTATTGGTTGTGTGGGCTTGGTCAACTTGCTTCCCCTCTGTTATCACTAGTTTCTTCTCTATAGCATACAGATAATAATCCTCACTTCTTATGGGCACGCTGAAGACTTAATAAGATAGTATACATGAGAAATATACCTCTCAGAAAAAAGCAGACCTAGCATTCAATAAATAGTAACAGCCAGTAAAGTTGTTTACTTGTAAAAGTATACATTTTTCCTAAGGAAATATTGTGTGTCTCTTCCCCTTTCCTTTTTTCTGCTCTAGAAGAACTTTCCTTTTTCCTTTCATCACCTCAATAGGAAAAGGTTTTCAGGGAAGCAAGATGTTCTTGAGGGAGAGATTGGTTTCAGGCCTTGCTTTTGAAGTCTCTCTCTTCTCTCTCTTCCAATTGGCAAAGTCAGCTCTCTTTGAGCCAAGAGTAGCCAGTTCTCATAAAGTCCTGGATACCAGTCCAAGCTTTATTGGATCTCAGACTGATTATTGCAATGCTAGCTTAGTTGTATTGTATCCTACTGTGATCAAAGGTACAACCAAAGCAGGGTTGCTTCACACTAACATGTGAAACTCAGTCCTGGCCCATGTGCTCTCATAACCCACTGGTCTCATTTTTATTTATTTATTTATTTTTATGTTCCATCATGTCTAAGTTATTTATTATTTAAATCTATGACTTTTTTCAGGACACTAAACTATGTGTATTGATGACCTCAAGTGCATAAAGCAGTATTCTTAAATACAGAAACTAACATGAAAACTGTTATTACAGTAGTTGGAATTTTTCATTTAAAGAAACCCTGGGAACTTACCTGGTTGCGCAGTGGTTAAGACTCGGCACTCCCAATGCTGGGGGCCTGGGTCAGGGAACTAGATCCCACATGCATGCTGCAACTAAGAGTTCACATGCCACAACTAAGACCTGGGACAAACAAATAAATAAGTAAATATTAAAAAAAAAAAAAGAAACCCTGAATTTTATAAAATATTTCAATTGGCAAATTTAAAATATTAATATATACTTAAATTTAAACTAGTTTCAACAGGTAAACATTTTCAACTGATGGTCTCATGCATGGTCTCATGACTGTTCCGGTTCACACCAACCTTGATGTCGGAGGTCACTCAGTATCTACCTAGAAATCCCAGTTGCCCCAAATATACTACAGTTTTTGTGTTTTTTCCTGAAGATTTGCAGTACAGCCCACTGACTTTAAAAGTACAATACTTTAGGTAAGCAGGTTGATCAGAAGTGAGGTTATCTCAAAGTATTGCTTTAACATGCTTGCTAGACGAAGACTCACTTGAATTAATGGGCCCTCAGTGTGGTCGACTTTTATTAATTTTACTGTGAATATGTATATGGTTTGTTATCTCTTCATTATTGAAAAAAAACTTAGAAAGTTAAGAAGTTTTGTCATCTTCACTGAAAGATAATTGGCATATTCTGGGGCATGTACCAAATCAGTCTAATGTAACTAAACACCACTTCAATTGCAGCATTCTAGAATATGGTCATTAATTCCATCTCTAGAATAGTTGCACTCTCAATCTGCTATGCTGGTTTTTAAAAGGGTAAATATTGTTTAGGTCATCAGCATATAATTTTGTGTATTCTTGGTTCATGTCTTTTTGCACGTCCTAACTGTGAAGAACTGAAAACTTTCCAGTTTGTCTCGAGCCTAGTCAAATTCATAATCCTCTTCCACACATTGTCTCCAACAACGGATCTTGCTCCCTGTTGCCCTAGATTTTCATAGTCTCCTGCAGTCATCTCTCAAATGAGCTTCCTGTCCTTAATGCTAACATACACCAAACCCACACTTCACACTTCCTTCACCTCTCTTCTTGTGTTACACATGTGACGGTATCCCCCAATTCAAAAACTTTCGATCCCTTTGCCCTTAATAGTAGTAGCTAACGCTTTCCCCACACTGATTTAGTCCTGGAACAGTGCTAAATGTTTACGTGCATTAGATCATTTGCCCCTCTCAGCATTCAAATGAGGTAGGAACTACTATTATACCCACATTGCTAGTCACTCTCAGAGAGAGACCTAGTGAACTACATAAGGCCACACAGCTAGTAAATGTTGGCACCAGGTCTTGAACTCAATTTTTCCAGATTTCAGACTCGCACACCTATAGCCCCTATGCTTTATTGCCTGCAGAATTGATATCAAGCCTCTTAATCTGTCACCCAATATTGTCCACGCTGGGACGTGTTGCTATCTGCCCAGGTGTGTCTCCTACAGTGCTCCTGCAGTATAGAGCTGTACATCTCATGGTCTGTGAACACGCCCTGGATTTTATTACTTTAGTGTTTCGGTTATGCCATTCCCTCACTTCTAACGTCATTTCCCCTATTTATGCATGTTCAAGCACCCTTATCTTTTGGATGCTGTCATCTGTATTAGGTTGTCTGTGATTGTTTAATTAAAATTAAGTTGCCCCTCTTCCGCATTCTAATAGCACTGTTTTTTTCTTGCCACATTCAGAGTTTGAGTTACTGGTGGATGTGTCCTGTAAGCTTCTTGAGGCACACTGCCCAATAAATACCTCTTGAGAAGAATTGAATGCATACCTACAATTGACCCTTGAACAATGCAGGATTTAGGGGAGTTGACCCTCCGTGCAGTCACAAATCTGAGTATAACTTTACAGTGTGCACTCAATATCCGCAGGTTTGCCTCTGCAAATTCAATCAACCACAGATCATGTAGTACTGTAGTATGTATTTATCGAAAAAATTCCAAATGTTAAGTGGACCCATGCAGGTCAAACCCACGTTGTTCAAGGGTCAACTGTATTCTCTTCCACCTTTAATTTCTACCCTTAAAACGGAAAAATATAGTTAAAAGTCAGAAAGTAAAATGTTAGTATGTTGTTCACCTTGCTTGTTTAAAGCAAATGGAAATTAAATCTGGTACTTTTTTCCCTTGTCTTTTGAGATCCTTGTTACATTAAAAGAAAAATCGACATTTGATTGATCTATTACTACTGCTTTTTGTTTCTGTCTTTTACAGCCATGAAATTTTCCTGAAAGAATTGTTCCCTCACAATGGAGACAATTAGTTTATGTGTCCCCTCTCTTTAACCAGGAGGCTGAAGAGTAAATCTCAACACGTAGAAACTAAAGGATGTACCTACGAAGTCTCCCAGATGAGGTGCATAGTAACAGACCAGTGCCATGGACACTTTTTGTCCCCTGTAACTTTATAGAAACCACAAAACCCTAGTTACTTTTGATTTACAATAGAAGCAAGGTCATCCTTATAATGAAAAAAATAAATAAAAGAAGAAAAACAAGGTCTGTATTTTCAGACCCTGAGATTCAATTTGTCATAAAGCTCTATGACAGTTTTATTCTCTAGAGAGATGAGCTATCCTTTTGCTGAAAAATCATCACCTTTTTTCAGACCTTATGTTATTGCTGAAGAGTTGAGAGCTGGAGATGTAATAGGATGCTTTAACAATAGGAAAATATTACATTTGAACATTATTTTCTGTAAGTTGCTTCTCTTTGCAAACAAAAGATATATGAATCTACTACTTGAATTGTGGGGACTGAGTGAGATGTGGCCTCATTAAGTTGTTAATGGAACTAGAGATTGGGAGTTTTCTGAGAGCCACTAGGCAATGATAAGGCAAGAGATAAAGTCAAAAATATTTGGAGGTCAGCTCAAGAAAAAAAAAGTAGATGAAAAGTAGAAGGGAAATTCTTATTGACCTAAAGATATTGTAGAACAAAAAGGAGAAAGAGCAAAACAGTTGAAGTTTCAAAGGGGACGTGTGTTAACCTCCGCTAACCTATCCAAGGTGCCTTTACTGGGGGTCTACCATGTGCTCAACTTTGCACCAAGGGAGATAATACATCACAGAAAAGAAGCATCAGCCATTGTTTCTGAATTTAAGACTTCAAAGTCTAGTTGTGGAATCAAGCATACAGTCATTGTGTCATTTACACATTTCTCAAAAGTTTATCCAATGCCTATGTACTGCCTACCTAGAACCAGAATGAATGCTGGGGAATTAAGACAGACACAACCCCTTCCCTCACAGAGCTTTCAGTCTAAAGAGCTGGACAAGCACCATAAATATCTTCTCAATAAAAAACATAACCAAGGTATCCCTTTTCTTTTTTATTTTTTTTTAAGTAAAAATGAACTATCCCCTCAAACTAGAAAGGGAAGACTAGCATAGCTTTTTTTTTAAACATCTTTCTTGGAGTATAATTGCTTTACAATGTTGTGTTAGTTTCTGCATTATAACAAAGTGAATCAGTTATACGTATACATCCCATATCTTTTCTTGGAGTATAATTGCTTTACAATGTTGTGTTAGTTTCTGCATTATAACAAAGTGAATCAGTTATACGTATACATATGTTCCCATATCTCTTCCCTCTTGCGTCTCCCTCCCACCCTCCCTATCCCACACCTCTAGGAGGTCACAAAGCACCCAGCTGATCTCCCTGTTCTATGCGGCTGCTTCCCACTAGCTATTTTACATTTGGTAGTGTATATATGTCCATGCCACTCTCTCACTTCATGCCAGCTTACCCTTCCCCCTCCCCGTGTCCTCACGTCCATTCTCTACGTCTGCATCTTTATTCCTGTACTGCCCCTAGGTTCTTCAGAACTTTTTTTTTTTTTTCTTTAGATTCCACATATGTGTGATAGCATACGGTATGTGTTTTTCTCTTTCTGAGTTACTTCACTCTGTATGACAGACTCTAGGTCCATCCACTTCACTACAAATAACTCAATTTCGTTTCTTTTTATGGCTGAGCAATATTCCATTGTATATATGTGCCACATCTTCTCTATCCACTCATCTGTCGATGGACACTTAGGTTGCTTCCATGTCCTGGCTGTTGTAAGGTATCCCTTTTCAATAGCTTGAGATGGCTCACATTGACATCCCCCACATGATCAGACGAGCAGGAATCCATTCTTTTCCTTTGACCTTTTTTCCCCAGGGGTCATGTCAAAAAATATAAATATGACAGTCTTGTTCAAAAATCAGTTCTAGCTGCTCTGTGCTGAAACTTTGTACTGTTTGATCAATATCTCCCCTAGCTCCTGGCAACCACTGTTCTACTCTCTGCTTCTATGAGTTTGAGTTCGGCCTTTTTAGATTCCATATATGAGTGAGATCATGCAGCACTTATCTTTCTTGCCTTGCTTATTTCACGTAGCATAAAGTCCTCCAAGTTCATCCATGTTATCACAAATGGCAGGATTTCATTATTTTTTAAGGCTGAATAATATTCCATTATGTATATATCATATTTTATTGATACATTCATCTGCGGACAGACACTTGAGTTGTTTTCACATCTTGACTATTGTGAATAACACTGCACTGAACATGGGAGTGAAGACTTCTCTTTGAGATACCATTTCATTTTCTTTGGATATATACCCAGAAGGGAGATTGCTGGATCACATGATAGTTCTATTTTTAATTTTTGAAGAATCTCCATATCAATGTTTATAATACTTATTCCAATTAACATTCCCACCTACAGTGTACAAGGGTCGTCTTTTCACTGTGTCCTCATCAACACTTGTTATCTTTTGTCTTTTTTCTAACAGGTGTCAGGTGATAGCTCATTGTGGCTTTGACTCAGATTTCCCTGATGATTGGTGATATTGAGCGTATTTTCATATACTTGTTGGCCACCTGTATGTCTTCTTTTGAGAAATGTCTATTCAATTCACTTGACCATTTTCAAATCAGGTTATTTATTTTCTTGCTATTGAGTTGTTTAAGCTTATATATTTTAGATATTAACCCCTTATGAGATTATGGTTTGCAATTACTTTCTCTCATTCCATAGGTTGTCTCTTCACTCTTTTGACAGCTTCATTTGCTATACATAAGCTTTGTGGTTTGATGCAAATTCCATTTGTCTATTCTTTCTTTTGTTGCCTGTGCTTTTGGGGTCGTATCCAAAAATATCATTGCCCAGACCAATATCAGGAAGTTTTCCTCTATGTTTCCTTCTAGTAGTTTTACAGTTTTAGGTATTATGTTTAAGTTCTTAATATATTTTGAATAGAGTTTGGTATATGGTATGAGATAAGGGTTCAATATCATTCTTCAGCTTGTGCATATCTAGTTTTCCTAACACCCTTTAATGAAGAGTCTGGCCTTTCCCCATTGTGTGTCCTTGGCACCTTTTTAGGTGATCAGTTGACTTTAAATGCACAGATTTATTTTTTGGGCCTCTATCCTGTTCCATTATCTATATGTTTGTTTTTATGCCAGTACCATACTGTCTTAACTACTGTAGCTTTGTAGTGTATTTTGAAATCAGGCAGTATGATGCCTCCAACTTTCTTCTTCTTTTTTTTAAATTAATCTTTGTTGGAGTATAGTTGCTTTACAGTGTTGTGTTAGTTTCTCCTGTACAGCAAAGTGAATCAGTTATACATGTACATAACCCCCTCTTTTTTAGATTTATTTCCCGTTTAGGTCACCAAAGAGCACCGAGTAGAGTTCCCTGTGCTATACAGTAGGTTCTTATGAGTAACTTTATTCTTCTTAAGATTGCTTTAGATATTTAGAGTCTTTTGTGATTCTGTATGAATTATAGAATGGGTTTTTTCTATTTATGTGAAAAATGCCATTGGAATTTTGATAGGGATTGCACTGAATCTTCAGGTCACTTTGGGTAGTATGGCCATATTCACAGTATTATTACAGTTCATGAACACAGGATTTGTTTCCTGATCTTAGAGGAAAAGCTTTTCGTTTTTCACCATTGGACATGATTCTCAATGTGAGCTTGACATAAATGGTCTTCATTCTGTTGAGGTATGTTCCTTCTATATCTAATACGTTGTTTTTTTGTTTTTTTGGTTTTTTTGTGGTACGCGGGCCTCTCACTGTTGTGGCCTCTCCCGTTGGGGAGCACAGGCTCCGGACGCGCAGGCTCAGCGGCCATGGCTCAAAGGCCCAGCCGCTCCGCAGCATGTGGGATCTTCCCGGACCAGGGCACGAACCCGTGTCCCCTGCATCGGCAGGTGGACTCTCAATCACTGTGCCACCAGGGAAGCCCAGTTTTGTTTTTTGTTTTTTTTTATCGTGAAAGATGTTGAATTTTGTCGAGTGCCTTTTCTGCATCTGTTGAGATGATCATATGGTTTTTATTCTTCATTCTGTTAATGTGGTTTATTACATTTATTGATTTGTGTTTGTTGAAACATCTTTGCATCTCAGGGATAAATCCCAGTTGATCATGGTGTATGATCCTTTTAATGGGATGTTGAGTCTCATCTGCTAGTATGTTGCTGAGGATTTTGCATCTATATTCATCGGAGATATTAGCCTGAATTTTTTTTTTTTGTAATGCCCTTGTCTGGCTTTGGTAAAATAAGTTTGGAAATGTTCCCTCATCTTCAATTTATTGGAAGAATTTGAAATGGATTGGTATTAATTCTTTGAATGTTTGGTAGTATCCTTTGGTCCTTCACTGAAGAAATCAAGGTCTGTTTTAGTGTTGGAGGAAAACTAGCTATGTTGAACTTGTTGAGAAATTCCTTATCAGTTTCCATTGTATTGCATAAATGTGGCCACAGCAAATCTCTTGCATCTATGCTACCAAGAATATATAGAACAGAAACAAGCCATAGTATGAAGCACTCCACCTGAGTACAATGTTGAAAAGTCAAGCCCAAGATAATGGTAATTTGACCATTACTGATAAATGGTCATTAAATGGTAATTTCATCTTACCTAGTGTCTTTATATTATAACACCCAAGGGAGATGCAACTCTATCATATTTATGAGATTTTTATACATCTAAGCTTTGAACATTTGTACTTATTGACACATACCTTCTTATTCTCATTTTAATTGAATTTGAAGCACACATAGCATAGCTGTATAACCTTGAACTAGTCACATAAATTCTGTTTCATCATCTATAAAACCAGTCGGTGCACCTTCCGGTAGTATCATTCTCCTTCTGAATACATTAAATCCTATTCTCTATGCCGAATAATCTAACTGGGAGATGATTTGGTTAAACCTTTATTATGAAAATCAGAGCTAGGAAGCCATTTTTGTGACATGGAGAATAGTCAGACAGAATTGGGGATATGAGCTTGCTGAGTGAATTATTAAGATTAATATAATGAGATTCTATTTTTATGAGTTGTCCCTTGACAGCAATTCTTAAATAAAAAGATAGGACTAACATCTCAGGCACAATTCACTGCATAGTCGGCAAATAGAGAAATGCCTTTATTAAATTACCCTTGAGTCAAAAGCCTGTTGTCTGTGAGATTAGCCCTTATAATCATTTTCAATTAAAAAACCAGCTACCATTCATGGCCAAGGGTTTAATTTGAGGACACTTTAGAAAAATAACTATTTACAACATTTTTATACATTTGAAGAATTTATTGGGCATATTTGAAATTCCATTCACAGTAAATACAGAAGGAATAGAAAAAAGTATGATTTCTGATTATTTTCTACAAGCACTGAAAACTTAACCCTACCAGACCCATAGTGTAGTGATAAAGCCATACTTCAGTTACGCATAAAATGCTATATATATCCTGTCTACTCTAGGATAATTGCTAAAATATGTGTAAGAAAAATTTCTCTGGGACATCTTAATATGTAAACTAATAGAGGTATTTCAAATTATATACCTATTATGAAAGTTTAAATTTTAATCCGGAGGTCAGGATTGTCTATATTCTGAAGAAAAGACTGTCAGTCCACGGGGGAAAAATGTCTCTCCCAGTTAACTCTTTGCAAGAAATTTCTTTTCTATAGTTTGTTCTGCCCTCATAAAGCATGCTTAGCCATTAAAAAAAAAAAATAGTCCTCATGTCCTTTGTTTATACAATTATCAAAGAAAGTAGTGAAACTCAGAATTTTGTCAAAGTTAATTGAGAGCAACAGGACCAAAAATTAAATTCAGATTATTTTAAATGAGAGTCCAGTTTATTCATATTTAATCAGATAATGTTTTGATATCTTAACCAGTATGTTTTTAGTTCAAAGCATTTATCATTACTTCATGGCCCTCCCCCATTAAGGCACCCACTTAATTATTTTATGCTCAAAACCTCAGAAAAATGATGACTGAGAAGAATACAAAACCATCCATTTTTGGGCTTCTGATTTTTAAGAAGCGTAATTGTTCTTATGGCAAATGGTGATTGCTTCTTGAGAGAAGTCTTCCTGACCCCGTCTGTCCCTCTCCCTAACTCCCATCACAATAATAATAATAATACCATGGGTTGCTGAAAAGGAAGGAGGACTCGGGGGAAGAAAAGAACTTGGACGTGAGTGGGCAGAAAGAGCCCTGAACCCTTAGATTTAGTCTCAAGGTGGAAACAATGGAAAACGTAGAACAGGATGACGGAGACATGTCCCCAGAATAGCAGATTTTTCTGGTTACCCCACACATATACCATATCTATTTCCTCTTTTCTTTAGTGGTAGAACTTGCAAAATTTAATTGCCACCTGTCCTCCCAGGCAAAAGGCTGTTTTTCTTGGCCTTCTGTGCAGCTAGGTTTGATCATGTGACTAAGTATGCCCTATTTTCCTTGACTATAATGAAAAAGAGTGGTGAAAACTGGACCACAGGTTGAGATAGAGCAATGAGGTGAAAGAAGCCTGGATAATGACACACTTAAAGCATTGTAGCAGCATAGAACCACCTTCCCATTTTTTTCCATAAGGAAGAAATAATCTTCTATCTTATTTGAGTGACATTATTTTGATATCTGATAAAATAGCTCAATTACTATCCTAATATACTAGATAAATCCCAACATATGGCCAGTTATTGGTTTTCCCACGCAGCGTGGTGGGGACTATAAAATACATTTCTGCAAGATAAGTGTAGGCAGATGAGACCAACACTTCCTCAGGGAGTTTCCCTGGCTACAGCAGAGCTTATGAGGCACAGAGAGCAGACAGATCTGAAAATGTCTGGCAGTTTGGAAGAAGGGTGAATTACAGTAGCCAGATGGACTGATGTCCAGGTCCAGATAGGAATGACAGCTTATCAGCAAATGCCCATGTCGATAGGCAGTGTTGACCCAAACAAACTTGCGTTCACCCCCACTCTAAGCTAATATGCCCTGACATTACATAAACCCACTAGAATTTAGACACAAATGTGGAGAGAAAGGGAGGGAAGAGCAGATCCCTGAGCTCATTGAAATTAATATTTTACCTCTTAGAAAAACAAAATCTTGTAACAGACATTAAGTTCTAGAAACTAAAAATATTCCCAATTCTTACATTTCTTGGTTTGTGGGCTATGACTCATACTTGGTGCCCAAAACAATGAGTAGAGGTTGGAGCGTGGTAGAGTTTAAAATGTTTAAATAAAAACTAGCTGCTGAATTATTCATTGCAGTCAACTATCCACCATTCTGTCTCCAGTCTTTACATAATGTCTGGTACATAGTGAACACTCAAATATGTGTAAATATTATTGACTTGTGGTATTATATAGATAAATTATGCTCCATAAGTAATTATAGGTTAATTTTAAAAATATCCCCTCCTGTTTTAAGAAAACACTTAAAGTAGTTGGAGAAACTCCTTAAAGTTCCTACACACAGCCCCTAACCTGTATACTAATTCAATCCCTTGAGTATACACATTCCATTGTAATATGCTATTAAATTTGGTGACAGTATTGGGTGACACTGTTACTTTCAAAGCTATTTGAGTGCTATTTTGCAGTTGACAAATTATTATATAAGTTTTAGGTGTACAGCATTATAATTTGACATCTGTATACACTGCTAAGTAATCACCACCCACAAGTCCTATGTGCCATCCATCATCATACATTGGACACTCTTCATGCATTTCCCTCACCCCCAAACACCTTTGCCCTCTGGTAACCACTAATCTGTTCTCTGTACCTATGAGGGTATTTTATTTAATTTTGATCATTTGTTGTTTTTTTTAGATTCCACATGTGAGTGAAATCATACAGTATTTGTCTTTCTCCATATGACTTACTTCACTTAGCATAATACCTTCAAGTTTCACTCATACTGTTGCAAATAACAGGATTTATTTCTTTTTTATGGCTGAGTACTATTCCTTTGTGTGTATATGTGTAGATGTGAATGTGTGTGTGTGTGAGTGTGTGTGTATGTCTTTATCCATTTATCCATCAATGGACAGGTTAGGTTGTTTCCATATCTTGGCTATTGTAAGTAATGCTGCAATGAACTTAGGGGTACATATATCTTTTCAAACTGGTGTTTTTCTGTTCTTTGGATAAATACCCAGAAGTAGAATAGCTGGGTTATAGGGTAGTCTTATTTTTGTAAGGAATCTTTACACCGTTCTCCACAGTGACTGCACCAATTTACAGTCCCACCAACAGTGTAAGAGTGTTCTCTTTTTCCACATCATTTTCAACATTTGTTATTTCTTGTCTTTTTGATAATAACCATGCTAACAGATGCAAGGTGATATCTCACTGTGGTTTTGATTTGCATATCTCTAATGATTAACAGTGTTAAACATCTTTTCCTGTGCCTGTTGGCCATCTGTATGTCTTCTTTGAAAAAAATGTCTATTTAAATCCTCTGCCCATTTTTAATTGGGTTGTTGTTTTTTGTTGTTGCTGTTTTGAGTTGTATGAGTGCCCTTATATAATTTGGATATTAACCCTTATCAAATATATGATTTACACATATCTTTCCCATTTAATAAGTTGCCTTTTCATTTAGATTATGGTTTCCTTCATAGTACAGAACCTTTTTAGTTTGGTGTAGTCCTGTTTATTTTTCCTTTTGTTTCCTTGCCTTTGGAGTCAGATACAGAAAAACATTGTTAAGATCAATGTCAGTGAAGTTACTACCTATGTTTTCTCCTAGGAATTTTATGGTTTCAGGTTTTACATTCAAGTCATTGATACATTTTGAGTTAATTTTTGTGTGTAGTGTAAAATAGTGGTAGAGATTCATTCTTTTGCATGTGGCTGTCCAGTTTTCCCAAAACCACTTATTGAAGGGACTATCCTTTATCCATTATATGTTCTTTGCTTCTTTGTTGTAAATTAATTACCCATATTTGTGTGAGTTGATTTCTGTGCTCTTGATTCTGTTCCATTGATCTCTGTGTCTATTTTGTAAGTATCATACTGTTTTGATTACTATAGCTTTGTAGTATAATTTAAAATGAGGGAGTGTATTTCCAGTTTTCCTCTTCTTTCTAAAGATTTTTTTTGGCTGTTCACAATCTTTTGTGGTTCCATTCAAACTTAGAATTATTTTTTCTAGTTCTGTGAAATATGGAATTCTGATAGGGATTGTATTGAATCTGTTGATTGCTTTGGGTAGTATGGACATTTTAACAGCATTAAGTCTTCCAGTTCATGAACATAGATGATCTTTCCATTTATTTGTAACTTCTTCAATTTCTTTCATCAGCGCCTTACCATTTTCAGTGTGCAGGTCTTTCACCTCCTTGGTTAAAATTGTTCCTAGTTATGTTATTATTTTTGATGCAACTCTAGATGGAATTGTTTTCTTAATTTCTGTGCCTGATAGTTCATTAATACTTTATAGAGATACCTTTGACGTCTTTACATTGATTTTATATCCTGTGACTTTATTGGTTCTCACAGTATTTTGGTGGAGTTTTAGGGTTTTCTATAAATAGTATCATGTCATCTGAAAATAGTGACAGTTTTACTTTCTCCTTTCCAATTCTGATGCGTTCTATTTCTTTTTGTGTGTGTGGGTGTGTTTGCCTAATTGCTGTGGCTAATACTTCCGATATTATGTTGAATAAAAGTAGTGATAGTGGGCATCCTTATCTTGTTCTTGATCTTAGAGGGAAAGCTTTCACCTTTTCATTGTTGAATATGATGTTTGCTCTGGGTTGTCATATATAGCTTTTATTGTGTTGAGGTAAATTCCCTCCATACTCAATTTATTGAGAGTTTTTCCCTTGAAAGTATGTTGAATTTTGTCAAATGCCTTTTCTCCATCTTTTGAGATGATCATAAGATTTTTATCCTTCATTTTGTTACTATGATGTTTCATATTGATTGATTTGTGACTGTTGAATCATCCTTGCATCCCTGGAATAAATCCCACTTGATTGCAATGTCTGACTTTTTAAAAGTATTGTTGTATTTGTTTTGTTAATGTTTTGCTGAGGATTTTTACATCTATGTTCATCAAGATATATTTACCTGTAGTTTTCTTTTTTGGCGTGTCCTTGTCTGGTTTGTGCTGGCTTTGTAAAATGTGTGTGAAAGTTTCCATCCTCTTTGATATTTTGGAAGAATTTGAGAAGGAGAGGTATTAAATCTTTGAATATTTTGTAGAATTCACAAGTAAAGGTTTCTGGTCCTTGCCTTTTATTTGTTGGGAATTTTTTTATTGCTGTTTCAATCTCCTTATGAATAATTGGTGTATTCAGATTTTCTATTTCTTCATGATTCAGTTTTGGAAGATTGTATGTTTCTAGGAATTTATCCATTTCTTCTAGGAAGAAACTTTTGGCATATAATTATTCATAGTGATCTCTTATGATCCTTCGTATTTCTGTGGTATAAGTTGTAACATCTCTTTCATTTCTGATTTTGTTTATTTGAGCTCTCTTTTTTTCTTTGTTAGTCTACCTAAACGTTTGTCTATTTAGTTTATGTTTTCAAAGAACCAGCTCTTAGTATTACTGATTTTTTTCTAATTATTTATAATCTCTATTTCATTTATTTCCACTCTTTATCATTTCCTTTTTTCTACTAATTTTGTGCTTGTTTGTTCTTCTTCTAGTTCTTTATATATGGAATTAGATTGTTTACTTGGAAATACTTTTTTGTTTCTTGAGGTAGGCTGTTATTACTGTGAACTTCCATCTTAGAACCACTTTTACTGCAGCCCATAAATTCTGGTGTGTAGTATTTCTGTTTTCATTTGTCTCCAGGTATTTTTTAATTTCTTATTTGATTTCTTTGATGACTCATTTATTGTTCAGTGGCATTTGTTTAATCTCAATGCTTTTGTGGTTTTCCCCATTTTTTCCTTCTGCTTTATTTCTAGTTTTATCCCATTGTGGTCATGGAAGGTGCTTAATATGATTTCAGTCTTCTTGAATTTGTTGAGACTTGTTTTGTCACTAATACTGATTTATCCTGGATAATGTTCCATGTGCATTTGAGAACACTGTTTTCTGCTGCTATTGGATGGAGTGTTCTGTATATATCTATTAAATCAATTGATCTAATGTATTATTTAAGGCTGATGTTTCCTTATTAATTTTTTTTGGTCTGGATGATCTATCCTTTGATGTAGTGGGGTGTTAAATTCTTCTACTATTATTGTTATTACTTTCAGTTTCTCCCTTTAAGCCCATTAATATTCTCTTTATACATCATGATGCTCTTCTTCTGGGTACATATACATTTATAAATGTTATATATATTCTTGCTGGATTGACTTATCATTATGTAACACCCTTCTTTGTCTTTTGTTATAGTTTTTGTTTTAAAGTCTATTTAGTCCACTATGAGTACAATGATACCAGCCTTCTTTTCATTTCAGTTTGTATGGAATATCTTTTGTCATCCCTTCTGTTTCATGCTGTGTGTCTTTTCTTCTGAGGTGAGTCTCTTGTAGGAGAGAGCATAATATAGATGGCTCTTGGTTCATCCATTTAGCCACTCTATATCTTTTGATTGGCAAATTTACTTTCTTTGCATTTAGAGTAGTTATTGATAGGTCTGTACTTATTACCACTTTCCCTCTTCCCTTGTGCTTTGGTGGTTTTCTTTAGTGTTATATTTAGATTCCTTTCTCATTTTATTTGTGTATTTACTACATGTTTATTTATTTACTACATGTTTATATGTTATGTGAGGTTCATACATGACATCCCGTGTAAGTTTTAAGGATGTTTTAAGTTGGTACCAACTTAAATTTGAACACACTCCAAAGATTTGTCTTTTTACCCCTCCCCATGTTTCATGCTTTTGATGATACATTTTCCATATTATAATTTTATACATCCTTAACTAATTTTTGTAATTTTAGTCATTTTCACTACTTTTGTCTTTTAACTAATTCCATGCTTGCTTTACAAGTGATTGATCCACTGCCTTTTCTATGTATTTACATTTTCCATTGAGATTTTTATGTTTTCTTATTATTAATTAGTATCATTACTTTTCAGCTTCTAGAAGTCCTTTAACATTTCTTGTAGGGCCAGGTTAGTGACGACAAACTTTTTTAGCTTTCGTTTATCTGGGAAACTTGATCTCCTCTTCAATTATGAATGATAACCTTGCTGGGTAGGGAATTCTTGGTTGGAAGTTTTTCCTTTCAGCACTTTGTATGTATCATGCCACTCCCCTCTTGCCTATAAAATTTCTCTTAGAAAATCTGCTAATAGCCTTAAGGAGTTTCCCGTGTACATAACAAGTTTGTCTCTTGATGCTTTTAGGATTATCTCTTTATCCTTTACTTTTACCATTTTAATTGTTATGTGTCTTGGTATGTGTCTCTTTGGGTTCATCTTATTTGGAACTCTCTTGGCTTCTTGGACCTAGATGTCTGTTTCCTTCCTCAGATTAAGGATGTTTTCAGCCACTATTTCTTCAAATAATTTTTTTGGCTCTTTTTCTCTCTCATCTCCTTCTGTGACCCCTATAATGTAAATGTTATTCCACTTGATGTTGTTCCAAATGTCCCTTAAGTTATCTTCACTATTTAAAATTATTTTTTCATTCTTCTGCTCTGAATAAATTCCATTATTTTATCTTCTAGCTCACTGATTCATTCTTCTACCTCATCCAGTCTGCTGTGGAAACCCTCTAGTATATTTTTCAGTTGTTACATCTCTGTTTGATAATTTCTTATATTTTCTGTCTTTTTGTTGAAGTTCTCACTGTGTTTATCCATTTTTCACCCAAGTTTGATGAGCATCTTTACGACCATTACTTTAACTCTTTGTCAGGTACATTGCTTATCTCCTTTTTGTTTTCTGAGGTTTTAGCTTGTTCTTTCCGTTGGAACATATTCTTCTCTTTTGTCGTCTTGCCCAATTTTCCTTTTTTTTTTTTTCTTAATGTATTAGGTATACCAGCTGTCTCTCCCAGTCTTGTAGGAGTGGTCTTATTTAGGAAGTGTCCTGTGGGGCTCAGAAGCATAATCCCACCTGCCACCAGAGCCAGGCACTCAAGGGGTATCCCCTCTGTGGGCTGCATGTGCCCTTCTGTTGTGTCAGGGCTGTGGCTGCCATAATGTTCTGGTGGGTGGGGATGGCCTCTGGACAGGCTGCAGGGCTTGGTGGCAGCCACCACAAGGTGCTAGTGAGTGGGGCTATTGCTTGGCTGGCTGTGAGGCCTGGTTGAGGTGCAAGAGGGGATGGGGCTCTCAATGGGGAGTGCACATTAGTGCTAAGATGGAGAATTCCAAAATGGCTCCCACCAGCACCAGTAGCCTGAGATCACAGAAATGTCTCCTTCCATAGGACACTCGGTCACTGGGGAGTGTCCCAACTGGTTCCTGCCTCTCTGGCAGATGCTTCAAGATTAGTAAGTGGGTCCTCTTTCACCTGTGGTCCATGTGCTTTTTAATCTGGTATTTTTGCACTGCTTTTCAGGCTGAGTGAATTTACACGTGAGTCATTTAAGAGTGAATTTTCCTTTTGCTGCACTTAAGTAGTTGTTCTGGGCATGTTTCCTCTTGATTTTCAAAGCCAGGTGTTTTGGTCTCTCCAGTGCAAGATCTAGGGGTTTGGGTGCCCAATGTGGAGGTTGGATCCCTTGCTTCTCAGGGAAAAGATTCGTATCTTGCAGTTCTTTCCCACTGTGGAGCTCAGCAGCTAGGGTGTGGGTTTTTCCTTGGCAAACCCATCTCTCTGCCGTGCCTACCCATCTTGATGCTGTCCTTTTACTCTTTTTTGTGGAGGCTCTGTCTATCCAGTTTTCAGTTCCCTTTCCAAGGGAATTATTTCATATATAGCTTTAGACATGTTATGTCATGGGAGGAAGTGAATTTATTATTTTCATATGCTGCCATCTTGAACCCTCTCTGACAAAAATTTTAATATTTCAGTATCCATAGCTAATCTTCCAATTTCCCTTTACTTCCTTAGAACCCATTGCCTAGAGTATGAGCTATTTATTCAGCACATATTTTTTAAGTGTTCTTTATGTACCATGTGCTGGTTTATCACTGCAAAGATAGCAGAGAACAAGCCCAGTGAGCTCCCTACAGTTTTAGTAGAGAAAAATATATTAAATGGGGAAGTATCTGTTTAAGATGAGACCTGACCATTTAATGACATCAATCAGGCCAATGGGGTAAAAGATAGGGGGAGAGGAAGGGAATAAATTCAAAAAAGGGGAACAATACATTTGAAATCTTAGATGGAGCAAGCTGTGTCTGAGGAATTCCAAATTCTGAATGGCTGTATCATTGAAGGAGAAAGGGGAAATGGAGAAGAAATGAAGCTGAAAAGTTATGCACACACAAATGCTGATTTCAGGAGTCATAAATCCCTAGAAGGCATCTATGAGTAAAACCTATTTTTCTAAAAACTATTATTAAACATTAGAACCCTAATATCATTAGTCATATGCTTTCAAACTTGAAGCTCCCTTGAGGTGATTTAGCTCAAGTCAACTGTTTTTCTTTCCACCTCTCTGGAAGCTATCAAGAGGTCTGGAGGGGAGAGTGGCCAGCAGATTTAACCACTTTTATGATTGTATATTTTAACAATTATTTAGAACCTTGACATATACTTTAGATTAATTTTATTGATTTTTCACAAAGATTTACAGTGTACAGATTTTTTTTTTTTACAATTTTAGTCAGAAATTTTAATAACCTTTTTTTGTTTGTTTGGTTGGTTTTTACATCTTTATTGGAGTATAATTGCTCTACAATGGTGTGCCAGTTTCTGCTGTACAACAAAGTGAATCAGCTATACATATACATATAACCCCATATCCCCTCCCTCTTGCATCTCCCTCCCTCCCACCCTCCCTATCCCACCCCTCTAGGTGGTCACAAAGCCCCGAGCTGATCTCCCTGTGCTATGTGGCTGCTTCCCACTAGCTATCTATTTTACATCCGGTAGTGTATACATGTCCATGCCACTCTCTCGGTTTGTCACAGCTTACCCTTCCCCCTCCCCATATCCTCAAGTCCATTCTCTAGTAGGTCTGTGTCTTTATTCCTGTCTTACCCCTAGGTTCTTCATGACATTTTTTTTTCTTAAATTCCATATATATGTGTTATCATACGGTATTTGTCTTTCTCCTTCTGACTTACTTCACTCTGTATGACAGACTCTAGGTCCATCCACCTTATTACAAATAGCTCAATTTTGTTTCTTTTTATGGCTGAGTAATATTCTGTTGTATATATGTGCCACATCTTCTTTATCCATTCATCTGATGATGGACACTTAGATTGTTTCCATTTTTTAAAGAAAAAATTTTTTCACTCCCATTGCCCATCCTCAATATTAGCCTGGAAATCTTTTCAGAAAAGGGATCATCAGTTGAGATAAGCGGGGAAGAAAATTGATTTGCCCTCAACCCCTTACACTCTTGTACTCCAGGAAGAGAAACAGATAATGCCTCTTGAATAAGGGCTGGTGGTTGGGTGTAAAATTCTGAAATTAGAAAAGCTAACTCAGTTCATTAACAGATCATTTTTATCTTTTTAAACTGACATAATTTGAGGTAATTCAAGTTTGCCAAGAGATAGAGAATTAATGAATGTTCAAGGAAATAAGAATATACTTTAGGGAAAATGTCACTAATCCTCACATCCTAGACACTAACTCACCATGGAAGGATTGTGACTAAATTCTACTGAGGACTCTAGAAGAAATACCAACTAAACAGCCCATGAAAGAAGAAGGAATATGGACTTCAAAAAAACAACCACATTGTACAATATTCCTTTAAACTTGGTAAACCAGAATGCAGATCTATATAAGTAGAATTTAAACCCCAGTTCAGAGCTGAGTTAAGGGTCATAATTTCTATACCTCAGGAAGACAGAAGTAAAAATTATCATGGAATTCAAGATATTTCAGGATATTTACTATCCTGAACTACTGTGTCTGAACAAACCCATTCACTAAATTGTAAGCTCCCAAGTCAGGGCAAAGGGCTGAAAACAGCAGGAGGAAAGACCAGGAGAATATTTAAATACTCCAAATGTATACAAGTTGAAAATTGGCCTTAAAATGGCAAGAAAAAAGAAAACACACTATGTAAGCCCCCAAAGCCTTTCCCTTCAGAGTGGATTGGTCAAAGATTCCAAATTGTAAACAAATATAAAATGAGCAAATAGGAGACTTTAAAAATAGACTTTAGGTAAGAGTATTCTGGGGTAGATTCAATAGTAGAAGTCACAGAAGTTTTGTTCTCTCTTTTGTAGTGGACTGAAAATAGGGGCTTGAAATGGGGACATAGTACAAAAGAAATAATTGGAGTGGAAACTACTGATTTAGAAGATCTCCAAGATGTGACTAAATCTATTCAAAATATTCTAGAAATTAAAAAAGCTAGAAATGAATACAAACATCTGACTCTACAGATAAAATAACTGCCCCCCCCCAAATAAAAACATGAACAGAGAGTTCTATGTTTTTTAAGAATCAGAAATCTATAAATAAGCATACTTGTAGATATTACAAACAGAAGTCATTGGAAGAGCGAACATCACTTATTGGTTGAAAAACAAAAGGACAGCTGTCCAAAATCTGTTCAATGATGCTGCCCCAAGAGAAATATTAGAATCCAGTAGCTCTGGTCCTTTCTTTAAACTCTTGAAGTGAATTATTTACAAATAAAAGCGAACAGCAGTACCCTCTACTTGTTAATACAGTGCCACTCTACACACTTTCAGTTCCACTGCCACAGCAGATTAGGTCACTCAGAGCACTAAAACCACTCAAACAGTGGTAAACAATCCTAAATCCCTTCCAAGTTCCCAACTTCAGATTGTTACTTTGGGACTATTATTAGAAGTATACTCCTTTGTCTTCTGTGACACAGCTTCCTCAAATTTTATGGGTAAGAATCTACTTAGCAAATGTAACTGCCAGGTAAAACATACTGCAGAAAGATTATCGTTAGAAGTTGCCAAAAATTCTTTTTAAAAAAAAAAAAGATCCTTATTGGAGTATAAATGCTTCACAATACTGTGTTAGTTTCTGTTGTAAAACAAAGTGAATCAGCCATATGCATACATACATCCCCGTATCGACCTCCCTCCTGAGCCTCCCTCCCACCCTCCCTATGCCACCCCTCTAGATCATCGCAAAGCACCGAGCTGATCTCCCTGGGCTATGCTGCTTCTTCCCACTAGCTATCTGCTTTACATTCGGTAGTGTATATATGTTGATGCTGCTCTCACTTCGCCCCAGCTTCCCCATCCCACCCTGTGTCCTCAAGTTCATTGAAATTATATCTGATATGGATATTAACAGACCTACACTGTGTACAATTCCAAAAACACCTATGGGGTTAGTGATGGTTCCAGAAACTCTATGGACAAAAGACTCTTCACACTTTGGCAAAAATAACTAGAGCAGAACCTATCAGATTCCAGACTGATTTTTCTAAACCTTGCCTAAATTTCCTCAATACCCTTTTAGCTGCAGCCGTTAAAAGTCTTAAGCCAATTTTGTATCTGGGACATTCCAAGTGACCTATCAAGTGATAGAAAAACACATTTTACTGGGACAGTTATTTGGGAATTAAGCAAAACCTTGCCCTGAACCACAAAACTTCACTGGCTTTATCACTTTCAGTATGCTGGAAAAGTAACAAAAACAAGTGAAACATGAAAACTGACATTACCTAAGTAATCAAATATCCTTGAGGGCCTATAGTCTTAGTCCTAAACTCTTATGGTCCTGTGCTCTTCCCCCTTCAGGACCTCATGGATTCTCTCCTCATGCATTAGTCACTACTGGACATCTGTTTTAAGGCATAACTTCACCCGTACCTGATTCCAACATTATACGAGTCAATGAGGCTAAATATAATAAAGAAGAAACCCAATATATTCTGTCCTGTTGTTAATGGGTACAGGCTGTCTTTTCTTACCAGTCACCTAATCTGTATTTTATGACTGAAAAGTAAGTGATCTGGTGTACTGGAAAACATCAGAGTACAAGAGGTGTATGTTCATTATCTCATTCAAATAGTACAGCAATGCTTTGAACTAGGTGCTGCCATTACCTCCATTTCACAAAAAGAGAAAACTCTTGGTTAATTCACTTGCCCAAGGTCCAGTTGTCTAGTACATGGTAGATCTAAGATTTGGACCCAGGTTGTCCAAGGAATTTAACCACTTGCAAAAATAATGCATGCAAAGAATTTTTAAAATTAATTAATATCAAATTTTATGAATACTGGGTAACTCTTCAAAAATGAAATAACATTTGGTGTTTTATTCCATAGAATTTTGGCCAAACTTATTTACCAAAACTATTTATCCAGTGATGTGTCAGGTACTTCTTTCTTCTCTCCTTCATGGATTTTATCACATTGATTCATTGGAAATTGTTACTCAGGGTGTTCGTTTTTTATGTGCGGAGTGAACAGACATTAAGTCTTGGAGATAATGATAGAACATGCAATCCAGCTGTCATACAACGATCTGACCAAAAACAATGTTAGTTTTAGAGAGTGGAAGGATTAGTAAGAGAAGAATGAATAGGTTTTCAGAGACCCAGCCAGTTCCATCACTCTGTGGTAGTAAATATCATGAAAAATGACCTGACTTCTTGAGTGTTCATAGTGATTGGGTAAAATCTGCTCCTCCAGAACTTTCTTCCAGCTCTTCAAATACGTAAGGCTGACAGAAATGAAGCTGGCAAATTAATGCACAGAACATCATCTCACATATGTAGCTGTGCCCAGATTATGCATATGCATATCATTTTCTCATTAGCATTTACTGAAAGGAAAAGATCATAAAATAATAGAGGCCCACTGGCAATCTGTAGAGAAATGGAAATAATGAGGACCTCCTCGCTTTTAAACTCCTCTAAAAATATGTTTAGAAGGCAATTTCTGTTGATCTTTATTTTCACTGGTGTATGTTAAATAGCTCTCCTGGATTTGTTTTTGTTTGGCAATAGACATGACATGCATTTTCTTGAAGCCTGGGAAATTAGATGCAGGCCCCACGTGCTTTTCTCATCCTGAAAGTTTCATTACAAGCACCTGATTTATTCATCTTTTAAAAGTTCGGGACATCCACAGATCAGCCAACTGACTTTTGTTTATTATCCGTTTTCTCTGGTGTAGACTGAAGTAACTCCATCCGTTATTCCTCACCATTACCGTATTCTCTATCATCTACCTATATTCTTTTTCATTATGCGAAGTATTAATGTTTCTTTCCAATCCCCTTCCGCCACTGCTTCTCTTCATTTTATTTCCCCATCTTTGCCTTTCATTTCCTATGCTAAATTCTACTTACCTGGTGATTGCTTTCAAACCCTTTTGTATTAACCTTAGGTTTTGAACTTTGTCATAAATGCTTTATAGACCATTTTCATTACCCCAAAAAGAGCATACTTGGGCTCTAAAATCCATTTGATTATAGAATCCAGCCATTTGATTTTAAAGTGGGTATGCATAATAAAGGATACATTTTAAATATACAGTATTCCACACCAAATATCTAAATTTTCTGGGATCAATTTTTTTCATTATTCAGTAGGCCCTGACAGCTGAGTAAATTTTAACTGAATTCATCAAAGCGATATTCTTGAATGACAAATGCAGTGTGCATCCGTTGCAAGAAAGACCTTGTACTCCATTATGAATTTATGCAACCCATGAATAACCAAAATCATGTACATTTAAAAGGCTTATTAACCCAGAATGAATTATTTAGATACAACCACCAGCCATTTTGTAGATCTGAGGTGCCACATTGATTTCATAAATGAATGAATAAAGGGATTGATAGAGCTGTGGCAAAAATTTTAAAAATACAGAAACCTAAGAAAAAACACATTTCAAAACCATTTAAAAAACACACAAAAGCAAACAACATTTTTCTGGACATCCCCAAATTATGGTCCCAATGTTTCTCCTACCCAGTTAAGTATAACTTCTGCTCATTATGAAGTTAATCATTATGTTGTAGTATATTGTTTTTCTTCAATTCTGACACTAAAATTGCCTTGAAAAGTCCCTATGTTTTAAAGGGATTAGATTTATTTTTCAGTAATCTTATGAATCAAATAATTCAAAATATAGTGATTTTATTTAGGAGCACATTTTGCTGCTAATCACAGAAAAACCTACTTTAGCGACTTAAAAAACATGCTTTGGTAAAGTGGTTAGTTGGTGGTTCAGGAGTGACATAGCAGTTCATTGATATCAACAGGGATATCGGCTCTTCTGTTTTTCCAACTTTAATCTGTAGGCCTTCATGTTCATGTTGTTTACCTCATGGTCACAAGATGGCTACAGTACTACTAGACTTCTCATCTTTGTTCAGTCAGGAAGGAGCAGTGCAAAGAGACATAAGTTATTTTTTTTCCCCCTCAGTCCATGTTTTGCCTTTATTTCAAGAAAGAAAATCCTCCCTGGAATTTTTACCTCATTAGCAAAAATTATATAACCTGGCCATTTCAAAACTCTATCAGAGTCATGAAATGGAATATTGTGGCTTGCTTTTCTGTATATTACCAGCAAACACAGATGAATAGGAGTGTGAAAGACTTTGGAGCAAACTGCTATACTTTTAGTTTGTTCCTATTTCAGAATGTAAAAGGATACCATGAGAATTACTCAAGATGTCATCAGGAAAACAAAAGGATTTTTTTAAAATAACAACTGAGCATAAGATAAGTAGGATAAGATTGGTGGAACGTGGTGAGTTCTGAAGCTAAATTGAGTTGACCCTATTTGGAAAAGCAGTGAATACCATGCTAAGGAGATTAAGCTTGATCGTATGGGCCACTGTTCTCTGCTGGGCTACACATGAGAATCATTTGGGGGACTTTTCAAAAATATTAATGGCCAGATAAATTAAAATTTCTAGGGGTAGGATTAAATATCTGTTTTAAAATTTTTCTTCAAGTGATTCTAAAGCGCATTCGGGGCTCAGAGAAGTGTTTCTGAACTTTATTGGAGAGAACTGGAGATTTTAGAGCAAACCATTAATACAGCATACCATTCATAGATTTATTCGCAACATAAATAGGGAGGCAAATTGCCTTGTCAAAGAAAGGAGTTTTACAGAAGACTCGTGTAAATATGTCCTTAACGTATGGAACTTGAACCCATGAAAATTTGAAACTTGAACATCTCTTTAGAAATTATTTGCAAAAGTGTAATAGTATATTGTTATTTGTAGTCTTAATGTCATAAATCTTGAAAACCTTAAAAGCCCAAAATATGTGCATGCCAGTTTTGAAATACATATGCTAAAGAATCTCTGTTTAAAACCTGATTTGTTTCAAAATACTTTATGTGTTTTGATTTGTGCAGTAAAATTGCAAACTTGATGAATTACCTACTTAAACTTGCTGTACAAATAGAACTTCTGAGTTGGTCAGGAGAGGCTAACTTCTGTAACAAACAAGCCCTAATCTCAGGGGCTCAGGAAATGATTTATTATATTTCTGCAAAACAAGGGAAGAGAGTGAGCACGGTGAAAAGAGTGGGAAGTTTTAGGGAATAGGTCTTGACTTGACCCACTATCTAGAACTCAGACACATGACCCCGCTTAACTGCAAAGGAGAGGAAGAAATTCAGTCATCTTCTGTGTCCAGCAGGAAATGGAAGCAGATTTTGGTAAAGATGTGCCATTGTTTCTACCACAACTATCAATACTTAAACAATTGGAACTGAACTTTTAAATAACCTAGAAAAAGCCATATAACTTTTCCCAAGAAGAAATGTACACGATCACATCTTTCGTATATAATTTCAAAGATTTTGTGCATCTAGCTTAAAAAATTCCAGTCTACAGCAACTCTGAGAGTTGACTATCTGGATTTGTCACTGGCAGTTTTCATAAGAGAAAATAAATTAGTTGACAGTTTCAATCATTATAAAATTACTTATACTCTAGTCTACCCATAACTTCAACCATTGATCCTTTCTCTTCTTGAAAGAGACACATAATACTCTTTCATTATGTCCATACTTCAAATATTTGAAGAATGCTTTTATGGTTCCTTAATTCAGAGGGAACACAACTACTTAAAGATTAGATTAGGTCTGCAGACAGGTGTTATTTAGGCTGAACTGTTTAGTTGTTGGTGGTGTTTTTTAATTTTGAGCTTGCATGCTTCCGAGCATTCTCTGCCCCAGTTTCTGGCACACTGTAGCTTTTTTGCAACGACTTTCTTCATTTGGGTCCCTGCCTGGCTTCCAAAGGCATTTTAGTTTGCAACCCTCTGTTCAAGTCATGTCTTTTCTAGGAAAATTAGAGATTGTAAATAAGTTTATCTTGTATACCAGCTTGGGTTCTATCTGAGACTTTGTGCCTGTGGAGCTGCCTTGTGAAAAATGTCAAAGAGACAAGCAGGTTCAATAGGAAAGTGCCATGTGATTGAAGACTCCTATATGCCATGAAGGCAAAGGAGGGGAAGGGTTGCATATATACCATCATTTGTAATTCCTGTGCTCCTCATTTCCAATCCCTTCGACAACTTCATTTCTAGACCTGCCTTTTCTCTACTTCCCCATGGTATCACTGAACCTTTTGAAATATGGTTCTAAGAACATGGAGTCTATATGAAGCAGAAACATCACATGGAAAAAAAATGGGACTGTGACTTCTGGAAATTATTATGCTAATTCAACCTCAGTTGCATACATTGGTATCCATGTCATACACTTAATCTGTCCAACTTGTAGTACCACAACATCCCTGGAGATTCTTCACACAAATCACAGATAGCATCTGTATTTCCTCCATGCCATTGTTTTCTACTTTGAATTCTATTATTTTCATCTAAGTTATTTGCTGTCTTTCCTAATCTTGCATCATCTGTCAATATGATTATCAGTCATTATTATTTAAAATGCTTCAGCTGCAAACAGAAGTCTATAATCCATTTTGAGTTTATTTTTGTATATGGTGTGAGGAAATGTTCTAATCTCATTCTTTTACATGTAGCTGTCCAGTTTTCCCATCACCACTTTTTGAAGAGACTGTCTTTTCTCCATTGTATATTCTTGACTCCTTTGTCATAGATTAATTGACCATAAGTGCATGGGCTTATTTCTGGGCTTCCTATGCTCTACCGTTGATCTGTGTGTCTCTTTTTGTGCCACTACCACACTGTTTTGATTACTATAGCTTTGTAGTATAGTCTGCAGACAGGGAGGGTGATACCTCTAGCTTATTTCTTTTTTCTCAAGATTGCTTTGGAAATTCAGGGTCTTTTGTGGTTCCATATAAATTTTGGGATTATTTTTTGTAGTTCTGTGAAAAATGTCAAGGGTATTTTGATAGGGATTGCATTAAATCTATAGATTGTTTTGGGTAGTGTGGCCATTTTAACAACATTAATTATTCAAAACTGAGAGCACAGGATATGTTTGATTTTTTTTTGTATCATGTTTAATTTCCTTCATCAGTGTTTATAGTTTTCAGAGTATAGGTCTTTCACCTCCTTGGTTAAGTTTATTCCTAGGTATTTTGTTCTTTTTGATGGGATTTTAAATGGGATTTTTTTTTTTTTTTTTTACTTTATCTTTCTGATAGTGCATTTTTAGTGTGTAGAAAAGCCACAAATTAAAGATCTAAACGTAAGACCTGAAACCATGAAACTCCTAGAAGAGAGCATAGGCAGAACACTCTTTGACATAAATCAAGCATTACTTTTTTGGATCTGTTTAGAAAGTGGAATATTACTCAGCCATTAAAAAGAATGAAATTCTGCCATTTGCAGCAATTTGGATGGACCTGGAGAATATTATGCTTAGTGAAGTAAGTTGGACAGAGAAATACAAATACTGGGGATATCACTTATATGTAGAAACTAAAAAAATAAAACAAATGAATGTATATAGCAAAACAGAAACAGGCTCACAGATATAAGAAAGCAAACTAGTGTTTACCAGTAGGGAAAAGAAAGGGGGAGGAAAGTAAAGGGGGGAGGGACAAGACAGAGGTATGGGATTAAGAGATACAAACTACTAGGTATGAAACAGATAGGCAACAAGGATGTATTATACAGCATAGGGAATTACAGCCAATATTTTGTAATTAGTTTCAATGGAATATATAAAAATACTGAATTGCTATGCTGTACACCTGAAACTAATATAGTATTATAAATCAACTATACTCCAATAAAAAAGAGAAATGGAAGTCTAAGTCAAACTTGTTTAAACAACACAGGAGACTATTGTCTCATGTAACAGAAGTGCAGAGGTAAACCATGCTTTGGAGTTGGAAGTTTCAGCCATTTTACGTTATCAAGGACTCAGGGGCTTTCCACTCTTCACTCAGCAATAGTGTCAGCTTCATCCTACGGCTTAACGTTCCTCCTTGTAATCATAAGATGCCTGCAGGAGCATTCTGGGCTTCGTGCTACCACCATCACATACACAACAGGATACTCCTTCTGTTCCACAGACGATCTCCTGGAAATCCCCCAGAAAATGTCGCATTGTACCACACTGGCTCCCATTTTCCCAACGCCTCATGTCAGAAAGCACCATGACTGTCTTAAGCCGGGACTCCAAACCAATCATTGTCAAAGAATATGGGCGGGCAAGGATTGATTTAACTAATCAAGTCCAACTCCTCAAAATGTGGTCAGAGTATAAACCCCTTAGCCTTTCACGGTGGCATTGGTATACGATGAACATTAGGGAGACAACACTAGCAACCACTATCCTCGCCTCTTAAATCCTTACGCAAGTCATTGATGAGACTCAGGACATTTGTATATGCTTTTCCTTCTTCCTGGAACATCTTTTCCTGAAGATATTCTTCCACACTCACCCTTGAATTTTACTTGGTTCAGTTTTAGTTATCTTTCACGTCTCATTCAAGATGACATTTTCCCCATAATGCTTTCCCTAAGATTCTATTACACTCTCTCTCTCTCTCTGGCACCTCTCCAGCACCATATAGAACCCTAATCCTATCATAGTATTTATAGTATGTGCAGGATGTATCATTCCCTACTGTTAGTGTTCTCTTCTTCCTTGGGTTTCCCCAAAAAACTTTAAGTGTCTTGAATACCAGACCATGTCTTGATACCTCTGACATCTGTGTAGCCCAAGCACCAAGCACATAGAAGGCAATCAGTAAATATTATTGAATGAAAAAATGTTGAATAAGAAAAAAAAAACCGTCTTCAGATTCTGGGATCTCACCAGTAGAATTCTTCTATATTGATATTAATTCATCAATCAACTTTAAATACAATCATCCAGGGACTTCCCTGGTGGAGCAGTGGTAAAGAATCCGCCTGCCATTGCAGGGGACACGGGTTTGAGCCCTAGTCTGGGAAGATTCTACATGCCACAGAGCAACTAAGCCTGTGTGCCACACTACTGAGCCCGCGTGCCACAACTACTGAAGCCCGTGCGCCTAGAGCCCATGTTCCGCAACAGAGAAGCCGCCGCGATGAGAAGCCCGCGCACCACATCAAAGAGTAGCCCCCGCTCACCGCAACTAGAGAAAGCCTGCGCGCGGCACCGAGGACACAACGCAGCCAAAAATAAATAAATAAATAAATTTATAAATACAATCATCCACATAGATGTCAGTCTCCCTAAATGTCCTGTCACCCAATCCGAATTTCTGCAAAAGGGTGTCCTAGAAGCCTAAGGCTGAACTTTCACTGAAATAGGCTCTCATTTGCCCTCATCTCAACCTTAGCAAATATCAGAAAATGAGATTCATTTCTGGGACTGGTTCTCAGTAAATCGATATTGGTTTTCTAAGATTATTGATGTGTTTCTTTTCTTCTAGTCCTAAATGTCCACAACGTATCTGTTCATTAATAAAATAAAAAGGGGGATTGAATGTGGTATCATGAATCTAAGTCAAATATTTTTAGCCTTTTGTGGAATGGAAGATCAGACTTTAGCTTGGAGAAACAGTAGAAGCAACAGTTTGTCATGTTGCTAACTGTGTCTGGATCATGGTTTGTTCTTTTCATTAGTCTTACTTTCCAGGTATTGATTATCACCCGTCACTCCCCTCAGGTTGTTGACCTTCCAGCCTTTGGTTACACAGGGTTGGGGGTGGGATTCAAAAGCGCATGAGTAATGTATGGTTTTCTTTTGTTATAAAAGTCTTCCTGGATTTTTCTCAGAGAAACTAATTTCTTATGGTATAAATTGAAATTACATATTTCTACAAGACAATGCAGAGTGAAAGAAAAGAAACCAGGAAAAGCAATGTTTTACACAAAGCCAATAAAAAGCAGACAGATTAGCCCTAAATCAACTTGCAGTGTGTCAGAGAAGTAAATTTAACTGCTCAGACTCACAGAGGGAGAATTCATCTTTGTCTCTGTGGTTTAAGGAAGATTTTGACAAGAAATTTAATAACATGAAAGAATAAGGGTGATACTATACACAGTGGTTTATTTCATGAAAGAAAAGAATGAAAAAATCACTAGATGTAAGTCACTGTTCTCAATTCATTGTTTCTAATTCATTGCATCTATTCATAAAAACAGTCCTCACTCAGCCTCCACAACTGGGACATTAGGAAATAGAAATGGAAGGAGAGAAGGAGTTCCCCAGAGCTTTTGACTGAGCATTTGAGGCCATAAACACAAAACCAATACATTAAAAAATACTACACCATAAACACAAAGCATTCCTGTATGTTGAAATTAAAAATAAATTAATTCCAGATTTTCTTATTATAACATTGTAAAATTTTTGATAAGATTTGTCAAAACTAAACGTTTACCTTTGCTTGTTTTGTAAGGGTCTTACAACAAAGGCCTGCCATTTTTGCCAGTCCTGCAGTCTGCACTGGAAGGTCTACTTGTTCCAGTGGGTTTCTACTCTTTTTAAACACTTCTTAGCAATGAGGGTGACGTTCAAAACATCAGACATCTTAGCCCACCAAAAATGTCCTGTGTTTTTTGCATGCATGCTTTATGATTACGTCCTTGATGGAGGAATTACATTACTCCCTGAGCTTTTATGTGGTCACCACAGGTAAGAAGGATTTTCATGATCTCTGAATTCTTTTGTGCTTATTGTGGTGCCTGACACTCATCGGTGCTCAACGAACGTTGCTTGAACAAAATCAAAGGGTGGAAAGACTGTGGTATTAGCATCACTGAGACCTGGCTTCTAATTTTTACTCTTCCACTTATTAGCTCAGTAATTGGAGGAATTTTCTTTTGCTTTCTGAGCCTTAAACAAAGACAAAAAAGAAGGCAATGGTACCAGCTTTGCAGAATTGTTCTGAGGACTTGAGACCGTGTGAGAGGAAAAAAAAAAACTACAAAAACTAGACACGTATATAATAGGCTTATGGGTTGAATTTTGTCACCTCAAAATTGCTATGTGGAAGTCCTAACCCCAGTTCCTTAGAAGGTGACCTTATTTGGAAAGAGAATCTTTACAGAAGTAATCAAGTTAACGTGCAGTCACTGGGGGTCGGGGGGTGCTCATCCAACCTGACTGGAGGCCTTACAAAGATGGAAAATTTGGGCCCAGAGATTTGCATAGAGGGAAAACAATGCGAAGAGTCACAGGGTGGAGGTGGCCACCTACAGGCCAAGAGAGAGGAGTGCAACAGTCCTTCTCTCACAGCCCTCAGGAGGAGCAAACTCCGTCAACACCTTTATCTTGGACTTCCAGATTCCAGAACCGTGAGGCGATAAATTTCTGTTGTTTAAGTCACTTACTTTACAGTATACTGTTATAGAAGCCCTAGGAGACTAATCCCATAGGTCAGTAAACCTGGTTTATTTCCCACACGTTCACCTTTGGTCTCACACTTTTATCACGTCACTCCCCTTCCTCCCAGCACTTTTTCTTTGCCACGTCTGTGGGCATCCTTCAGGAAGTGGGCCAGAGTCACCAAAACCTTGCTCTAGTCCACCCTGAACTGTGGCCGATAGAGTTCACTATAGTCATCACTTTTTGTGGCCAGGCCATCCCTATCTCTACCCAATGAAGTGGCTTCAATTCAGGCAAGAAGGACAATAAAGTAAGTGAAATTCATTGGTTTTTGTGGCCAGAAATAAGCAAAAGGTTTGACATCATCATCATGACATAATTAATACTTTACAGTGGTACAATGTCTCAATCTTTTAAAATTAGCTTCATGTATAAGAATTAAAATTAAGAGTTGAAGAATAGTTTGTATTCTCCTGGATTTGGCTGGCTTGATTTAGGTAGAAACCAGGTGGTAAACCGTTCATCTGTTTTCTTGAGTTGTAAATTCCTTTCCTGTTTACTTCTTAGTATAGGATAAATCCAGGGCCTTCCACTTGAGTGGAAGTAATAGATGAACCACCACTTACGGATTCTGACCCTGCATTAAAAGTCCATTTTGTCCACACCACATGGACTAAGGATGCAGTAGCCCTGAATTTAAACTTTTTACGCTGTTCAGACTTGACACAACTATGGAAGCAAAGAAGCAATTTCCTACCAGGAAATCACTAAAAGATGTCTGTTTGCCTTATTATTTGTATTTGCTTCTTTGGCTGAATGCATTTTCATTTCCCCTCAGGTTTTACTTCTTTCAATATTTTTTGGCTGTGATCAGTTTGATTTCTGACACTTTGGCAGCATCGGTTCAAGAGAAGAATGCAACTAATTTGGTAGATAAAATTCTAATCTTTCCTGTCTTGATTGTCAATTTTTGAAAGGTAATCTAAGACGATGCCTTTATCCCCTAATTTATTTTGTCTAGATTTGACTAAAGCCAGGTTTGAGCCATTGATTACATTCTCCCATCTGATCCTCTGAAAGCTAAGACCAATGACACAGGCTCTAATTGTTGGAAAAGAACACACTTCTAAAATGTTTGTGATACAACATTCGCTATTAATTTGCCAGTTAAACAAACTGTTTATGAAGTTGCTAATGAGTGAACTTGGCTTTCTTCTTTGGTGTCTGCCTTACTCTGTTCTCCTTGGTCCAGCAGAAAACTCTGTTGCCATGTTTTTGAAGAACTGGGAAAGATACTCTTTCAGAGAGAATTCTTTTGACGCCAAAGAAAATTCCATTCTCCAAAGTAAACTTGATTTCAGCCTAAGCGGATGCTAGGCATTGGTAGCCGGCACTAAGAAATAGATTTATTGAATTATAGGTTTGGTTGAGAAGCCGTTGAAAAATGTTTCTACAGTTTTGGATTATCTAAATCGCTTGCCTATCTCTCACTTAAAAAAAAAATATATAAATATATAAATAAATACAGACACACACACACACACGCACACACACACACACACTCCACTCCTTTGGAGCTCACTAGTGCTGAAATCGTTTAATTTCTTCATCTTGAAAGATTCTGTTTACCCAAATGAGTTTAAGTGTTTTCATTTGAATCCTGGGCTTTTTCTTATTTAAGCCAATAATGAGTTACTCATCCTTGTGTGCTGCCGGAAGGAAAAGCCACCCAGTGTCTATGGACACGGCCTCTCCACACCAGTCCAGGGCAGAACCTCCTTGTCTTTCCCAGCTTTAACCTTTAATGTGGCGCAAGCGCCCTGAACCCTGCATGCATGATGAATGGGATCTCTGGCTCGTCTGAAAACAGGTTTGTATCGGCAGGAAGATTTTGTATCCCCTGTACACCCTCAAGATAAAAAATCATCTGGGCTTGTGGGAGCAACTTGTCTAAGAAGAGTAATGGTAGAAATTCTTGCAATGACTTTGGAGGGGCTGAACTCGTAGTGGCTTCCCCTTGATTTTATTTCAAACACCTGTTCTTCATGAACAAGCATAATTCGAAGCCGAGGTAATGGGGGCCCACAATGCACACAACACACAGAGCTGACTTTTGTCCTTTGTATAGCTTCTCTCCACAGACTGTGTGTGAGCCCTTGCGTGTATTAGGAACAGTTGCTAACTCTGGTTCTTGCATTTTCAAAACTGCCGTCCCTTATTGTGAGGCTCTCTCAGTGTGATAAGTCTAACTGGTAAATTACTAAAACAAAAATAGAAAATTGATAGTCGCGATAACTTTCTTTAGTGCACAGCTGGTGCAAGCATCTTGTTCTCACATCTGTGTGTCAGTCAGCAGTCTTCCCCACACCCCACCACTGCAGGCACTTCTTTTCTTCTTGGAAGTAAATCTTTTTGCCAAAAATCTGTTTGTTTGTTCTGCTCAATAAATGACACATGTTCTTATTAATGAGCCCTCTTCCAGTTTTCCTAGGAAGATTTTCAGACATCTTTTCATTTTACTTAGCCTATTGATCAGAGCCTAACTGCATGACTATAGGTTTTCTCCAGGTGAGCAGTATTGTGGGGAAAGTTTGTCTCTGGCCTCCTTGGCATTTTTCTCACTAGCAAACACTGTAGCATTTAGTGTCTCCAGTTTGTCCCAGGCAGTCCTAGGGCAAGGGGAAGAGTGTTTGAGAGTGCACAATCTGCAGTCATGCAGATCTGACTCTTATGTCTGATCCATGTGTGGTCACACAAAACGTTTCCTCGATCTCTCTTGGAGCTCAGGGTCCTCATCTCCAACAGAGCAATGGCGACACCTGGCAGATACAGAGTGCAGGAGGATATTCATTTAGCCTGAGTCTAGGCTACTGTAACAAAGAGGCCAGACATTAGTCTGTGGCTTAACTATTATAGAAGTTTCTATCTTCCACACATCAGAGTCTGAAGGGAACATTCTAGATTGGTGGATGACCCTATTCAACACAATCACTCAGAGGTCTTTGTTTAAAAAATTTTTATTGGAGTATAGTTCATTTACAATGTTAGTTTCAGGTGTACAACAAAGTGAATCTGTTATACATATACATATATCCACTCTTTTTAAGATTCTTTTCCCATATAGGCCATTACAGCGTACTGAGTAGAGTTCCCTGTCTATATTGTAGGTCCTTATTAGTTATCTATCTTATATATAGTAGTGTGTATATGTCACTCCTAATCTTCCAAGTTATCTCTCCCCCGCCTTACCCCCTGGTAACCATAAGTTTAGTTTCTACATCTGTAGCTGTATTTCTGTTTTGTAGATAAATTCATTTCTAACCTTTTTTTAGATTCCACATATAAGTGATATCATATATTTGCCTTTCTCTGTCTGACTTACTTCACTCAGTATGACAATCTCTAGGTCCATCCGTGTTGCTGCAAATGCCATTTTTCGTTCTTTTTTTATGGCTTAGTAATATTCCATTGTATATATGCTCTACATCTCCTTTATCCATTCCTCTGTTGATGGACATTTAAGTTGCCTCCACATCCTGGCTATTGTAAATAGTACTGCAGTGAACATTGGGGTGCATGTATCTTTGCGAATTATGGATTTCTCCAGATATATGCCCAGGAGTGTGATTGCTAGATTGTACGGTAGCTCTATTTTTAGTTTTTTAAGGAACCTCCATACTGTTCTCCATAGTGGATGTACCAGTTTACATTCCCACCAACAGTGTAGGAGGGTTCCCTTTTCTCCACACCCTTTCCAGCATTTATTGTTTGCAGATATTTTTGATGGTGGCCATTCTGACCAGTGTTAGGTGATACCTCATTTTAGTTTTGATTTGCATTTCTCTGATAATTTGTGGTGTTTAGCATCTTTTCATGTGCTTTTTAACCATCTGTATGTCTTCTTTGGAGAAATGTCTGTTTAGATCTTCCACCCATTTTTTGATTGGGTTGTTTGTTTTTTTGATAGTGAACTGCATGGGCTGTTTGTATATTTTGGAGATTAATCCCTTGTTGGTTGCTTCGTTTGCAAATATTTTCTCCCATTCTGAGGGTTTTCCTTTCGTTTTGTTTATGGTTTCCTTGGTCTTCATTCATGTTGCTCTACTATTCCCTAGAACTTGGTTTTCATCACTAGAATTCCAGGCTGGGTTTCCACAGGTCTGGCTTACTGAAAGGAATACACAACATCAAGGAAACTTGCCTGTGGACTTACAGCACTAGGCTTGACCTAGCACATATTAACTTCTACTCACGTTCCATTACAGTAGTCACAGTCACATGACCACAACTAACTGCAAGGAAGGCTGGGAAATGTAGTCTTGCATGGGCCCAGGAATATGGAAGAGAGATTAAGATGGAAAATTAGAAATCTCAACCACAATTGTAATAGTACCTATCTCAAAAATCCTCAGATGGTAAAATTAAATCACACATATTTGTGCCTGGCACATGGTTAGTGTTCAATACATATAAGCCCACATTATTCATAATAGTAGTAACTGATAAACTCAAAAGTCAGGATGAAAACAGACTACCAGTTTTGCTTAAAACTGACTCAGTTTCACTTAATCCCAGCACTAATCAGACCCACCTCTGACGGGAAATTAGGAGTTTCTGTCCCACCAGAAGAAGGATCTGGAATTTGTCTATGTCCCGATGTCCACTGGTCTGGATCCCTGTGAGGTACCTGTCTCCTTGGGTTCCAGTGTGGTTTCGAATCCTACTTCAATTCTTTGTTAGGTTAAGACACTTCCCCTTCTATGTAGTTCTTGACAGTTCTCTTTTCTTCGGGGTATGGACCCTGATTTCTCTAACCCTAAGCATCTAATTGGGCTCCCCTCCCTCTTAACCACCAAGTATGGATTAGGATGAAAACAGGCAGAGTATCTTCTGTGCTCTCTTGTCCTATCACTTCATGTAGTTCATCTTATTGCAATGGTTTGCTGACCTGTCTGCCTTCTGCCCCAAACAGAAGGTGGAGACTAGGTATGGCTTATTTACCATTATATCCTCAATTTTCACCAAAGTACCTAGTATATAGTAAGTACTCAATAAGTATCTGAATGAATAAAAAACTAAAAAAAAAAAACTGATAAATGTCCACAGAAACTCAATATATCGGTTAGTTTTCCTAGATATAAGTAAGCTGCAGCTGACAGTGGACAGATTGAAATAGAAAAAGAATTTACTTTAAAAGCTTAATATGGGCTTCCTTGGTGGCACAGTGGTTGAGAGTCCACCTGCTGATGCAGGGGACACGGGTTCGTGCCCCGGTCCGGGAGGATCCCACATGCCGCGGAGCGGCTGGGCCCATGAGCCATGGCTGCTGAGCCGACTGCGTGTCCGGAGCCTGTGCTCCACAACGGGAGAGGCCACAACAGTGAGAGGCCCGCGTACCGCCAAAAAAAAAAAAAGCTTAATATATGGGAAGTCCTAGAACTCTTGAGTGTGTGAAGGAGCTAGGCCTCAGGCCAAGTAACCTGGGACTATGACACTACATTTGTATTTGTTTTGTTTTGTTTTGTTTTTGTGGTACGCGGGCCTGTCACTGTTGTGGCCTTTCCCATTGCGGAGCACAGGCTCCAGATGCGCAGGCTCAGCGGCCATGGCCCATGGGCCCAGCCGCTCCGCGGCATGTGGGATCTTCCCGGAGCGGGGCACGAACCCGTGTCCCCTGCATCGGCAGGCGGAGTCTCAACCACTGCGCCACCAGGGAAGCCCGACACTACATTTGTATTGCTGCCACTTGTGCTCTCAGAATTTGATCTTGAAATGACCATCAGACCATGCATGTTGCATCTGGTTGAGGCTATGTCACATGCCAGTGCCCTAGCTGCAAGGGAGTTCGCAGTATCTTGGTGTGGTTCAGTATCTGCTGCTCCCCAGGATTCATAGAAGGGAAGTTCCCCCCAAAACACAGGAAGTGTCATTGGCAGGTATCAATTGGCCAGAAAGAAAGACAATTATTTATTACACTCAAATACATCTGTTGCTGTTTTAATGCTCTGATTCCATCCAAAGAAATTTGATCTAAGATGCAAAGGATTAAAGTACACCATACCATACCATACCATGCCATACCTCCAAGATCCTGTCTTTGCTTTCTCTTAATCTCTCACCTCTATGTACAGGCATATTTCCAAATGATTTCTTGATCAATTTATTCATTGTTGTGTCAGCTATATTTTAACTCTCTCTGGACACAGAGAAGAATTGCACAAAAATTTCTCAAAATCTACGGCTTTACTAAGACAAGAGCTTATTCGTATATATAAGATTAAGGAGGATGCTAAGCCTTAGGGCTGTGGTGTGTGTCCTCTATGGGAGGACATGAGCCATAGTCCGTATTTGTATATTTATACCTTGGTTTATTGTCTTTTTCTCCCCACGGAATGCAGTCTTTATAAGGGCAGGGACAAAGGTGTTTGGTTTTTGTTTGTGTGTGTGTGTGTCTTACTGCTGTATCCCTAGAACCAGAACAGTTTATTATGAATGGTAAGTATTTAATAAATATTTGTTGAATGAATGAGTAAATATATGAGTAGAGGGTTAGCCTGTAAGTAAACATTCTGACCTGTTTTCTTTCTTCTTCATGCATTTTTGGTCTTTATGTGTTATTGTTCTATAGAGTAGGACAAGGAGACTATAGGAATCCATGAAGAACCTTGTAGTCTCTACGTTTGACTAAGTGCCTAACTCCCAAAGTCTCCAGTTAATGAAATTTCTTCAGTGAATAAAACCCTCATCCTCTTAACTGCTCTTAATCTTAAGCTCAGACTCCTCTTAGGTCCCTTAACCACACTGCATTGTTATTATCCATCATCACCTTTGTCAGTTCTTGACTATTCAGTCTATTCTACAGCCGTCATTTCAAAGATGCTCTTATGAGCTGTGCTGTGTTGAGTAATCTCCCCCTAAAATTTATGTCCACTTGGAATCTCAGAATGTGATCTTATTTGGAAATAAGGTTTTTACAGATGTTATCAAGTTAAGATGGAGCCATACTGGGTGAGGCTGCACCATAAATCCAATGACTGATGTCCTTGTAAGAAGAGAGGAATCTAAAGACACAAACATACAGGAAAGAAGGGTATGTGAACAGAGATTGGAGTTATGCTGCCACAAGCCAAGGGATGCTTAGGATTACTGGCAACCACCAGAAGCTAGGAAGAGGCAAGGAAGCATCCTTCCCTAGAGCCTTTGGAGGGAGCCCTGCCAACACCTTGATTTCAGACTTTAGCCTCCAGCACTGTAAGAATATAAATTTCTATTGTTTTATAGCACCTGTTTGTGGAACTTTGTTAAGACAGCCCTAAAAAATAAATACCCTAGTCCTGGAGTCCCTCACCACCTTCTCAGTCATGATACCCAACCCCAGTCCTGAGTCCTTTCCAATGTTTGCTGCTGGTTCTTGTTAGCTAAGAAGCTTGCTGGGAAAAGTCACAAAGAAGCACCATGCTTGGCTTTCACCCCATTTTTTTGCACATAACACACCATCTTACTCCAATAAAATACCTTCTTCCCCCAGTCCCACTTCTTACATCTAGAACCACTCCATTTTCACTAACTCCTTTTGTAAACTTACCCTTAAAAAACCTCCAGATGGCCCTATTACCTCTTAGGGAACACCATTCTTGCTCTCTCCCTCCTGCCAGATTTCTTAAAAGAATAAACGTATATGCTTTTTCTACATTCTTCCATCTTTCATCCCTCCAAAGCAGGTCTATAAATACTTCTTACCATTATGGACATCTCTGTGGTATTTGGCCATATTGAGCCCTCATGAATTTCTTCCTAAGATCTTTCTCATAGATCACATTCTGGGACTTTATGTTGTTCTAGTCTCATCCCTCCTTGACTACCACTCCTTTTCAAATTTCTCTTCCTTCCTCCCATATCCCTTAAAATAGACACCCTCTCAAGTCTGGGACCTCACCTTCTCTTTTACTATTTCCCTGGATCACATTTATTTTTCTGAATTCCTCTATCCCTTCTGTTTCATCTGTCAGTGTGCTTTGGAACATCCTAAATACATGTTTTAAGGAATAAATGAATGAAGCCCAAATCTGTATCTTTCAGATCCATGCATTTCTAAACATACATGGAACTAGGTTTTATTTATTATGTATCTTTAATGTCTAGCATAGACCTGTGTTCTTTACATGCTGAATTAATGAATAAATGAATGAGTGAATCACTATTTTTATACAAATATCCAGTTTGTACAGAAAAATTCAATAAATCCAACAATGAATTTACTTCCTCATCTGTACCCACAGCCAGGTCTTCCTTTCAATATTTCCCCAGCCCTAAGTGTCACACCAATATTTGGGATCATTTTCATTTCCCTTCTTTGTCTTTCATTCTATCAGTTTCCATAGTCTTTTGAGTTCCACATCTGTAAAACATTCCAAATCTCTCTTTTTATCCCCCAATCCCAAATCTCATACTCTAGATTAGCATCATTTCTCTAGTGTTTTCCACATTGATTTCTATCCATTCTAAACCTCATAATTATAATCCAAATTTTCATCTCTCCTCCCTTCCTATCCAGCCCCTCTAGTAGAACAGCATTGTTGTTAAGAATATCAGTTCTGGTGTAAACTGGACTCAAGTTGAACCCCTTGTCTTCCACTTACTAGCTGTGTAATCTTGGGCTGCAGTGTTATCCCCCTGAACCTCAGTTTCTCATTTGTGAAACAGGGAAAATAGAGGAGCAGAGTACAGCATCTGACATATAAAGGGTGTTCAGTACATATGAGGAGTCATGAGTGTGCAGATGGTGACCATGGTGGTAGCAGCAACAGCAGCTGGGGGGCCAGCTTCCATCCTCTCTTGCTCATCCAGTAATCTTTCAGAAGCTCCTGAAAGCCTGCCTCTAATGACAGAATATTTACAGTCAGCCTTATGTATCCTATGAGGAAGAGCAGAAATGCCAGGAAGCGACCAGCCAGAAAGATGCTGAAACCAAGATCAGAGAATTTTTTGTAGGAATTCAAAGAGAAAGTTCATTTAAAAAGGTCAGCCCAGTACCTGGCATAGATTAAAAATTCAATAAATGAAATAATCTTCAGGAATATTTTAGAGGGGTGTGAGTTACAGTGCTAAAATGAGGATGTATTCTTGTGGTCACCACCCAAGGAGATTGTAGCAGACATTAAAACCATTCTCTGCTGTTTAAACCCACAAAAGGGATCGTATTTTCCTGCCCTCTTAAAGTGAGGCAGGTCTAAGAAGTTTGCTCTGGCCTGTGAAGTATGAGCCAAAATGACCTCTTTAACATGGAAACATTTCATTGTCAATGCTCAGTTCTCTGAAATTACCCTTCCAAGCAGAATATCTCTCTTCACTTTCAGTAGACATCTAGTGAGAATAAGAAGTAAATCTTTGTTTTCTTAAGCCACTGAGATTTGGTAATTGCTATTAACACAGCATAACCCAGCCTATTCTGACTGTTAGGGCTCAATAACCAGGGTCAGGGAGGAATGTACCCAGAGAACTATCTAAACTTCCTTCCCACCCTTGAATTATATTTTTAGTAAAATGGGCTGCAAGTTTTTTAAATGAATTATTTAATAAAATCCTCAGGGTTTTCTCTTTAATGTCTTCCTTCACATACACATGCTCACTGTTCCCTCTACCTCGAAAGTCATTTTAAAAAAAATTATCATTCCTTTATCTGCATATCTATACTGTATCCATCATTCAGTGGCCAACATAAATCCCATCTCTAAAAGGCTTCTAGCCCTGCCTACCTGGAAGTTATGGTCCCCTTTCTGATATCCCCATGGCATCTTATGTATATACCTCTCTGAATTTACTTTTTATTTTTTATTTCACATTCTTTTTATCAACATATATATTTTAATTCCCTTAGTAGATTGAAGCTCTTTGACTGTTTGATCCATGACTTAGATGTCTTATCCTGGGTGATTTAACAGATTGTCTTGGCCTTAGTAAGTCCTTGTAGATAATTGTAATGCATGATGATGAATGAAAAGTATTGATTTTTAACTGTATAATAAGACTTAGCAATCTATGGCACAAGAAACAAACTCTACGAAGATTTTTTGAGAGATGTTCTGATTTGTCGGAAACCTAACCACTCATCATTATTCCCTTCCAATTTTTGAGTCAGTTAAGAAACTGGCGGTGTGAGAAGATTCCGAGTTAGCATCTCCCCATGACTAGGGCAACTGCTGGCCACTGGTGGGGGACTCTGACGCCCAAGGTGATGGGAGGAACCCCCAAGTGAACTTCCACTCCACACAGCTTGCACGATCTTGATTCACAAGCCTGGGGTCGGGCCGAAGCTCCTGTGGTGGGAGGTCCGAGTCCGAACCACTGGAGTAACAGAGAACCTCAGACCCCAGGGAATATTCATCAGAGTGAGGCCTCATGGAATTCCTCATCTCAGCACCAAGACCCGGCTCTGCCCAGCAGCCTACGAACTCCAGTGTTGGAAGCCTCAGGCCAAACAAACAGTAAAACAGGAAAAAATCCTACTCATAAAAAAAAAAGAAAAAAAGAGATGGCAAAATGTATGCCACATATGAAGGAGCAAGGTAAAAACATATAAGATCAAAAAAATGAAGAGGAAATAAGCAAAGTACCTGAAAAAGAATTCAGAGTAATGATAGTAAAGATGACTCAGACCTCGGAAATAGAATAGAGGCACAGATTGAGAAAATACAAGAAATGTTTAACAAAGATCTAGAAGAACTAAAGAACAAACAAACAGAGATGAAAAATACAATAACTGAAACTAAAAATACACAAGAAGGAATCAATAACAGAATAACTGAGGCAGAAGAATGAATAAGTGAGCTGGAAAACAAAATGGTGGAAATAACTGCCAAGGAGCAGAATAAAGAAAAAAGAGTGAAAAGAAATGAAGACAATCTCAGAGACCTCTGGGACAACACTAAACACACCAGCATTCAAATTATAGGGGTCCCAGAAGAAGAAGAGAAAAAGCAAGGGTCTGAGAAAATATCTGAAGAGATTATAGTTGAAAAGTTGCCTAACATGGGAAAGGAAGTAGTCACCCAAGTCCAAGAAGCACAGAGAGTTCCATACAGGATAAACTTAGGAAAAACATGCCAAGACACATATTAATCAAACTAACAAAAATTAAATTCAAAGGAAAAACAAAACATAACATACAAAGGAATCACCATAAGGTTATCAGCTGATTTGTCAGCAGAAACTCTGCAGGGCAGAAGGGAGTGGCAGGATATAGTTAAAGTGATGAAAGAGAAAAGCCTACAACCAAGATTACTCTACCCAGCAAGGATCTCATTCAGATTCGACAGAGAAATCAAAAGCTTTTCAGACAAGCAAAGGCTAAGAGAATTCAGCACCAGCAAACATGCTCTACAACAAATGCTAAAGAAACTTCTCTAGGTGGGAAACACAGAGAAGAAAAAGACCCACAAAAACAAACCCAAGGCAGTTAAGAAAATGGTAATAGGAACATACATATCGATAATCACATTGAATGTAAATGGATTAAATGCCCAACCAAAACACACAGACTGGCTGAATGGATACAAAAACAAGACCCATACATATGATGTCTACAAGAGACCCACTTCAGACCTAGGGACACATACAGACTGAAAATGAAGGGATGGAAAAAGATATTCCATGCAAATGGAAATCAAAAGAAAGCTGGAGTAGCAATACTCGTATCAGATAAAATAGACTTTAAAATAAAGACTGTTACAAGAGAGAAGGAGGGACACCAAATAATGATCAAAGGATCAATCCAAGAAGAAACTATAACAATTATAAATGTTTATGCACCCAACATAGGAGGACCTCAATACATAAGGTGAATGCTAACAACCATGAAAGGAGAAATCAACAGTAACACAATAATAGTAGGGGACTTTAACACACCACTTACACCAATGGACAGATCATCCAAACAGAAAATAAATAAGGAAACATAAGCGTTAAATGACACAATAGACAAGATAGATTTAATTGATATTTATAGAACATTCCACCCAAAAGTAGCAGAATACACTTTGTTCTCAAGTGCACATGGAACTTTCTCCAGGATAGATCACATCTTGGGTCACAAATCAAGCCTCAGAAAATTTAAGAAAACTGAAATCATGTCGAGTATCTTTTCTGACCACAACACTATGAGATTGGAAATCAATTACAGGCAAAAAAAAACTGTAAAAAACACAAATACATGGAGGCTAAACAGTGTGCTACTAAATAACCAAGAGATCACTGAAAAAAAATCAAAGAAGAAATAAAAAAATTCATAGAAACAAATGACCACGAAAACATGATGACCGAAAACCTATGGGATGCAGTAAAAACAGTTCTAAGAGGGAAATTTATAGCAATTCAATCTCACCTCAAGAAACAAGATAAATCTCAAATAAACAGTCTAACCCTACACTGAAAACAACTAGAGAAAGAAGAACAAAGAAAACCCAAAATCAGTAGAGGGAAAGAAATCATAAAGATCAGAGCAGAAATAAATGAAATAGAAATGAAGAAAAGAATAGCAAAGATCAATAAAACTAAGAGCTGATTCTTTGAGAAGATAAACAAAATTGATAAACCCTTAGCCAGACTCATCAAGAGGAAAAGGGAGAGGATGCAAATCAATAAAATTAGAAATGAAAAAGTAGAAATCACAACTGACACCACAGAAATACAAAGGATTATAAGAGACTACTACAAACAACTATATGCCAATAAAATGGACAATTGTGAAGAAATGGACAAGTTCTTGGAAAGGTACAATTTTCCAAGACTGAACTAGAAAGAATTAGAAAATATAAACAGGCCTATCATAAATAATGAAATTGAAACTGTAACTAAAAATCTTCCAACAAACAAAAGTCCAGGACCAGATGGCTTTACAGGTGAATTTGATCAAACATTTAGAGAAGAGCTAACACCCATCATTCTCAAACTCTTCCAAAAAATTGCAGAGGGAGAAACACTCCCAGATTCATTCCAAGAAACGACCATCACCCTGGTACCAAAACCAGAAAAATATATCACAAAAAAAGAAAATTATAGACCAATATCACTGATGAGCATAGATGCAAAATCCTGAACAAAATACTAGCAAATGGAATCCAACAACACATTAAAAGGATCATACACCATGATCAGGTGGGATTTACCTCAGGGATGGAAGGATTCTTCAATATATGCAAATCAGTCAATGTGATGCACCATATTAACAAATTAAGGAGGGCTTCCCTGGTGGCGCAGTGGTTGAGAGTCCACTTGCCAATGCAGGGGACACGGGTTCGTGCCCTGGTCTGGGAAGATACCACATGCCACGGAGCAGCTGGGCCCATGAGCCATGGCCCCTGAGGCTGCACATCCGAAGCCTGTGCTCCGCAATGGGAGAGGCCACAACGGTGAGAGGCCCGCGTACCGCAAAAAAAAACACAAAAAAACAAAAACAAAAAAAATTAAGGAATAAAAATCGTATGATCACCTCAATAGATGTAGAAAAAGCGTTTGACAAAATTCAACAGCCATTTATGACAAAATCTCTCCAGATAATAGACGTAGAGGGGAGTACCTCAACATAAATAAAGGCCATATATGACAAACCCACAGCAAGCATCATACTCAATGGTGAAAAACTGAAATCATTTCCACTAAGATCAGGATCAAGACAAGGATGTCCACTCTCACCACTCTTATTCAACATAGTTTTGGAAGTCCTAGCCCCAGCAATCAGAGAAGAAAAAGAAATAAAGGGAAATAAATTGGAAAACAAGAAGTAAAACTGTCACCATTTGCAGATGACATGATACTATACATAGAAAATCCTCAAGATGCCACCAGAAAACTTCTAGAACTAATCAATGAATTTGGTAAGGTTGCAGGATACAAAATTAATGCACAGAAATCTCTGGCATTCCTATAAACCAACAACGAAAAATCAGAAAGAGAAGTTAAGCAAACACTCCCATTTACCATTGCAGCAAAAATAATAAAATACCTAGGAATAAACCTGCCTAAGGAAGCAAAAGACTTGTACTCAGACAACTATAAAACATGCAAAAAATCAATGATGACATAAACAGATGGAGAAATATACCATGTTCTTGAATTGGAAGAATCAATATTGTGAAAATAACTATATTATCCAAAGCAATCTACAGATTCAATGCAATCCCTATCAAACTATCAATGGCATTCTTCACAGAATTAGAACAAAAAGTTTTACAATTCGTATGGAAACATAAAAGACCCCAAAGAGCCAAAGCAATCTTGAGACAGAACAGCAGAGTTGGAGGAATCAGGCTCCCTGACTTTAAACTATACCACAAAGCTACAGTAATCAAGACAGTATGGCACTGGCACAAAAACAGAAATATAGATCAATGGTACAGGGTAGAATGCCCAGTGATAAACCCATGCACATATGGGCACCTAATTTACGACAAAGGAGGCAAGAACATACAATGGAGGAAAAACAGCCTCTTCAATAAGGGGTGCTGGGAAAACTGGACAGCTACATGTAAAAAAATGAAATAAGAACACTCCCTAACACCATACACAGAAATAAACTCCAAATGGATTAAAGAGTTAAATGTAAGGCCGGACACTATAAAACTCATAGAGGAAAACATAGGAAAAACACTCTTTGACATAAACCACAGCAAGATCTTTTTTGACTCACCTCCTAGAGTAACGGAAATAAAAGCAAAAATAAACAAATGGGACTTAATTAAGCTTAAAAGCTTTTGCACAGCAATGGAAACCATAGACAAGATAAAAAGACAACCCTCAGAATGGGAGAAAATATTTGAAAATGAAACAACAGACAAAGGATTAATCTCCAAAATATACAAATAGCTCCATGGAGCTCAATATCAAAAAAACCCCAAACAATGCAGTTAAAAAATGGGCAGAAGACCTAACTAGGCATTTCACCAAGGAAGACATACAGATGGCCAAGAGGCACATGAAAAGATGCTCAACATTACTAATTATTAGAGAAAAGCAAATCAAAACTACAATGAGGTATCACCTCATGCCAGTCAGAATGGCCATTATCAAAAAATCTAGAAACAATAAATGCTGGAAAGGGTATGGTGAAAAGGCAGCCCTCCTGCAGTGTTGGTGGGAATGTAAATTTATACCACCACTATGAAAAACAGTATTTTTAGTTCCTTAAAAAACTAAAAATAGAACTACCATATGACCCAGCAATCCCACTACTGGGCATATACCCTGAAAAAACCATAATTCAAAAAGAGTCATGTACCACAATGTTCATCGCAGCACTATTTACAATAGCCAGGACATGGAAGCAACCTAAATGTCCATCAACAGATGAATGGATAAAGAAGATGTGGCACATATATAAATGGAATATTACTCAACCATAAAAAGAAATGAAATTGAGTTATTTGTAGTGATGTGGATGGACCTAGAGTCTGTCATACAGAGTGAAGTAAGTCAGAAAGAGAAAAACAAATACTGTATGCTAACACATATATATGGAATTTTAAAAAAATGGTACTAATGAACCTAGTTGCAGGGCAGGAATAAAGATGTAGACATAGAGAATGGACTTGAGGACACGGGCTGGGAGGGGGAAGCTGGAGCAAAGTGAGAGTAGCATCGACATATATACACTACTGAATGTAAAATAGATAGTTAGTGGGAAGCAGCAACATAGTACAGGGAGATCAGCTCAGTGCTTTACAATGACCTATAGGGATGGGATAGGGAGGGTGGGAGGGAGGCTTAAGGGGGAGGGGATATGGAGGCATGTGTATGCATATGGCTGACTCATTTTGGTGTACAACAGAAACTAACACAGTAATGTGAAGCAATTATACTCCAATAAAGATCAATTTTAAAAAAAAAAGAAAAAAGAAAGAAACTGACCCAGAAATGAAATTTGAGTGATTACCTTTATCAGTGGTAAAACTGGATTGGAAAATGTCATTTGGATCCAAGGCCAAAATGAGTCTTCCTACAACAACATCTTTGAAATTGACTGTACCCAGCTAGTCACAGATGTGGCAGCTGGAGGAGCCAGGGCCTCCCTGGTAGGGTGGAGAGTCTGGCCCTGGTGAGGTTCCAACACAGTGGGCAGAAACACAGGAAGAAAAGGAGAAGGATCTTCCCTCCCAAAAGACACTCAGAAACCTGGGCTGTAAGAACTGAACTGAATTACTAACCACAATAGATGAGAGTACAGAAGGAAGAACACAGAATTCTTCCAACTTCCTCTGGTTTTAAGGTCGGATTTTTAAGAAACAACACATATGCCAAGGAAAATAGGCTTTAGATCATGTTTAAAGATCTTGCATGCCTGAAGTCTCTAAAGGAACTTTTAAAAAGTATGCCAATTTTGTATTGTTTAGTTACTCACTCAAATGCAATTTTTGTATTTTGATTAAAAAAATAACATTAGGCGGGCAACATCATATTGTCCAAAGGTCTTAGGGAAAGCAGGAGCCTTAAGTAGGCGTAACTGTTTACTGACTGTCCATCCTGTCCCAGTAGCCATGGTGGCATATGTACATAAGTGAGGTCATTTGCTCACACTTGAAATTTGTGACATTTTCCACTTCTAACACTGCAATCTTTCCATCTGACCCAGAAATCTAAATATCCAGCTTTTCAAAGGAAGAATGTCAACTCTATAGAGATTTAGCAATCCAGCAAGTAAATGGCTTCTCAGATGCGGAAAAAAGTATGCTGGCTCTCAATAAAGTACACTCCATTAAAATTTAGAAGCAGGATGAAATTGTGTTATTGCTTTAATGTTTGAATTGTCTCCTATGTGGGTTTGTAATGTGTTATTTCACATTAGGTCACTTAGAAAGAGTTTTCAAATTATTAAAAGTTCATTGTTAATAGAGTGATGGAAAAAGAAGAACAAAGTGTCCCCCCCGCAACTCCAGAATCCTCCACCCTCTCCAAATACCAACACCTGGAATAAGCCATGCTGTGCTTTCATAAAAAGCTGTTGGAGGCCAGAGAAAAACAGACCAGATAGAATTAAGAAAAATGGATGTATCCCACTGACCCTGAGTATAGAAGAGAAATGTGGAGAATGTGTGAATTATTAGCACAGTAGAAAAATATTTTATTTAAGAGCCACATCTTCACAGCACTACCTGAAGGGTTTCACTCAAGCTGCAAAAAGAGTACAGATTAAAAGCTCGGGATACTTAAGAATCCATCATGTTGTGTGTAAGAGAATCGTAAAATCACCAGCAAAAAACGACACAGTGTGAGTCCCAACTTGTAAACCATTAAGCTCCCAGGCATGCATCATACTTCATCCTAAGGGGCAAAAGGCGAATTAAAACATGAATTTGCCAGTTCTGCCTATGGAGTGGCTCTTTCTGACAATAGAGTTTATCTCTTAAGGAATCAAGGGTTTCATTGTATTTTGTTTTGCATTCCTCTTCAATGAGACATGAAATGAATTTACATTTTAGGTCTTCATAGTAAAAGACTGCAAATAAGTCGTTGCAATTTGTTATCTACGAAAGGAAGAAAGGCAGGGAGGAAGGAAAGAAGGGAAGGAAAGGAAGAAAGAAGGAAGGGAGGGAGGGAGGGAGGGAAATAACTGTCTTTGCCCTTAATTTAGTGAGTCCTTGGACAATTCATGGGCCACCAGAATAAGAGCCTTATCTAAAAATATAATAATAATATCTGCTCTACGTTGCACACTTTCTTTCTTTTATGGTAGAGTCAATCTAATGAACACTGCTGTATGTTATATGGGAAAGTTGTTGAGAGTAAAGCGTAAGAGTTCTAATCAAGGAAAAAAAATATTTCTTTTTCTTTTATTTTGAATCTATAGGAGATGATGGATGTTCACTAAACTTACTGTGATAATCGTATCATAATGTATGTAAGTCACATCATTATGCCTTACACCTTAAACTTACACAGTGCCATGTGGCAATTATATCTCAATAAAATGGAAGAAAAAAAGAGTCAGTCTGCATCTGCTCACCTCATTTGCAAACAGCCCTGCCAGTTCAACACTTGGCAGTAGAGGAAACTGGTGTTTACAGAGACAAAACATTTTGCTCCCAGTCACCCTTTTATTAAGTGGCAGAGCAGGGCTTTTTTTTTTCTTTTAATTCAATGCATAGTTTTTTAATAACTTATGAATTAAGGAATCAAAAACAGAAAATATTTGGAACTAAGTGATAATGGAAGTACTCTTTATCAAAATTAACGGAATATTGCCAAAGTACTTGTAATTTATAAACTTCACATATATAATAGAAAAAGAACAGAAAAAAATAATGAGCTATGTGTTTAAACTTAACAAGTTAGAAGTACAACAGAATAAATGAAAAGAATAGGAAAAACAATGGAGAAAGCAGGAAATGACATAGAAAACAAAATTTGCCTTGGATTTATATGGAAGTAACATATTTGCTGGTCAAGAATCGTTGAATACTAGCAATTACGGTTTAACCTAAATATAGTTGAGACAATAAACTGTAAACTATGAAGCCTAAAGTTGATCCTTTGGAAATATGAGCAAAATGGAAAGAGAATGGCTGTATGAATGAAACAAAGCTGGAAAAATCTCTTTTTGTCACTTGTTTTTTGTGTGACATTGAACAACTATCTATTTTTTTTAACATCTTTATTGGGGTATAATTACTTTACAATGGTGTGTTAGTTTCTGCTTTATAACAAAGTGAATCAGTTATACATATGTTCCCATATCTCTTCCCTCTTGCGTCTCCCTCCCTCCCATCCTCCCTATCATAGGTGGTCACAAAGCACCGAGCTGATCTCCCTGTGCCATGGGGAGGGGGAAGGGTAAGCTGTGACAAAGTGAGAGAGTGGCATGGACATATATACACTACCAAACGTAAAATAGATAGCTAGTGCAGAGCAGGGCTTTGATTTCCAGCTCTGACTGATTCTAAAGCCGTGTTCTAAAAAAGTTTCTCAGTCTTGACACTACTGTCATTTGGATCTGAATAACGTCTTTGTTGCAGGACTGTGTTGTACACTGTGGGATATTTAACAGCATCCCTGGTTTCCACCCACAAGATGCCAGTAGCACCCCCCATCTCAGGTGTGACCACCAAAACTGTCTCCAGATATAAGCAAATGTCCCTGGGAGGCAGAAGTGCCCCCAGTTAAGATCCAGTACTCTAAACTTGTCTTACTCAAAAATGTGGACTTTACACAAATTACCAGCCAGCCAACATAATTGGGCCCGAATGTGAATTAACTATGTCACTAAGCATACTGTTTAAATCCAATGATGTTTCTTCTTTTCATAGCAAGACATTTTCAATGAAAAAAGCAGTGTGTGGCTTTTCATTGTGGGGCAAGCTCTTTATGTCTTCAAAGACCGCACTGTGTGACAGGGATGCTCTAAATCAAGGTGCTCTATGGCCTCCATGAAATGGTGATGTTCAGTGAGAATTTGGAAAATCAATAGTATGCGAGTTGTTTTTCCTCTTAAGCCTGTGTTAAGCAGTGTTTATTCTGGCAAAACATAGCCCATCAGTGACAAGATGATGGTAAAGTAGGGCTTCAGAAATGGCTTTCAGATTTAGTTTGAGAGTGGATTGTATTGCTTGCTCCCTGACCTTCAATTTCCAAGATAATATTCCCAAGTGGAAAATCTCAGTGCCCAGCTGGACAGCCTGTCCTTCACCACATTATTACAAGGTCTAAAATAACTCAGCCCAGAGTCGCCATATCTACCTACAGGTTCCTGGGGACTCTGTGGTCCCCGCCGTCCTCCACGGCTGCTGCTCTTCCCCAGGCCCACCTGTTCCTGTACCAACTCAGTAGAGTCTATCTTCCATCTCATCAACCAATACCCACCAATATTAATGATAATGAGGGGCAAAATAACTACAACAACAGCAATACTGTCCAGAAATAATTGAATGCTTCATTATGTGCAAGGCATTCATTAAGCTCTGGATATGCATTAGGTCACATAATTCTCACCATAACCCCATGAAGTAGGCATTACTTTAATCTCCATTTTACAGATAAGAAAACTGAAATCAGACTTGGTCTGAGTACTTTGAGAGAGGTGATTAGACCAATCAGTCCCTGATAGAACACCAAAATCTCTTTACTTTTTTCTTTAACTTTTTTTTTCATATTCTTTTCAATTATGGTTTATGACAGGATACTGAATATAGTTCCCTGTGCTCTACAGTAGGACCTTGTTGTTCTTTAACTTTTTGTTCCACAAAATTTCCATCATATTTAAAAATAGAAGAGTATAATAGTTCTCATGAATCAGTTGCCCGGTTACACCAATTACAAACCATGGACAATCTTGTTTTATCCATAACTCAGTCCTCTTCCTCCTACACTTATTACTGTGCAGCAAATCCCACACAGCATCATCCAGCAGTGTTTCAGGGTGTATATCCAAAAGAGAAGGACTGTTTTTTAAAAAACGTAGCCGTTATCACAACTTAAAAATATTGTCAGTAATGTCTAAAAATATTAAATACCAGTTGTATCATAATTGTTAATAATGTTTCTTTTGCTGTTTTATAGCTTGTTTAAATCAGAATCAAAATCAATTCATGGCAAACAGTTCATTTATGACTTCAGTCTCTTTTAATTTCTCTTTTTATTTGCAATTTATTTTTTGGGAAGAAAACTGAGTCATTAGTCCTCTAGAGCAGGCATCTATGTCACATTTTCTTGTTTATTTTTTTTCAGCCCTTTTAAAATGTAAAACCATTCTTACCTCGAGGGTGTACCCACCCAGGCAAAGAACAAGCTTTTGATTACTATGATAGAATGTCTCACTTTCTGGATTTTGCTCTTTGCAAAAAGCTCATGGTGTCAGCAACATGTTCATCTACTCATTGTATTTCCTATAAATAGTGGTTGGATCTAAAGGCTTTATCAGATTCAGGTTCAGTTCTTTTGACAAGAATCCTTCAGAGGTGGTCGTGTGTTCTTCCATCTCGAGATACGTAATGTCTGGGTTGTTTTTTTTTTCTCACCCCAGATTTGTTTTTCAACATCAGTGTCCTGTGTAGGTCCTTGACCTCAAAGAATTTTGTCTCTTATGAGAACATAAAATAAATATATACAAAAATATAACAACAATACCAAATTAGTGATTCCTTTAACTCATTCCTGCAGTGTTTGTTGAGGGACTACTCTGTGCTAGGCATCAAGTTAGGTGTTTGGGATACAGAGACTCCACCCTCAAGGAGTTCAGTCTTGTGGCAAGTGCTTTGCTGGAGTCAAGTACAACAGCAACCAGTAAAATAACCAACCTGGCTTTTAGAAAACCAGGGAAGCTGCGCCCAACAAGAAGGAAATAATAAGAGTGAGAAGTATTTGGAGGAGGGAGAAATCAGGTCCTCTTGGTCTGGACCAAGGATGCTTCACTGACATGTGATGTGAGTTGGACCTTGAAGGATAAGTAAATGGGCGGCAGGGGGGGGGGGTGATGGTGGGGCAGGTCTTGATGAAAAGGACAGGTGTGAACTGAAGTGCAGTGTCAGAGAGGGTGGAGTGTGTGGATGGCCAGGGAGATGAACCGCTGGGTGAAGCAGAGGGACTGTGTAAAGCATCACAGGCAGAAACCTATCATTTTATGCAAAAGCCAATTTCTAAAGTCTCCAGAATCAGAGGATCTTTTAGGAACCCTAGTGGAGTAGCAATAGCAAAAAAATTTGAAAAAGTGATATCAAACTCATTTATTTTCATTATCTCATTTAATCTTCATAGCAATACCATTAGCTAAGGATTATCATTCTCAGTTTTATAGCTGAGAGAAAGGAGTTACAGAATTCTTAATTCTCTCCTACCCAAATTTACCCAACTTGTAAATGCCGGAACAAGAATGTGAACTCAGTTCTGTGCTACTACGAGCTCATATATTTTCAACCACAACACTCTGGCTCTACCCTAATTCAAAAGCATAGATCCCCCTAGAAGAATATTGGTAAGTGATAACCTAATCTCTGCTTAAACATCTCTGATGTTGGGGAGTATTCAGAAATATCACAACCCACCTCCTATCACAAGTAGGAGGAACTACTGCATTCCTTTCTCAGATACTCATTTCTGCCCCAGATCACTTAGATAACTTTTTAAAAAATTTAGGCCCACCTCATTAAAAAGAAAGAATTTAAAAAGAAAGAAATATACAGGCACACCTCAGAGATATTGCAGATTTGGTTCCAGACCACTGCCATAAAGCGAGTCACGTGAATATTTTGTTTCCCAGTGCATATAAAAATTATATTTATACTCTACTAGTCCATTAAGTGCATAATAGCATTATGTCCAAATAAACAATGTACATACCTTAATTTAAAAATGCTTTATTGCTAAAAAATGCTAACCATCATCTGAGACGTCAGTGAGTCATACTCTTTTTGCTGGTGGAGGGTCTTGCCTCCAGGTTGATAGCTGCTGACTGATCAGGGTGACTGCCGCAGGTTTGGTTCGCTGTGACAATTTCTTAAAATAAGACAACAAAGAAGTTTGCCGCATCCCTTGACTTTTCCTTTCACTTGAACATATAGAAGCCATTGTAGCATTATTAACTGACTTAATTTCAACATTGTTGTGTCTCAGGGAATAGGGAGGCCCAGGAAGAGGGAGAAAGACGGGACTGGTCATTGGAAGAGGTTAGAGCACACACACCGTTCACTGATTAAGTTCACCATCTTACAGGGATGCGGTTTGTGGGCCCCCAAAACAATTACAATAGTAACACCAAAGATCACTGGTCACAGATCACCATAAAACATCATAATAATAATGAAGAAGTTTGAAATATTGTGAGAACCACTAAAATGTGACACAGAGACACGAAGTGAGCAAATGCTGGTGGAAAAATGGCGCTTGGTAGACTTGCTCAATGCAGGGTTGCCACCAGCCTTCAATTTGTAAAAACTGCAAATGTAGTATCTTCAAAGTGCAGTAAAACAAGGTATGCCTCTATAGTAAAATAGTAAGCTTGAGAAAAGAGGAGGAAAGCAAATCATCTACCAGATTGGTCAATCCAGTTGCTCTGACTGATATAAAATCTGGCTCGAGTCTCCAAGAGGAAAAGGGGGTGGCGGTGTGATGAATTGGGCAATTGGAATTGACATGTATATGCTGATGTGTATAAAATGGATGACTAATAAGAACCTGCTGTATAAAAAAATTAAATTAAATTTAAAAAGTAAAAAAGAAACCAAAGGGCAGGGGAGGGGAAAGGAAGTGGAAGTAGGAAAGCAGAGTAGAAATTCATATTTATTAAGCCTCTCTGTGTGTGGCACTGTGCTGGCACTGATTATTTAACATAATTCATTTAATGTCAAACATCCCTGCGAGGTGTTTGAGACATGTTAACATTTTTTTTCTTTGAAGACAAAATTCTTGAGTGTTGATCCAAAGAAGTATTTCACATAGGAGGATATTGAGTTATATCGGAGCTACAGTTTTCGGAAAAGCTTCACAAACAGCACACACGAAGACGGCTCTGCCAAAATCTGCGTCTTCGGCCACCTTTGCCAGTTAATACCCAAATATTGGCAACCTCATGAGAATGAAATGATCGCAGTGTGCAATTTCCCTGTGTCCTAATTTTGTATGAGTTCCGACTGGGGTGAGTAGTGAAGACTAGCGTTATCCAAGAAGACTAGTAAACAGAAATAAAAAGCAGAACAAATGATGCTTATGATTAAAGCAGACAAGCAGATAAGTATCTGACAGATGGGGTGGGATGCAAAATAAGATAAGGGTAAAGTCAAATCTATATAATTTGAACTTCAAAAGGGGGCTGGTAAGACCATTTTCTCTACAGCAGATGGTCTCAAGAGAATAGATTCTTCTGGTTCAAAGCAGGATTCCTAAAGACAGCTTCCCCCACGGAAGTTATTTCTCCTTGGTTCACACACATTAGCCTTGGTAGCGTTTGGTGGTAAGAGAGAACCATGGTATGTGCTGTAGAGTCGGATTATTAATTGATGATTATTCCTATAAGAACATTAATGCACATGAATGATGCAATAGGCTGCTAAGATTGAGGGGGAAACTTCTATTCAAATATCTGGTTCAAGGTCTCTCAAAGTATTTCTGAAACAAGCTGAAAATAATATTTTTTAAATGAACTTAAATATTTATACTGGATGTAGTCATTCTTTAGATGTTACTAAGCTGGACATTTTCAGTGCTTAGATCATGCAGATCTACTCCTATGAGAAACAATAATTACTGAGTGATTATGTGTAAATATTTCCCTGTCATTTCTTTAGAGAGTGACCCTCCTAGGTTAATGCGAAGTGGGCTAAAAATACTGATTACAGAAATGAGTATGAAATGTTGTAATTTCCAATTATTCTAAGAAATTGGTCTTGGAAATCCTGAATTATGAAGGATAAAGCGGCTCCAATTTAATCTGTGAAACAGGACTTTAATTTAGAGCCTTTGCTCAAGTTAGCAAGGCAAATAAGACAGAATAATGGTGGGAGAGTAATATTGTCAACAGGTGCCCTCCAGTGGCAGAATTTGAAGCACTTCTTAGTCAAGGAAAATTCAAAGTGTCTTCTATTTCAAGTCTCAGGTTTTTTGAACAGATGGACCCAAATCTTTTGAGACCCTGATAGTTAAGAATAAATCCACAAAGTCTTTAGATAGAGCTTTGTTTTACATTGTACAGTCGTTGTAAGATGCCGGTGAAGGAGACTGTTTGCCTTTAAAGTCGTCTCCGGAGGGCAAAAGGCTGAGAGCCACAGGTGCTCAAAGTCAATTTCAATTGACTTAGCAGGAAGAGGTGGGGAAGGTAGTTTTGAGTCCTCAGGCTCATTGATCTTACTTTTATCACATTCCTTTGTGACACCCCTTTGTGCTTGAAGGAATCCCCCTCTGGAATGAGCAGGTCCTCACATGGAGGTGCAAGGCCTTTGCTTCTTGTTGGAAGCACAGCCATCCTGCCCGCTGATGTGGGTGTTTGGCTGTTGGCCGTGCATTCATGTGACAAATGTCTAGCTTTGGGTGTCCTAGTCATACTCTGGATCATTTAGTTCCCTTCTTTTTTTTTTTTTTCTTTTTTAACATCTTTATTGGAGTATAATTGCTTTACAATGCTGTGTTAGTTTTTGCTGTATAACAAAGTGAATCAGTTATACATATACATGTGTTCCCATATGTCTTCCCTCTTGCATCTCCCTCCCTCCCACCCTCCCTATCCCACCCCTCAAGGTGGTCACAAAGCATCGAGCTGATCTCCCTGTGCTCTGTGGCTGCTTCCCACTAGCTATTTATTTTACATTTGGTAGTGTATATATGTCCATGCCACTCTCTCACTTCGTCCCAGCTTCCCCTTCCCCCTCCCCGGGTCCTCAAGTCCATTCTGTACGTCTGTGTCTTTATTCCTGTCCTGCCCCTAGGAAATCCTCGTTCTTCAGAACCTTTTTTTTTTTTAGATTCCATATGTATGTGTTAGCCTACGGTATTTGTTTTTCTCTTTCTGACTTACTTCACTCTGTATGACAGACTCTAGGTCCATCCATCTCATTACAAATAGCTCAATTTCATTTCTTTTTATGGCTGAGTAATATTCCATTGTATACATGTGCCACATCTTCTTTATCCAGGCATCTGTCGATGGACACTTAGGTTGCTTCCATGTCCTGGCTATTGTAAATAGAGCTGCAGTGAACATTGTGGTACATGACTCTTTTTGAATTATGGTTTTCTGAGGGTATTTATTTCCCTTCTTATTTTAAAGTCTGCCTTGACCACCTCACGATGTCTCTGGGTCCTGTCTGTTCCCATCTGATCTCCCACAGTCTCCCCTCACCTTCCTCCAGGGTCTTCCTTTTAGCAAGTGTCCATGTCTTCACTTTCCTTTGGAGCTGAGGGACTGGATAAGCCTGTCAGACATCAAGGGAGGCCTGAGGCACGTATATTCTAGAGCATCTTGGTATATTAAAACATAGAGAAATGCCAAGATAGATTTAGCAGAGTTGTAACCTATTTTGTGGTTCCAAAACTGGAATACCTTTTTCCATTAATAATTTTAACACCAATGCAACATTGTTACCAAACCCAGTTTCGGCTGCTCGCAACTCAGTAGCCAATAATTGGAGAGGCAATTGTCAGTAGAAAGGAAAGGTGCTTTAACCTGAAAAGCCAGCAATCTGGAGGGATGGTGGACTCCAAAGAGTCTGCTCAGCCATGACATTTTTTAAGGGAAAAATGGGGGGTGGGTGGGAAGAATCTCAGTGAATCATCATCAAGGCCGGAGGTAGGGTTTGGCATCATCCTCTGTTGCCTGCAGACTGGCTGACTCTTTCTTCAGATGGTATCTTGCCCAAGTGATCTGCCTGCAGGATTGCTTAGGGGGCTGTTGAGGGCAGAGAGCTAGTCATTTTTTTAACCGCTTAAATCTTTATTCTTACTTCTTTTTGTCTAGGAAAAGAATCAACAGGTTAGACGGGGCACGGTGTGCATTCAGGAGAGCGTAAGTCAGGAATTAGGTTAAATTACCTAGTGATCTCATTCCTATAATTAGGTTCCTTTAAGGTTAGAGGGGAACAGAAATGGGCGAACGGGAAAGGAGCAAACGAGCTGTTTTCAGTATAATTGTATTACCTGTAAGATGATTACAGGTAATACTTTAAAAAATTTGGCTCCAAGTAAACTATGAAAAGGGTGGTCTAGTAGAAGCTGATCAGTTTAAAGGTGTCTAAAGAATACCGTCCTCTTTCAGCCCTGTCAGTACATCTCTCTAACAATAAGTATTAATTCATTGCGAGAAAATACGGTAGCATCAAAAGTCTAAAATGATGCCACATCAAAAATGTAAGCCCTTCCGAAATGGGAAATGTGGGCCAAGTAAATGGCTCAGCCTTTTTTCCAAGACAGTGCGTGAAAAGTAGAGTGTTTCTATGCAACTAAACATGGAAGTGAGTTTAGGCACAAAAACAAGTAGGAATTGAGGAAAGTATTTCAATTAGAGAAAAGAAGTAGAAAATCTCTTAGTAACAGCCACCCACGTAAACCTCAGTCAGTTCATCTTCAGAACACAAATTTTAACTGCACAAGAAGCACTTGGGTCCACCTCCCCATGCACCACAGATTTAGCGAGGGAGGGTAAATTTATAGGGACAATAATCGACTCAGAATGGAAGCTGATGGTTGAGGAGTTCTCTTTTTGGATACCCATCTCCAGTAGGGATTGTTCATATTCTAATGATGTTATCAACTCGTCCTAATATTTTATAGCATCTGGAGGAAATGGGAAAAGCTCATTATAGTTGACCTCCATTAGCCTTGTCACCGTAGGCAAACTTCACTCCAAGTTTGCAGGTAGATGTAAGCAGTCAAGCAGAGTTTGGAGTGTAAATCAGAACTCCTGTTTAAGGAGACAATAACCTTAATACCCTCTGCATCAATTACGTCATTTTCTTCTCATACAATCTAAGAAAGCATGTGGCCCAGTCTCACTCAGCCTCAACAGGTCACATGGGTGTTTAGAGCATATAAATTTAACTTCTAATCTCTCCACCTTTGCATTTTGCTATTTGAAGTTTCCTTAACAACGATTCTCTGGTTGCTAAAATGTTACATTATAATCCCTCTCCATTGTTGTGATATTTTGACCAGCATCTAATTCTTCATGGATTTCCTCGCTGTTTAATGCTAGGAATGAAATGTTCAAAATCAGTATTGCAACAGTAAAGGATCAAGAGGGTGGAGCCATGGAACAGCTTAAGGAGAGTGAAATATTTGGTCCATGATGGGAAGTGATTTCATTTTGAAAGCAAATGTTTGAAAGCGAATTGTATAATTTAACATCTCTTTCCACTAAATCAGTGATTTAAAATCTCTTTTGGATCACAGACACCTTTGGGAAACTATAGAAAGCTATAAACCCTCTCCTTCCGCCTTTATGACTTGCACCCGAAAATGTACCTAAGCACACAGGCACTAAATGTCACGTGCAGGTCCAGGGGATTCATTGACTTCATTTTAGAATGTTTCCTCCAGATCAGTGATTTTCAACTGGAGTGATTTTGCCCTTCCAGGAACATTGAGTGATGTCTGGAGACATTTTTGATTGTCACAATTGAAAAGGCACTACTGGAATCTAGTGGGTAGACAGGAAAGGGATGATATCCTATCATGTATTGTTACAGGCCCCGCAGAACCAAGTTGAACGTTTCTGTTCAAAATGTCAACAGTGCCAAGGTTAAGAGAAGCTGCTCCAGATCTGCACTGTCCAGCACAGTGGTCACGAGCCAGTATGGCTATTGAGCTCTTGTAATGTGGCTAGACTGACCTGAGATGTGCTGTCAGTGTCAAATACACACCAGATCCGCAAAACTTTGTATAAAAATGTAAACTATCGCATCAATATATCTACATGGTGAAACAATATTTTGAATATATTTGGCTAAACAAAATGTATTATTAAAATTAACTTCACCTCTTTGTTTTTACTTTTGGTCATGTGGCTGCTAGAGAATTTAAAATTACATATTTGGCTCACATCTGTGGCTCACATTACATTTTTATTGGATAGAGCTAGACTCTGTATAACATGGAATCAATGCAAACTAATTAAGAGTTTGATTCTAAATTAGGGGACAACAAGCTGTAGCCTGGAAGCCAAACCCAGCTGCCACCTGTTTTTGTAAATCAAGTGTTACTGGAACACAGTCCCACTCATTTGTTCACCTATTGTCTGTGGCTGTTTTCATGCTCCAACCAGAGTTGAGTGTTATGACATAGATCAGATGGCCCCAAGAAAGACTCAAATATTTATTATCTGCCTCTTCAGAAAAAAGTTTGCCAACCCCAGATCTAAGGGTGTATCCACTACATGGGTGAGATAAAAATGTTGTCATCCTGACAGTAATAATGTTTTCATAGCTGAAGTAAGCAGATCTGGGACTGGCTAAGCCACCCTCATATGACTGTACTTTACATTCCTATTCAACTGGAAGATGGCTCTTTACAAAGGAGACTAAAAAAGACAATATCTCACATTAGAAACAGATCATTAGTTTAGTCAACAAAAATTTATTGAGCACCTACTCTCTGCCAGCCACTCTTCTAAGAGGTGGAGATACAACAGTGAACAAAAGAAACAAAGTCCCGCCACTCACGGGGCATATAGTTCACTAGGAGAGCGAGAATATAAACAAACAGAGAAATATATGTCAAGTGGTGATAAGTGCAGTGAACAACATAATAGGATGAAGAGCCCTGGGGTGGAGGTGATGCAGTTTTATTTCGAATGAGACCACCATGGGAGTCTTCTCTGAGTGGTCAACATTTGAGAGTGTGGAAGACACACAATTGTAAGCTTTCCCAGAGGACAGTAGGATATTACGTGTTTAAATCTTAAGCGTGATCCAGCAATTGTACTTGTAGTAATTTAACATAAGCAATTATTAGAACAATTGTGCCAAAATATGTGCACAAGAATATTCCCTGGAGCAGATTCCTCATAACGCAAAAAGATGACAACTATGTAAGTATTCAACTAAATTTATTAAGTTAATCAATGTTCATGACATAGTTTCTCCAAAGAAGCAAAAAAAAGGTATTATAGCATAATGCAAGTATTATAGAACTTTTGTGTTTGCAGAGAAAAAAGTCTCAAAGACTTAGCACAAATGTTAAGACAACTAAATGGTAGAATTTTAGGTGTTTCTTATGTGCTTCTTTATACTTCTCTGTAAACAAGAAAAACAAATTTATTTAAAAACAGAAGGGAGACTGTAGTCCTCCAAATGAGCAAATGAAAAAAATTCCCATTAAACGTCACCCACAGTGTGATCATCTTTCACTGAAGCATCAGAAGTGAGTTGACAAGGTATAAGATAATTAATAGAATGAATAAAGTGAATTGCCTTTCAAAACAAATCCTGTAGATTCTGGGACACCAATCCCTTATATAATCTACCAGAGATTTAAGGTAAACCCAATTAATTCCTTAACCCATGGCCATGTTGAAATGCTTAGAGATGTCAAATGGACCAACAGGAAACTCCAGATAGAACAGAGATTACCTACCAATTGCAGGTGACAATTCCAGACCCTACGCTGCCCAGGAAAACTCAAAGTTCTCAGTGTTTCTCAAAGCATGGTCCTGGGACCACAACACAAGCATCATTTGATAATGGTAGTAGTAGTTGGGGATGGGAGGGGAGATGCTCATTTGGAATTTGGAGTCTTGGGTCCTACTTCACAACCATACCTGGGTGGGGTCCAGGATTTTCATGTATAAGAGATCCCCTGATGGATTCTTGTGCAAAGCAAGGTTTGAGAGTAAGTGCTTGTAGGAGAGGATGAGGATCCCTTTCAGTTCTGTTATCTCTTTCGCTTAGAAGTTCTAACACTATAAGAGAAGCCCTTGGGAAGGTAACGCCAATGGGGACTTACCTAATCATCCGGTAATTATTGAAAGAGGGACTCTTGCTTATGTTGGGCCTGTAAAGAGGACTGTGGCTGATACAGGCCAATGTAGCCTTGGCCTCCTTCAGAACAGTCCTGGTACTTTTTGTCGAAGAACTGAAACCAAGCTAACTTCCTGTCCCTGGTTAAAAAATTCTGGGATTGGACATATTTTCCCATACATATATTAATACTCTGAACAGGTAAAAATAAATACCTACGTGTTCCTGGAAGGAAATGCTTCCTCATGGAAGAGAGGAATGCCTACCAATTACAATAGCTTATTTATCAAGGCTTACAGCTTGTTCACTAAGACGAAATTTAAGACCTATCCTCTCTGTGTCTACCAATGACAGCTAATATGTCATAAAATATGCCCAATTCCAACCATTCCCCATCTCGCAAGACACACCTCAGAAGCATCCACACTGGGCCCTAAAACCTTATAAATACCCTTCCCTAACTTCCCCATTCTGAAACACTACTCAGCTCTGCCATGGTGGTGTCTCCCTCATGGCAGTAGGACTAATACACATAGCTTTGCTTAATCAACAGTCTATTCTGAAAATTTGTGAGATATTGACATTCAAGATGCCATTATTTCAGTCAATGTGGGTTGGCATAAGCCAGCTTCCCTGGGATATCTGTGACTCATACAAATTGTTTCTAGGCTTCGCTCTTCCCCTTTCAAGAACGTTAACGTTTCTTATTCCCAACTAAGGCTCTTGGCAAACATCCCCACCCAAAGTCGCATTTATCAAAGAAATACCCAGATGAAAAGCATAAAAGAAAAAAAAATCTGTAAAAGTTTTTGTAAGATTCTCTCCTAATTTAAATTCTAGAAATGCTTGTAAGCAGTGGCAGCTGAGTTTCACCTTTTATTAACTTCCTTGGTGCAACAGCTGTCTCACTGATACTTAGGATTTAGAGTTTAAGTTCCAACCTCAAAAGACAACCAGGGAGAACACACAGGAAAAAATCTGCAGCAAAAGTGAGCAGATTAAGAGCTAGAGCATACCTGGAGAACAAGGTCAGACATATCTGGATGGGTACTTGGCTGTCCTCTTTGAGGCTTGTGAGACCTTTGGCATCTCAGTGTTCCCAACCATCAGTTTCCCTAACTTTAAAATGGAAATTAAAATTGTGCAGTGGTTAGGATTAAATGCTAAAGCTAAAATACAAGCTCTCTAAATGCTAAACTAATTATTTTTGCAAACTGTATCTGAAAGCTCTCAGATGAAAGTTGAAATAAGATTTAAATGCGGGTTTACATTTGAATCCTGGTTCTTTCTCTTACTAACCTTGTGTCCTTGGGTAATTAATCCTTTTAAGTCTTAGTTTTCTTATGTACAAATCTTAAAATATTATTGCCCCATGGATAATAAATAAAATAATGTATTTAAAATACTTAGCATATCATTCCATTCAATCAACTCATACCTTGTCAAGGTATGTAATCTTCTGTGACTAATTTAGAGTAGAAGCAGAGAACTTTGAGACCATTCCAGTGGGATCCACCATTGTAGTAAGCCGAGATTTCTCTCCCTTTTGCTTTCAAAAGTCTCTGCTACACATCAGTTTGAACTCTAACCTGCCTTTAAAAAACAAAGAAACTCCTATAGTTCTGAATCTTTAGCTTTTCTCCACAAGTCCCAGCTACCTGATTAGGTTTCTCTTCCTTTGTCCTCCCTCTGTGTCCTTTTTGTTCTGTGCTTCTGCACTCATGTTTTAACCAGAGATGATTTCTTCAGGGACATACCCATGAAATCATCAAGAAGAGAATTTTAGGACGAGTGAACTGATGCCTTGAATGCGAACCTCTTCTAGGGCTAAAAATTATAAAATTGGAGGTATGTTAAGAAGCAGATATTTCCACAGTCTGTTAAGATATTCAGAGGCTTTCACTAGTACAAGTTTGCGTTATTTAATTTCTCGAGGGGCAGGCAAGAAAAATACCAAGAGTCTGCCTTTGGGGAGATGCCATTTCATGAGCAATCTAGCAGTAATAAACGGTAATGCTGGAATTTCAAGGAATCTTTTTTGAGGAAAAAATGAAACTCAAGGGCTTCCCTGGTGGCGCAGTGGTTGAGAGTCCGCCTGTCGATGCAGGGGACGCAGGTTCGTGCCCCGGTCCGGGAAGATCCCACATGCTGCGGAGCGGCTGGGCCCGTGAGCCATGGCCGCTGAGCCTGCGCGTCCAGAGCCTGTGCTCCGCAACGGGAGAGGCCACAGCAGTGAGAGGCCCGTGGACCACATAAAAAAAAAAAAAAAAAAATGAAACTCAAAAGCCTTTCAGTTCAAGAGACTGGCATAGGATGTTCTTCCTTTTCAATGATCTGCCTGTGCAGTCAGTAAATGTTTATTTAGTGACTGCAGCATCTCAGGCACTATAGCATTGGAAAGGAATTCCTGCAAGTTCACTGAGACCTGCGGGGATGACCTACATAATGGGAATGATTTTATGCAAGAGAAAGAAAGCGGGAAGTAGGGGTCAGAAGTGCAGTAGGCAGCCCAGGAATCTGAGGGTGGAAATAATATTGAGTGTGTTGGGAAAATGATGGGAGGAGGAGGTGAAGGGAAACTGTACTCGAAATATACTGTACTCAGGCAGATACAGCACAAGGATAAGGTGGTCCTATTACAAGTTGCAAAATGGACTTAGAGGCATGATCCAGTAGCAACATGAGGTTTCAACTCTTTAGAAGTGTGATCTGAATTCATGTCTGAGTCCAAGGCCTTGCTTTTAACCACTTCGTTGGGGTCTCTTTCAAAGTATCTTATACATGGCTGAACTCAAATGAGGTTCCTCCTAATCACACTTCGGCATCGTTCCTCCCCAAAGGCTTCCCTGAGTGCCTAATGCTGTCTTAGCTCCCTTCTTTCCTTCTCCCATCACATCCACTTCCTTCTCTTAATGATAATTCCAATCCCTCTGGACAAGAGCTGCTGCCTTGTTTTTCTCCCATCCTTGGACTAAGCTTTCTTGAAGCCAAAGATAGTCTCCTGTTTTCTGTAATCTCACCAGTGCCTAGTTTACTGTTGATACTCTATACAGTCTGTTGAATGTGGAGGTAAATGGATGAATGGATGTGGCTAGACCCATGGGTGGACGGACCTGTAAGTGACAAAAGCTAGGCATGAAGGCACTGCAGACTTGTTTACCTGAGAGGGGTCTAGGATAATCAGAGTAAAAGTAAGTAACAAGAGCTAAGCTGGCTGCTGTTTTTCAGTTTAGATATTGGTCAGTTATTGATCTAAGTGGAATTCAGAATCTAAAGTACAATGGTGAGTTTAGTCTAAATTTCCTACATCTCCACTAAAGTGAGAAGCGGCGGGGTGGGAGGGAGGTGGCAGGGGGACAACCCATGTTAGTTACTGCTCCATTCTGTGTTGTGTCCAGAACCCAGGGTCCCTGTTCCCCCATTGCTCCGGCTCTACGACGGTCTGCACGCGTGGCACTGTGGGTACTTATAGCTCCAACCTGAAAAAATGGCTGTTAATGCAACCTCTTCCTTATGAATTAGTCACAGGCAAGGGAGCATCTTGTGTTCCTCTGTACCTCCTTTCTTTACACTGTGCTAATGGAGAATAAGGCAAATTCTGAAGTCCTGTTCACTGTATGACCCTACTTGCATTAAAAAAAGGCCATTTAGGGCCTCCCTGGTGCCGCGGTGGTTGAGAGTCCGCCTGCTGATGCAGGGGACACGGGTTCGTGCCCCGGTCCAGGGAGATCCCACATGCTGCGGAGCGGCTGGGCCTGTGAGCCATGGCCACTGAGCCTGCGCATCTGGAGCCTGTGCTCTGCAACGGGAGAGGCCACAACAGTGAGAGGCCCGCGTACCGCAAAACAACAAAAAAAGGCCATTTATATGTGTATGAAAAAATACAGAAGAGACACACCAGTTGATAATGGTGGGTATTTCTGGAGTGGAGGGATGCTGGAGAATTGTTGAGCTTTTTATTTCTATTGTTTATGTTTTTTTCCTATAACTAAACTGTATACCTGGTAAAGTAAAAACAATGTAAAAGAGAGCAGTTCCGAACTCACAGCAATAATTGTGACCACTCTTGCTTTACCACTCGATATATACCTCTGATTCACCCCAAGTTCCTCGGGGGTCAGATCATGCCCTCAGGAGTCAGTTCCTTACACTTGAGCGCAGGGCTCTGAAGAGTAAGGACTAGATACCAAATGAATGAAGTCTCAGTTTCTGTTTTTAATTCGAACACCTGTGCTTTGAAGTGAACATGATGAATTTTTTAGTCCTCATCTAAAATTTGGAGAAAAGTCTGAAGGATATTTGTACACTTTGGGATTGCCAGTTGTTGAAATAATGTTAGCTTGAGGTCAAAAAGAAGAGAGAGCAGCAAATGCTGAGTCAGTTATGCAAACATTCTCATTGATTCTGACTAGCATTGAATGGTAAATGGTCTCCATCTACTTTCCACATTCTTCTTAAGCACATTTTTTCCTTTGCAAAGCAAGCTTGTCCTTAGGATGGCCTTTCAGGGGAAGCCTTTATCTTTGTACGCAATCTGACTGAGAGTCCAGGGAGGGACACAGAGGCCCACGTTCAATTTATTCCATCTCTTCTGAAACAGGCAAATCGTGCATAACCACAGCCAGCCGTGACAGGGTCTCACTGAGAGTGCATTTCATTAGGGCTGTCATTTTTCATGGGCTTCCAGCAGACCTGGTGAAAGGTTGACCTCATACCTCAAGCAGGGTCAGCTTTAATAATAAACACCAAAGATGGACAAAGGAAGAGCATCGCTGGGCTGGACCTGGATTTATGCACCAAGGACTAGAGCTATATGCATTGCTTCCAAATGGAATCAAGAGAGACTCCTTCCACAACATGGAAAGAAACATCCAGGAAAGCAGGGTAACCAAGAGTTAACAGAACAAACTTTGCAATTAAGTAAGTTGAATTCAATGCCAGGCTCTACTGGACCTCTGTGGGTCAATGACTCTCAGCCTCACTTTCCTCATCTGTAAAATGGGGAAAATATTAATCTCTATTCCATGGATTCCCTAAGAAGTTTAAAAAAGACAGTATATACGTTTCACTTAGCACAGTGCCTGGCATCCTGTTGGTACTTCATAAATGTTCTCATTATCGTGAACAGTTGTAGCATAGCAATGTGGGATAATTGGAAAAATCAAATAAATACTGCAGTAGGAGTCAGGCTCTGAATCCAGTCTCCATTCTGCCACTAATTATGTCATTGTGGGCAGCTGTATAATTTCTTGTTCTCCATTTCCTCATTGGTGAAATAAACAATTGGACTGGATTTAGGGTTGCAAGCTGGCAGCCTACAGATGTGCTTCATTTGGCCCCTTAACAATGTTCCAAAAAATTAGAGAAATTTCTCTGAACTATCTAGCTGTCTGGTTTCTAATAAAAATCAGGGCAGCATTTCCAGATGGCCATAACTGAGCAGCAGAAGGTTTTTAGACAGGGCGTCCACTGTCCAATTCACCACAGTCCCCAGCATGCCCTATTGTCTTACACTGAAACCACCTAATTAATGTGCATTTATTTCCTGGTCCCTGTAACCATTTAGGTTTACAACCCATGGTTTAGACCAGTGGTTCTTAACATTAGCATCACCTAGGGAGTGTTTAAAAATAATAGTGAAGCCTCCTCCCATACCAATTAAGTCAGTATATCTGTCCATGGAGCCTGGACACCTATATATTTTTTTAAAACTCTTCAGGTATTTGAAATCCACAACCAGGGTTAAGACCTGCTGGACAAACTATTCCCTAAGGTTCTGTCGGTGTGACAGTCTCCTGCTTCTGAAATCCTGAACTTTTACATTGCTCTAGCCTGAATGGGTAGACAGCTACTATATGAAAATTACATGTTCAAAGTACAACTACTACACATTAAACCATGATGAAATACAGCAAATGAGAACCTAAGCTATTCCTTTCTGTGCCTTCTCTATAACAGGCTTGGAGAACTTGGAGATGAATTTCATTTTGCTTATTCCAAAAAGAATCATTTAAAAAGAAAGGGTATACATAGGCTTTGTCACTTTTATATTTCCTTTTTGCATCTTATTAGTTACTAGCTCCTACATCAGGCTTCAGAAGCTCTTCTAGATTTATGTTTAGATGTCCCACTGTAATTACTCTAGGCAAGGAAGAAAAAATGTGCTATTACACACCCCATATTGTATTAATACCAAAGTAACATTAAAAATAACCTTTAGGGGCTTCCCTGGTGGCGCAGTGGTTGCGAGTCCGCCTGCCGATGCAGGGGACACGGGTTCGTGCCCCGGTCCGGGAAGATCCCACATGCCGCAGAGCAGCTGGGCCCGTGAGCCATGGCCGCTGAGCCTGCGCATCCGGAGCCTGTGCTCCACAACGGGAGAGGCCATAACAGTGAGAGACTCGCGTACCGCAAAAAAAAAAAAAAAAATTACCTTTAGCTAGGGACATAGTTTCCAAGTTTTAAAATATTCTCTTTAGCCTTCCTTTTTCCTTTCAGCTCCTCTGATTTTGTAGGGCTCCTATTAATAAACTTCATCTATTTACAACTTTTGGACAGTTTATCTTAATGCTCTTAAAATTTTAATTTTAAAAGATTAAAATGCATTTGATTTTATCATTTTTAATTTGCCTATTGCCGAATTTAATGTTTCTATTAACTGTGCTATCTAGAGAGTTTGGGGCAAAAACCAGGAAAGCAAAATTCAGGTTGCTATAAACCAGTATTTTTCAATTGAGGGAGATTTGCCCACCCAAGGCGACATTTGGCAATGACTGGAGACATTTCTGGGTGTCAAGAGTGGGAGTGTTGGTGCTACTGGCACCCAGTGCATAGAGAGCATTATGCTCCTAAACATCCTACAATGCACAGGACAGTCTCTGCAACTGAGTCATCTGCTGGCAGAGAATGATAATACTGCTGAGGCTGAGAAACCTTATATAAAGCTTTAAAAAAAAAAAAATTGCTCCATACATGTAAATTGTTGGTTTTCAATTCCTGACCATGGAAAAATCATTAAGGTGGCGCTTTCAATTTAAAAATGTGGACGATTATTTTTCCCCCTTCAAAGTACTTTGTGCTCTGAAGTGAAGGGTTATATGCAAATACTGGCCAATTAGTCTGTGGCTCAGTTAAGAACAGGAAGAGGACAGGGTGTGACAAGGACTCAGGAAAGGAGATGAGCAAAAGAAAAGTGTGTTTCATTATATTTATGCCAATTCTTCTATGCTTTACATCTTCATAAACAGAGGAAATTCTCCTGGGAAATTCAGCCCCTTCTTGGGGAATGAGAACTTGCCAATATTAATCAATCACCATCCTTACCAAGTGGCCTCAGAATCTATGCATCTCCTGTTGAAAGTGCATCATCGGCAAAGGATCGTCAGTTATAAATGGCCAAAGTCTGGCTCAAAGACACACTGTCAATTTCCAAGACTCAAATCTTCTGATTTTGAAGATGGTTCTGAGTTGGTGTGCATGTTCTCAGAGTGGGAGTTCTCACTGACCATAGTTATGCAAGATTCATGGCAGTTAAAAAAAAAAAAGCTACCTTTGAAATAAGACTTGGAATGGGATGAAACACACCCAATAACACTTTTCTTTTGGTCAGAACTTTATTTCACAAAAGATTCTTTTCTCCTAGCTCTGCCCGGCCCATCCACAACGTTCAACTGACCCATTATGAGAAGAAACTATGAATCTGAGGGTGCATGTTCTGGCTAAAAAGTAAAAGAAAAAGAAAAAAAAAAGTAAGACACACTATGTGGACCAAACCAAACAAAATATATGTTTGGGTTGTGGGACTGTGTCTGTTCTACCGGTCAGCAGCTTGAAACTGATGGACAAAAACTTTAGAGTCTCTTTAAGTTCAAAAAAATCTATGGTTGGATTTTTAGTAAGAAAACTCACCACTGCTAAGACATCTTTTTAAAATGCAGTCACTCCCCTCATTGTGTTGTTTTCCTGCTCAAAAATTCATCACGGCTTCCCACTGTTCTGCAAATTAAGTCCAAGCTTCAAAAAATGCTGAACTCTGAAATCTGACTCAAGCATCTGGTTTGCCCCTGATTTCCCAGCATCCTCTGACATTAGTTCTAGCTTTCAGCCCCGTAAGATTGCTTCTTGTTGCCTGCACGTGCTCTGTGCTTCCCCGTGCTGCATCTTTGCCCCTCGCCACCTCCAAGCAGGCTGCTCTCTCCTACCCCTTCTTGTCCAAAGCCGGTCATCCTTCACTCTCAAATGTCTTCTTTTTCAGATCTTCCCGGTTCCCCAGGGAGAAGATATCCATCCATAACGTTTTAAAACAGGCCCTGCCACAATCTACCTGATAGGGTGCAATGGATAAGAATTCAGGCCTGGGAGTCAGTTCTGCCATTAACGAGTGCTTTAGACTAGGCAATTTTTTTACCCTGTGAAACCTCAGCTTCCTCACCTCTCCTATGTCCCCTTGTCCACAGGAGCTGACAGGCCACATTTACTAGTTCATAAACTGGTTTTTGCAAGTAGTCCAGTCACACCATATATTTTCTTTCTTTTTCTTTTTTTTTTTTTTTTTTGCTGTATGCGGGCCTCTCACTGTTGTGGCCTCTCCCGTTGCGGAGCACAGGCTCCGGACGCGCAGGCTCAGCGGCCATGGCGCACGGGCCCAGCCGCTCCGCGGCATGTGGGATCTTCCCGGACCGGGGCACGAACCTGTGTCCCCTGCATCGGCAGGCGGACTTTCAACCACTGCGCCACCAGGGAAGCCCCACACCATATATTTTCTGTTCATACTTTTTATTGAACAACTGTTTTACTTGAATTTGTGTGTGTGAATATATGCATGTGTGTGTGTATATATATATATATATATATATATATGTACACCTGTTTCAAAGTTCTCCCCCTTGCTGAAGCCGTCTTCCCCTCCCCCAGTTCCTCTCCCCTCCCCCACTCAGCACCTTAGCCCCTCTGTTTCTGATTTCTTCTCTCAGTCTCTTCAGGCATTTTAAATGCCCCAGGCTCCATTATGCAGAGACGCTTACTCTCTGATTCCTGCGTCCACCCACAAAATTCTGAACTTACCTCCCATTTCTGTGAAGCAAGGGACTCTTCTGCTTCTTAGCAAGTAATGGAGAAATTAACATTTTTGTATCAGTGATAATAATAGTCCCCACCGCCTGGTGTTACCGTAAAGAGACCTGACATCTAGCCCCTAATTAAGTGCTCAAGTCTTAGATGATTGTCATAACAATCCATTGTGGTTTGTCTGTCTCCCTTGTGAGATTGTGGAAACGTTAAGAAGACTCCTCATTTATCCATCTTTCAATAAATACTGACGCAATTCTGTTCTCCACCTGGGTTCCACACTGCAGTCACTGAGGGAGTTTAAAAAAAAAACTCAGGTGCCCAAGCCAGATCAAGTAGATCAGAAGGCTTCCAGCGGGGCCTGGGGGGGATGGGTGGTCAGGGGTTTCCAGGTGATTTTAATGTTCGCCCTGGCTTGCAGGCCCAAGGAGAGTAATGTCTCACAGGCAGCAGCAATCATTGCTAATGCGGATCCCGCTGTGCTCATAGAGCAGGCATTGCGCTAAGCGCTTTCCTTGTAACATCTTCTCGTAGGCGTCTTTAGAGATCCCCAGGCGATGCCATTGCACCGCCCAGGTTGAGAAGCAGTGGGAGCTGCGGCATTAGTTTGGGAAGCTTCACTCCCTCCGCGTGAGGTAGGTTTGCTGTTGCCGCATTTTCCTCAGATGAGGAAACTGAGGTTAAGTGAGGTTGAACGTGTGCTCCAGTGCGTCAGTGAGCAAAGGTCAGTCGGGAGGATGCACGGCCAGCCTGAGCAGCTGGCCCGCAGGACGGAGGCCCGCTGTCCTCACCTGCCTTCTTTAGGAGGACGCAAGTCACCGTCACTAAACTGCGTGCCGTCGCTCTTGACCCCGCAGGACATGGTGCCAGGTAAGAGAATGTCCTTTGGATGCGCCATTTTCTTTTCCTATCACGGCCACTTCCTGTTTCTTTTGGTAGCTCTTCGTGTACGCTTACGGCATTTTACCCTCTCTCTGATGCTTTTTAGCTCAAGAGACTTAAAAGCCCAAATATATTGTTGTGTATTATGAAACAGTCCGGAGATCCTGACATAATTAAAAGAGGACATGACTGGATTTCAATTGCATGTTTGCAAATAACAGTATTCTCCCATCCGAAGGTATTTGATAATAATAGCCTACTTTTATGATTTTTCGCTGATTTTAAATGAAGCAAGGTGGAATAGTATGTGTTTTTACTCTAAAGAGTTTGCAGTTTGGGTTTTAGCTATGGGGGTGAATAAAATTTTACTTAAGGGATTTAGTTTAATGTCAAATGATTTTAAAGTACGAGAAAACAGAAAATCTAAGCCAACGTTTCCTTTATATTTTCAAGTCTTGATAGAAAAAAAAAATCGAACTCTCTAGCTAGAAAAAAGAAGTATCCAAGTTACAATATTGGCAATACATGAGATGTATTTTTATCAAAAAAGTATTTTTTGTTGGCTCATTTATGAAGCCATGCAGGTGGGCCAGGCTGTTCTCATTGCCTTCCCCTCCTTCCTTCCCTTCTATAAGCACCGGCGTCAATCTAGTCCCCATTTCGCCCACTCGATAGAAATCCCCCCCACTTCCAAGAGTCCAGATCCTGGTTGTCAAACTTGAGCATGCAGCAGAACCACCTGGTAATCCTGGGAGAACACAGATTTCTGAACCCCTCCTGTAGAGTTTCTGATGATGGTTCTGGGGTGGAGCCCCAAGTATTTGCATTTCTAACAAGATGCCGGGCAGCGCTGCTGATCCAGGAATAATACATTGGAAACCACTGATTTGCAGTGATCAAACGTACTATTAAGAGGTGATGCTGTGTGTCTTTTCTGAAGTTCAAAATTCAGGACCATGGTAGTAAAGCACAAATATCTTTACTGTCTTATCTAAAGGAGTGTTTTTGACTAACATCTGCTGACAATAATATATTAACCAAAAAGCAACAAGTGTTTATTGAGCCCTCCCAGATTCAGCACAAGGGCCCCTGCCTCAAAAGCCATTTAATCAGTACTAACAGATGCAGCGTATTTTTGTGAGAATTGTAGCACCCCTTGGTTACCTGCAGGTGGCAAAATATTCTAGGATAGATGTCATTTTCTGTTTATCTTGTGAAATGATTGACAACTTTCAGAAGGTTATATAAAAATCACTTTGTGTGTTGAAGGAAAATATTTTGAAGTATAGCAGATACAATATTCTGCACAGGAAAACGAATGTTATTAGCAATTTGGGTAATTCATTTGGCAGGTCTTGAAAAAGCAACATTTAATAATAATTACTATAAATATGTTTTAAACACCATATTTTTATGGTGTTTGTTAATTGGCTGTATGTTAACTGCCTTCTATGAAATCTGTCTCTGCTCAGAGCAAGCCTGTAACGTCAATTATTTTCACTGTTAAATACAAAACAAATCTGAGGGTCAAAATCCTACTCATCCTTCAAGTTTCATTTGGGCTTGTTCCGTGAAGCATTTCTCAGTACTCCCATTTATGAAGCAATCTCTCCCATATCTTCCTCCTCCTCTCCACTTCTCTCACAGCAGTTTCATAGTCTTGGGTTGCTGGCGTTTGTGTACGCATGTTCCTCATTTACAGAGATGTTGTGATAATTACCATTTTAAACAAGACAGTATGTTACTGAAAGCGGGGTCTGGCTGCTCACTACTGTAAAGCCAATAAAGAGACAAGGTTGGTGGAAAGAAAAGTTTGCTTTATTTCAGAGGCTGGCAGCGTGACGGGGGAGTGGGGCTCTGTCCAAACGCCGACTCCCTCCCCAACCACTGACAGTCAGGGCGCAAGAGCTTTTGTAGGAGGACGGAGGGGGCTACGTGTAGAAACAACGCAGTCAGCTCTGACGGTTGTCTTGAAATTGGTCACGCCGTGGGGTCTGATCAGTGTCATTTGGATGGGGTACAGTTAGTCTTCAGTTCCCATTTCTTCGAGGCCGCTTCTTGGAATTGTGGCAGCTTACGTATGGCTACAGTCTGTTCATCATGTAGTTAACGTCTTCCACCTGGTGGGGCTTTCGGTCTCTAGAGGACATGGCTCAGAACATTATCTATAGCCCTTGAGGAGGAACTAAAGGTCCTTGACTTTGTTTAAGGACTAAACTATTGTCATTCGGTCTTGTTTGACTGTTTTCCTTTGCTTCTGCATTTTCCTGCTTCTCTGACTAAACTTGGGTATTTTTTTTATTTTAAAGTTTGGCCTTTCAGTTTTTTCTTTTTAAAAAATATTTATTTATTTATTTGGCTGCACCAGGTCTTAGTTGAGGCATGCAGGATCTTTAGTTGCAGCGTGCGGGATCTTTAGTTGTGGCATGTGGGATCTAGTTCCCTGACCAGGGATCGAACCCGGGCCCCCTGCATTGGGAGCACGGAGTCTTAGCCACTGGACTGCCAGAGAAGTCCCATGATTAAACTTGTTCTTCGGCTAAAGTTTTTCTACAGACAAAAGGCAGGCAGAGGACATGGAGGGGAAGAACTATAGGGTCCTCCTCCATTTCAAATATACATCCCAATATTTAGAACCCATGAATGTGACTTTATTTGAGGGGGAAAAAAAAAAGATTTTTGCAGCTGTAATTAAATTAAGGATCTCAAAATGAGCTCATCTGGGAGTATCCCAGCAGGCCCTAAATCCAATGGCAAGTGTCCTTACTAGAGATACCCACAGAGAAGAGGGGTGGCCCTTTAAGACAGAGGCAGAGATAGGAGTGATGCAGCCAAAAATGCAGAGAGAGGTTGAGTAAGTTCTCCAGGTCACACAGCAAGTAGAGGGCAGTTCAGAGATACCACATCACATTGCCTGACTCCAAACTTCAATCTATCCACCACCTTTAAATACCTCTCAATGTATCACGGTAAATAAAAGGTAAAAAACAGAGACATGTTTAATGGCTTTATTTAATGGCTCACATCATATTAATGAAGGAGAACTTAACAAATGAGAAGGAATTTTTCCTTAGCTCCGTTGCCTCAGTGACAGTGTCACAAAATTACGGTCTCACTAGATTAATAGGAAGATGTTTTGTTGTAGGTCTACAAGGGAAAACAGACTGTAGAACACAGATTCTGATCAGACATTGCCCCCAGGAAGTGAAGAGAAAAAATGACTCTTCCTGGAGTGTGGTGCAAACCCAGTTTGAAAGAATGTACTCAAAATTATAATTTCGTATTTCTTAGGTAATGAGGTACTTTGTTTTTGTTTAAGAAACTTTCTTTTGGAGTCTTCCTTTAATTCCGTGTTCTTCAAAGTACAGCCATTTAACCCCATGCACCAGCTTCACCTGAGCGCTTATTAAGACGCCCTTCCACTCGCCACCTCCCAGAACTGAATCAGGTATGTGTCTCTTTAATAAGCGTCCAGGCCGTGCACAAATCTGGAGAATCACTGCCTTCCTGTTGCCCTTGGCTACGTCACTGCCAAAGTAGAGCTTCATATTAAAGATGTAGTGTGTGGTACATTCAGGGTTTGAAGTCAACGGATTTTATTTAGAATCTCAACGCCGCCCTTTAGCAACTTTCTACACTTGGACATCTAAACTCAGTCCAGGGAATGGGGTAGCTAGGGTCTTCGTGCTAAGAGTGCAGGGGGCAGGTTGGGGGGTGGAGTGATGGTGAAGGGGAAGTTTTAAAGTAAGAACATAAAACAGAAATCAGTGGTATTTAAAATTACTCTTGAAAAGGAACATCATTTCAGTTGCCTAGCATTGAAAGATTTCTGCTTTTTTTAGTTGGAAGTTAAGACTTTTTGTTTTCAGTGATCATGTGTGTGGAAAAAAACTGCTTCTTTAAACACCTGATTTATCCTCACCCCAGTGTGATTCCCACCCACTGAGAAGAACAAGAAAACAGTCTGCATCTCCCTCTTCACACCAACTCCTGGAATCAGAACAAACCCACCCACAAGGCGAGAAGCATCCCCGCCCTCCTTCTCTCGGCGGCTTCTCTTTCTTCCTCTCAGTTTGCCAAGGGCCTGTGGTTTAATTTGTGGCAGTTAGATACATTCATGATGAAATTCCAGTATCTTTTCCTCTGAAAAACAGTTATCACACCTTGAGAGTATATTAAATTATAACCTCAGTGCCGTGCCTGGCAAACCATAAGCACTTAGGAATGGGGAACTCATCTTAAAGCTGCGCCTGTTGTTAGTTTCAGGGTTGTTTGAGAATTAAATGACATGTATATATAAAGAAACTGGACCATAGTAGATGCTTTTAAAAATAGCTATTGTAATTACCCTCATGGCATAGCCATCTATCTGGACCTTGAAAACTCTGAAATACATTCCTGTATATGTTACAGTCGTTTGTATCAGAGGCACATGAGATACTGGCTACATGAAGGACTTAGTTGCTGACTATTAATTAAAAAAAAAAAAAAAGAAAGAAAAACAACTTTAGCACGAGTCTGTGTTTACTTGAAGTTTTATCTTTTTTTTTCCTCTCTTATGATAATTCCTGTCAAAAAGGAAGTCATTGCTTTAAAATGTCGGCCAGACCAGCAGACTCCTGAAATACCACTTTGCTTCTTATGACCCATTTACCCAGCTAGATGTTTCTAATTGGCTACTCCAAAACGTATTAGTTTGAATGACCAGCCTATTGGCTGATTGCTCACAGCCAATGATGTTGCATAAGAAGAGATGATTTGAAATGTCTGTGATCAGCATCATCAGTTTCTCCACACGGCTAAATTTGGTCATTTGGGGAAATATAATATTATTTATTCATTTTGGCAAACCGCAGATCCCTGTCTGCAGTTTGTTATATGTGGAATTAGAGGTCATTGGCCATCTCCACTGGATGGAATTATACTGCATAATTGCATTCTCAGACACCTCAGCACTTGGACGGTTCATGTGATGGACCATAATGGCTCCTCTGGTGCCCATTGGTATATTGACACACGCCAATAATTAATTCAGCTAATCATTGAGTAGAGCATCTGGTTTCAGGTACTGCCTCTGGGATATGGGACATCACCCTTTAAAACTGCAAAGAAATACAGTTTTCTTTGGTGAGAAATGGTGAGATCCATTCATCTCTTTCTACTTTTTTTGGTAATTCTTTGTTCTCCTATATTCCCCAACTTACGAAGTCATCTTAAATGTAGTCAAATATTTCCTTGAAAACAGAAATCTATTGGGGAAAAACAAATAAGGTGGAAAACTGAAAAACATTCAAATGAGCTCCCAACTGACAAAAGGCAAGGATGAGAACATCTATTAGATCCCATCGTAGACAAACTCAGTAGGAAGAATTTAGAGTAAAAACATTTCTCTGCTTTTTTTAGGAGATGCATTTGCTTTCTTTGAATTAATTTGTCTTAACATGGAAGCTGTCTCGTCTACTATTTAAAGACTAGCAATACTTTAGTTTGTAGAAACAGTATTTCAGTGCAGTATTTCAGTGTCTTACACCCAGTTATTAAACTAAACATTTTGTAGGGGTATAGCATACACAACAGAAAAGTGTACACAGCTTAAGTATAGGGCTCAATTTTTTAAAATAAATTTATGTATTTATTTATTTATGGCTGCATTGGGTTTTCCTTGCTCTGCATGGGCTTTCTCTAGTTGCAGAGAGCGGGGGCTACTCTTCATTGGCGTGTGCGGGCTTCTCATTGCGGTGGCTTCTCTTGTTGCAGAGCACGGGCTCTAGGCGCACGGGCTTCAGTAGTTGTGGCTCATGGGCTCTAGAGCTCAGGCTCAGTACTTGTGGCTCACGGGCTTAGTTGCTCCACGGCATGTGGGATCTTCCCGGACCAGAGCTCGAACCCGTGTCCCCTGAATTGGCAGGCGGATTCTTAACCACTGCGCCACCAGGGAAGTCTGATTTTTTTCTTTTTTTAACACAGTAGATATAGCCATGTAACCAGCTCACAGATCCAAAGATAAGACATTACCAGCAGCAGAATAAGCCTGATCAAGCTTATTCAAGGCGCCTGTACTCCAGCCGGTAAGCAGTGACTTGTAACGCCAGAGATCTGTTTGATCTGTTTCTGAACTCCTCATAAACAGACGCCTACGATTTGTGTTCCTTTGGGTCTGGCTTCTCTTGTGCAATATTGAGATTTTTCCCGTGCCGTTAACATTGCTTTCATCTCCTTTCTTTCTAGGGCGCCATTGTACAGCTATGGCGCTGTGTGTCCATTCTGTTAATGGACATTTGGATAGTTTCCAGTTTAGAGCTATTATAAATAGTGCTGCTAGGAACAGTTAGCACAAGTCTTTTCATGCACAAGTTTACACATGTCTTTTGGTTGCATGGCTAGAAGTGGATCACTAGGTCATAGGATGGGCTTGTGTTGACCTTTAGTAAATAATGACAAAGAGTTTTCAAAGTGATTGCACTTATTTGCACTCCTCCCAACAGTACGTGAAAGTTCCAGTTATTATGTATCCTTATCAATATGTAGTATTATCTCTCTTTTTAATTTAGCCATTCTGGTGGTGTAAAATAATCTCAGTAGGATTTTACTGCATTTCCTTGATGACTGATGAAGCTGAGCACCTTTTCTTATGTTTGGATATCTTCTTTTTTTTTTCTTTTTTGCCCAGGTTTTTGCCCGATTATCTCTTAGGTTGTTGCTTTTTCCCTTCTTGATTTGTTGAATGCCTTTGTTCTGGTTCCTAGTCCTTTCTCTTATTTATCTTCTGTGAATATCTTCCTCCACTTTTTGAGTTGCACTTTCACCCTCTAAATGGTATTTTTTGATAAATAGAAGTTCTTCAAATGTAATGCACATTACCTTTTCTAAGAGCATTTTTTTGTGTTCTGCTTAAACAATCTTTACCCCAGGTCAAGAAGATATTCTCCTTTTTTATTTTTCTAAAAGCTTAATTGCTTTCTCTTTAACATTTAGATCCACAATCAATCTAGAGTGAATTTTTTGTTTTGTAGTTACTTAGACTCTTTCTCCCCTGAACTATTTAAGTCAAATCATTCTTCCCATCAGAGGATAAATATTTTAAAAACAGGAATTATATTTTACTTGTTTTCATACATTGTATTTGGTGACCTAGTTTTTATGCACTTAGCCGTTAATAATGGACCTTATTAAAATGCAGATCTACATTATTATCTTTATAACTCTGATTCTATTGGATGGCTGTGCAATCATTTAACTCATTTCCTGTTGGTAGATATTAAGGTTGGTCCAAATCTTTCAGTATCATAATCAGGGCTGTGAAAGTAATCTTTGAATGTATAGCTTTGCACATTTATTAAAACAGTTATTTTTAATATAATCAAGAATTAGGTTGCTGAGTCAAAGGGTATCCACATTTTAAGGTTTTGAGCAGAAGTGGATGTTACAATGGAGCTTAAATTTCAGAGCCCTTTACTTACATAGGCATCTTTCAAGTCCCTGTAGCAAATCTTTTATTTGTAATTTTGTATCTTTTAGCAGTGATTGCTAAAAGACTTTTCCTTCACCTTTGCCCCATATGGTATCATCACTTGAAGGTATCATTTAAGGGGCCCATTCTTGCTTTAATATAATCTACATTTGGTTTGATAAAGTCCACTGTTTCTTTTCCCTGTGTTTATTGTGCAACTATTATTTGCTAACGGGAAGAAGGGTTTGGCTGGCCCAGTGGGGTAAAGAGTGCCTCTCTAATGGATTTCTGGTGATATTT
>NW_006772616.1:4729449-4763062 GCF_000442215.2 Lipotes vexillifer | reverse complement strand
TTTCCCTAATAACAAAGAATGCAATCCATATGGATCCCAAATCAAGAAGGAAACAGTGCCTACTTGTACTTGTGTCCCAAGGAAATGATAGTATTCCAAGATGTATGTGTGACTTGGTGTAAAGAGCAGGAAAAAAATGCAATTTACTAGTTTTTGAAATTCAAGTGGTTTGAACCTGATTTAAAATGAAAGCTAAGGTCAGACTACTACACCATCTGCTTAGGTTGCAGCTTTATGTCTTTACCCATAAATTTTCACTATAAAATTTTCTTCCCAGGCAGAGAAAAAGATGAGGAAAGAAAAGTTAGTGCCTCCCGTCTGTTTTTGCTGCTAGGTGTGATAAATGCAGCATCATCTAATCTGATTCCCCTGTTTAAATCATTAAAATCTTTATCTAATCTCAGTCACTGTAAAATCACAAATGAGTGCTCTAACTTCTCTGTGTCCATTTAAAACAGGGAATCTAGCTACCTCCTTACTTAAAGCTTTGATAAGTAATCATTTAAACTTTGGAAACCCTCTTAATAAAAGGAATGTAGAAGTCATTAGCATGGAATGTAAATTCACAAGCTGCTTGATTTAGAACGTATTTCAATTCTTGCTCCTCCCTTATATTTATATTTTTTAGTTAGTGGCTTTTTTTTCAAGTGACCTTTTCCCCTTGATGAGAGTTTATACACAAACCCTTTAACAGCTTGTTGGCCATTTGTGCAAGAAGTAAAACCACTTTCATGAATACAAGATACTCATTTTTTTGGCACGGGGTTTGGTTTTGACCGTAACTGTCAGTAATCATTGCCACCTGCAGATGTTAGACGGTGCTGTCCACCACGCTGAGCATTCCCAGGCATCTGGAAACAGCACATCTGAAAATAGGTTTTACGACACCCAGCAAGCAGCCTCTTTTCTCGTAATACCTAAAAGTTTCTGAGCAAAAACGGCATCGGCGGCTGATAAGCTTTGCAGAAATGTCACCTGGTACTAAGAGAAACAATTTCCTTCCAGAACAAAGACCTCAAAGGAAAAAGCAACTCGATTCAGGAAGGAAGTAAATGAATAAATAAATAAACCGTAAGTTTTCAAGGGGTGTCTTTGGGTAGATTTTTTTTCTTGTCAGCTAGGCATTTCACAAGTTCTGCTGACTTTCTAGATCAAGTGGAAACAGAAATACTGTTTTCTATTTTTGCAGTCAAATCCACTTGTATGGATAGCGCCACAGAACAGACGGGGCTCTGAGCTTAGGATGCCATTGAGAATAACTAGAAATGCCCTAAATCACACCATTCCCTTCCACCACCAGAAATTAAAAAAAAAAAAAAAAAAATCCTTGGAAACCCTGCATATTTAATTGCCTCCAAGTCTTAAGGACTTTTGATTATTTTTTTTGATTATTTTTTTCTTCCAGTTTTGTTAATATATAATTGACATACAGCACTGTATAAGTTTAAGGTGGATGAGATAATGATTTGACTTATGTTGTGAAATAAGCATTTTCAAGTTACTTCATTTCTTCATTATTTTAAAGAATTAAACAAGATATAATTGAGTCCTCACTGTGAAATCCTCTCTGATCCATGTATGTTTTTACAATTGTACTAAATATTTTTATTGATAAATATTATAAACTATTCTGATATGTGAAAACATATACATATTCATCTCATATACATATATGAGATTAGTCAGTGAAAAAGTATGAACATCTTTTAACTTGGGAAATGTTGCCAAATTGGAAATACTGCAGATCAGTGGGGTTTTACAATTTTCTCCCCCTTATTTCTTAAAGATTCCATAGTTTCTATTGAACAGTTAATTCTTAGTTTTATTGCTTGCTTTTTGAAAGTACTGTTGTGGGTTGTTTTTCTGGATGCTTTGAAGTTTTCTCTTTTCCTTTGGTTTTCAGTAATTTGATGATAATAGGTCCCAATGTAATCTTTGTTGTTTATCCTTTATGGAAATCACTGAGCTCATAGAATCTGTGACATGAAGTTTTTTGTTTTTTTTTTTTTTTGCGGTACGCGGGCCTCTCACTGCCGCGGCCTCTCCCGTTGCGGAGCACGGGCTCTGGGCATGCAGGCTCAGCGGCCATGGCTCACCCCCTGCACCGGGGGGGGGCCCTCCAACCCCTGCGCCCCCAGGGAAGCCTGACATGAGGTGTTTTTTTTTTTTTTTTTTTACCAGTTTTGAAAATTCTTGGTCATTATCTCTTCAGCTGTTGTTTGTGACCCATTCTAATACTCCAGATAAATGTATGTTTAGACTTTTGGCTGTGTCCCTCATGTCTCTTACATTTTTTAAATTCTCTTTTCTGTCTGTTTCAGTTTGGCTAGTTTATTGAGTCGTCTTCAAGTTCGCTCTTCCTATTATTTGCTATCTCCAGTACCCTGTTAAACCTATTGAATTGATGTGTAATTTCACATGTTTTAATTTCTAGGATATTTGCTGATTTTTATAGATTCAAATTTTCTATTGAAATTCTTAATCTTTTTCTCGCTTCATCATGGCTATTTTAAAATCGTTGTTTTGTTACTCCCATATCTGGACCATCTGTGGGTCTGTTTCTAGTGTGTGTTTCTTTTTTGATGAGCAGTCACAATTTTATTCCACACTGTATGTCTCATACTTCTTGAATGTGTATCAGACATTGTATTTAGAGAACCCTAGAAGTTACAAGTGATTTTCTTTTCCCCAGAGAGAGTTCCCCTTTCTTCTGTTTGGAAATAAGAGGAGAAGTCTATTTTCTCAATCCAAACAGAGACTGATCTAGCCCACGGCTAAACTGTACTCTCAGTAAAGCTCTGATCCTTCTCTGCTTCATCCTTGTTGCGTAGGCATGGCCCTTGTGATCTTTGTTTGCAAGCCTGACTTTTTAGGCCTAAAAAATGACAGATTCAGTGCTGCTCTTGGGAGGTTTTGAGCTTAGCTCTTTAACATTCCATTTCCAAAGATTCAAAGTTTATCAAATGTTTTAAAAGAGAAAGGAGGTATGTGTTTCAAGAAAGCCCCATTTCTCCAATTGGTCTTGCGAGCATGTCAGGATTACTGGAAATTTCACTCTGGCTTTAAGATTCTTTTGTCTAGGCTTCCAGCTTCCCACATATACCCCAGAACTTACGAAATGTCTTGTGGAGAAAACCAGTTGCATTTGGGCCTCCTCAAATTCCTAGTCCATGAGCCAGGATCAAGTCCCCAGAAAAAATTTTCAAGTTTTCTCTTTCGTTGAGTAGAGGTTCTCTGTTTGGATCAAACCTCAGCCTGTCTGAAGCCCAAATAAGTAAATATCCCAGGAGAAAAAAAAACAACAACTGGTTATTCTCAGCTCATGTTTGAAGTCCCCTCAGTTCTTCTCTGAGTTCCAGCTTACCTAGTCCTCATAATTTCTATATTTTGCCAATATCTTCAAACATGTCTTTGGTAACTTGCCTGTCTTTTCTAGTTCTTGGAGTGAAAGTGTTGGCCTGCTTTGTGTTTCTATGGCCAGGCTGGAAGTAAAAAGCATTCACTTCATTGTCTAAAACTTGAGGGGCCAGAAATTTAGGGTAAATACTTTGCAGCTGTCTCTGAGACTATCCCCCATCTTCAACGCTGTAAGTCAATCTCAAAAATGGGGAATTATAAAAGAGAAACATTGATAAATTGGTCTATAATCAAAACTTTAAAACTTCTGCTCTTCACAAGACTCTGAAAAAAATGAAAAGAAACCAGACTGGGAAAAGTATTCCCAATAAATATACCTGAGAAAAAATTCATATCCGGAATTTATATTAAGTATAAGACGACAAACAACCCCACTTTTTTTTAAATGGCAAAAGGTTTTGGACAGATATTTGAATGACCAGTAAGCACATGAAAAAGTGTTCAATGTCATTATTCATCATGGAAATCCAAGTAAAAACTACAATGAGCTACCGTTACATGCCCACCAGAATGACTAAATTATAAGACTAACACCACAGATTGATGATAATATGGAGTCACTTGAACTCATATATAATTGGTAGGAGTGTAAAACAGTACAGCTACTTTGGGAAAAGGTTTGGAAGTTTCTTTTAAAAGTAAACATAAGACTGCCCTAGGACTGAGTAATTTTACTGCTAGGAATTTACCCAAGAGAAATGAAAACATATGTTCATGCAAAACTTATGCATGAATGTTCATAGAAGCTTTATTCCTAATGGCCTCAAACTGGAAACAACACAACTGCCATAACAGGTTCAATAAATAAATGATTATACCCTTTTTTTTTTTTTTTTTCCTGCCGTACGCAGGCCTCTCACTGTTATGGCCTCTCCCATTGCGGATCACAGGCTCCGGACGTGCAGGCTCAGCGGCCATGGCTCACGGGCCCAGCTGCTCCGCGGCATGTGGGATCTTCCCGGACCGGGGCACGAACCCGTGTCCCCTGCATCAGCAGGCGGACTCTCAACCACTGCGCCACCAGAGAAGCCCAGAAGCTTGGAGTTTTGATACTAATCTCTGCTTCTTCCTTGGGACCATTTGACTTTCTCTGCATTCTGAACATCCCTTTTTCCTTACATAATTCTGAACTAAGTATGGGGTGTTTAAGGACCTGTAGTCTGATATTACCATCCAGCTCATGTTTTTGACTCCAGTAATATCAGATGGCTTATAATCCTCTCTCCTGGGCAATCCCTGTGCTTATTCAGTTCTCCATGCTTTTGCTTATTGCCTTGTTTGCACTGCACATGGTTTTCTCCAACCTTCTTTTTCTGCTGAAGAATACTTCATAAGACTTGGTGCAGGTGTCATCTCGTTACTAAGGCTTCCAAATTAAAGAGGCTACCATTTCTCTCTGCCCACCTTTATGTACCTCTGTGTGCTCAACTGCATTCTCTCATTTTATTAAAAGAGTTGAAAGCAGACACAAAGTACTCCACAATGTAAAGAAAGCTTCCAACAGTTGGGGCCAACAACTTACACCGCATGCTTTCCAATAGTTGGTTGAAAAGTCCCTACCAGCATCAGTCAACTCCACCTGCTATTCCCCACTCACAGAAACTGATTACTAAAGAGGGGAAATGTCGAGTTGAGCTAAGCTGCTCCATGGTATTGCTGCCTCGGCATACACTTTATTTGGTACAATGGCCTGCAGAGACCTTAACTAACACTAGTCCCCTCATGCAAGCGCATGTCCTAGATGTTAGCCTGCAGAATAACAAGCAAACCTAAGTTTCTGATATGACCTCAGCAACAGCCGTAATGGTCAGCAGTCTCCCCTGGCTCCCTGCATCTGTCGGCCTTATTCACCCCTTTGGTAAGACCCCTGGGGGCTCACCAAAATTTTCTGTTCTTTTGGTTTGAGTGGACAAATCTGGCCCTAGCCTGGGAACCCCAAAACACTCCACCCATGGATCCTGATAAGGGAATGTGCCCGAAGTCCTGCCTGTCCTCTCTCTCTACATTCTGCCTTGATCTCCCTGTATAGCCCCTGGAGGCATGCTGTGTACTTCCTCCAGGACCTGTGAGTGATAAACTTCTCTATTTCCCTTTCTCTTGTGACTTGTTGCTGAACCACAACTCACCATCCGGCGCCCTGTGCTCCACTTAACAAATGTTCATTTAACTAAGTCCTACCTGAAAGGAGGTAGAAGAGAAAGTCGAACTCAGGTGCCATAGCCTTTCTCCAACAGTCCAATCCTTTCCCATCTTCCTTTCCCTAGAAACTTCTTTACACCCCATTTCCATGCAAGCGGGAAAGACGATTTTGAGACATCTGCTCATAAAGAGGAGAAATGTATGAAATGAGGGACAGATCAGAATTTCTTATTCTGGTTGGATATTTGCTTAGACAGTGGACGTGAAATTTATTTCTCTTCATTCTGCTCAAGAGAGAAATTTGGGGGGAAAGATGGCATATCATTTAATCTTCACAATTTGAGCCACTTAGCTATTGTCACACAAAAGGGCTGCCTGCCAGCCGAGAGACTTAGGCGGCTCAAGGATGTGGGGTGGGCCCCTGGGAGTCGGAGTGAAGGGGGCAGTGGAAAGGTGTTGAAATTGAATAGGACTCTGGAGTCGGCCTGCTGGTCCCCAGTACCAGCTCTACTCGTCACTGGCTGCAGGGAGCCTTAATTTTCCCATCTGTAGAAAGGGATAGTCTAACAACTGACTTCATAGAATTTTAATAATGAATAAACTGAACAGTGAAAGAAAGATGCTTTACATGGCACTTAGCATGAAGTAAAATCATATTTAATGTTAGCAAATAAATGTAACCGTTAATTTTTTTTTCTTTGCTTTAAGACTAGACTTTATCCCAGATCTTGACCAGAGTTGGATTCCTGCATTTTCTTTCTATTCCTTCTTACCCCTGGCGTGGCCTGGGCCACCCTGTGCCCAGTTAAGTTTCAGGGTTTCCGTCTTTCCTAGTATACTCTGCTGTAGTTTAATTAGCTATGCCTGCCTGTGCCCAAATATGAGTAAATAATTGAGTATCAAAGTGCAAACATTCTTATAGCACCTCTTAAAATACCCTAAATCATATGATAAGAAGGTACAGAGGAAATTTGGAAAAGCCAGAAGTATAATAAATCCTAGTGTTTAGGTTGTGTACAGAAAACACACACACACACACACACACACACACACACACAATCTGAGATTCTCAACCCCACAATTTGCAGCCACCAGCCCAGGAAGTCAGCTGGCTATTTATAAGTTAGACTTGTAGTAATCAGACTGCTATCACCAGTAACAATCCAGAAAGCCGAACAGTAACTTCTATAATAGTGATCTCCGAACGGTCAAGACTTGATGACAGCAATTATTATTGACAGTTGCCCTAGTGTTTATTCCTTCTTCCAAGTTAGGACCAACCAGAGAAAGTCAAATATTCACCCCTAACCAATCACACAGGATGCCCTGCGTCTAGTTTTCCTGGCTACTGCTTCCCATGCCACCAGCCTACAATCCAGGCAAACCTGAAGCCTTCCCTCTGTCCACTATAAAGCTTTCCCACTCCTCTGCCTGCCTTTGAATCTCTGCCTAAACACAAGTGATGGTGGCCAATTCCTTTGCTATAGCAAGCTCTGAATAACTAGCCTTTGCTTGTTCTCATTTAGGTGGTCTTTGTTTATTTCCACAGTATTTATAAAATATTGTTTGAATTTTATCTTAATGAAATCTGATTACATATTAAGCTATAGTCATAGTCACTGTATAGTCATGTACAGTCATATACCTAGACACTGTATAGTGTCATGCAGAATGGCTGGTGCTACTGCGGGGGATCACAGAGGCTTAACCTCGGCATCTCAAAAGCGCCCAAACTAAAACAGAGCACAGTGCGAAATAAATCAACGTCCAGAGTACCTGACAGGAAGCAATTAAAGATTTAAGAACCACTAAAACTGAATGAGGGCTCACTCTGCCCTATAAAAGTAGGTCATTTCTGAGAGGATGACCTGGTTGATCCGTAAGGGAATTAGAAGTGTCACTTGAAAATTAATTACAGTCACATGAACCATTCACCCACTGACATCATCACAAATGGTCACCTCATTTCCTCTGTTCTCATATTACGCAGAAACACCAAATGTGTTAGGAATTCCCAGACTTTCAGCAACAAGTTTTGTTGGCTCTTTTTCATCAACCTATACATACGTTACCTTTAAAACAATAAGGTAAAGATACACTGATATATTCTTTAATAAATACATTCTTTTAGTCTCCTAAGGAATTTTCAACTCCTCCTGTTTTAAAATTAATGATTGCTTCCGTTTCTTTTAAGCCCAAAGGAACTACGTTGTTTGAGAGGATTGAGTGGTGGAGGGTGAGGGCAGATAGCCAAATAGGGAGAAGAGAGCACCAATCATACAATAGACGTGGCAGAGGATTGCTCTTAAACTTTTTTAAAGTATATTTTGACAATAACATCCCCAGGCTATAGAGCTAAATTGCTTTGATCATTTATGAGCCTCTGTGTCTCTTCAATAAGCCTTAAACTCCCACAAGGGAGCAATGAAGCCAGAAATAGTGTTCATCATTAATCCAGGAGAACCCCTCTATAGTATGGGGTCCAAAATAAGACCAACTTGTCTTGGACCCTGGTTTTCTATATTAAAGTATTTTATCTATGGATATAAAGATATATATCAGTGTGCTCCATCTGTAGGCTCTTGTGGATACTAAGGGAGTGTCAATAAGCTTAGATTCCAGCTAACACCACCTCTCACTCCTTCAGGTGTCAGCCTGATCATCACTTCCTCTGGGAAATCATTCTGCCCTTCTGCATCCCCAGCAATTCCCATGTCCCTGTTATCTCCCTTCCCATCTTTCTTCCATATTTCATGCAGTTTCCATTTCTCAATATCCTTATCATATGTTGACACATAACTTGTACACAAATGTTCATAGCAGTTTTATACATAATGGCTCCAAGCTGGAAGCCACACAGACAGCCATGTACAGGTGAATGAATAAATGAGATACATCATTTTTAAAACAATTATGTTAGTTGTTTGATATACCTTTATCACTCATCATATAGCATCCTCGAGTACTTAGTTTACATCTATAGGAAACCACCAAACTTTTTTCCAAAGTGGGGTACTACTTTACGCTCCCACCAACTGTGTATGAGACTTCACGTGGCTCTATACCATGGCCAACATTGGGTGGTGTTAGACTTTTAGATTTTAACCATTCTGGTGAGCGTGCTGTAGTATCTCACTGTGGTTTTAAGTTTCATTTCCAATGATAAATAATGACATAGAGCACTTGTTTATGTGCTTACTGGTCTTTTATATATCCATCTAAAATCTCTCCTCATTTTTTTAAGTTGGGTTTTTCTCTTCTTACTCTTGAGTTGTGTGAGTTTTTTATACATCTCAGATATGAATCCTTTGTCTGGTATATGTATTGGGAATATTTTATCCCAGTCTGTGGTTTCCCTCTTCATGTTTTCACGGTGTCCTTTGAAGAGTAGAAATGTTCAACTCTTGATTAACTCTGTTTATCAGTTTTTAAAATAATTGTCAATTTCTGAGATTGGCTTATGGTTTTCATGGGAACATTAGTCTCAGAGACAGTTACAAAGCATTTATACTGACCTTATACTAAAGGCACTAATTCAAGGATTCCACAGGCTCAGTGATTCCCATGCAAGTTATAAAGAAATTTTCACATCAGGACACATAATGGTCAAACTTGGGAAAGAGAAAATCTTAAACACATCCAGAGAAAAAAAGTCACTATTTTCAAAAGAAGAGCAGTAAGTTCAAAAGCTGAATTGTCAAGAGAAACCATGGAATCTAGAAGAAAATGGAATAGCATCTTTAAAGTGCTGAAAGAGAGGAAAATCAGCCTAGACTTTCAGTTCCAAGAAGAATAACCTTCAGATACTAATATTAGGATATTTTTAGACACACGAAAGATCTAGAATTTGTCACCAGAAGAATTCCACTGCAAGAAATTACAAAGGAAGTTCTTTGGCTGAAGAGAATAGTTCCAGATGAAAGCACAGAACTGCAAAAGGAAGGAAGCACACCGTGAAGGGAAAATAGGGATAAAAGTCAAATAATATTTACTGTTGTAACGTTAATACTAATGGTATCTTGTGTAGTTATAGGGAGTGAGGATGTAAAACACATGGCATCCATAGCACACGGGGCAGGAGGAGGATAAAAGGAATTAAACTTTTACATTTCTCACATCATTTGGGACGTGATAAGAGTAATAATTTGAAGTAAAATGTCATAAATCAAGGATGCATATTGAAATCTAACCACTGAAAGAAGTATATAAGAATGTACAATTATATAAGAATGTATAATCTTATATAAGAATGTGTAAAAAAAAAAAGTATAAGAATTATATAAGAGAAAAATTATTTCCGTATACCGAAAAACAAAGCCAACAGAAAATAGCAGGATTAACTATAAATACACCACAAAGGAATGTAAAATTTTATTCCTTTTTGCCAAAGTATGAATTCACAATCCCTAATCCACCATCCACCTGATGGGCTCCATTTTTTTCAGCCTGGTAAAGAAATGTTTTTATGCTGAACGTGTGAAAGAGGGCTCCTCTTTCCCAGCCACTCAGCTATAAATTTCATGGTCAGAAGCATCAACGCTAGCATGATCTTTTGGCCAAACTGTCCTGTCAGTATTTATTTATAAGTGTTGATTTTAGATAAAACAGGGGAGAGGGGAATAGAATAAACAAGTTGTGTGAGTTAGGTCTCACTAGGTTATGCTACAATAACAACCCCCAAATCTTAGTGGTTCAGGAAAATAAAGGTTTATGTCTCACACATGTGACATGGCGATGGCAGTCAGCCTCAGCTCTCCAGCACACTGTCTTCCTTTGTGATCCCAGCTGAAGGAGTATCCCTTATCTAAGGCAGGACCCCTCTTTTAGCAGTAGAGTAAAAGTGATGGCAGAATAAGGTAATAACTCTTAAAGCTTCTGCTCCAAAATACTGGAGGTCACTTCCTCTGTTGCTTTGGCCAAAGCAAGTCTGACGGCCAAGGCTGATATCAACAGGGTCATAAGTGTCCTCCAGCAGGAGAAGGCCGTGGGGGGTGGCCAATGAGAAATGGGTCAAAAGGAGAAACAGTGAATATTTTAAACAAATACTACAATCTACCACACACATGGTATTTCCTAACGATTACATTTTTCTTATATCACCTTCTTCCAACCATTATTTAGAAATTATCTCTGTTCACATGAGATTATCTGATTAAATTGCTTCTTCTCTAAGAATAACTTGGCATTGTTTCCTATTCCCTTTTTTCTTTTTCAGTTATACCGTGGTTATATCTACTGTATCACATTTTCTCCTCATTTCCTTTTTTTACTTAAATCATTTTGTAATTCTTTATTCCTTCTAATTGAGATAAAATAGACATATAACATTGAATGAGTTTTAGATGTACAACGTAATGATTTGAGATATGTACATACTGCAAAATGATCACCACAATAAGTTTAGTTACCATCCATCACCACACATACAGATTTTTTTCTTGTGATGAGAACTTTTTTTTTTTTTACAGCTTTATGGAGTGTAATTGCTTTACAATGCTGTTAGTTTCTGCTTTATAACAAAGTGAATCAGTTATACATATATTCCCATATCACTTCCCTCTTGCGTCTCCCTCCCTCCCACCCTCCCTATCCCACCCCTCTAGGTGGTCGCAAAGCACGAGCTGATCTCCCTGTGCTATGCGGCTGCTTCCCACTAGCTATCTATTTTACGTTTGGTAGTGTATATATGTTCATGCCACTTTCTCGCTTTGTCACAGCTTACCCTTCCCCCTCCCCATATCCTCAAGTCTATTCTCTAGTAGGTCTGCATCTTTATTCCTGTCTTACCCCTAGGTTCTTCATGACATTTTATTTCTTAAATTCCATATATATGTGTTAGCATACGGTATTTGTCTTTCTGTTTCTGACTTACTTCACTCTGTATGACAGACTCTAGGTCCATCCACCTCATTACAAATAGCTCAATTTCGTTTCTTTTTATGGCTGAGTAATATTCCATTGTATATATGAGCCACATCTTCCTTTTCATCCAATGATGGACACTTAGGTTGTTTCCATCTCCTGGCTATTGTAAATAGAGCTGCAATAAACATTTTGGTACATGACTCTTTGAATTATGGTTTTCTCAGGATATATGCCCCGTAGTGGGATTGCTGGGTCATATGGTAGTTCTATTTGTAGTTTTTTAAGGAACCTCCATACTGTTCTCCATAGTGGCTGCACCAATTCACATTCCCAGAAGCAGTGCAAGAGTGCTCCCTTTTCTCCACACCCTCTCCAGCATTTATTGTTTCTAGATTTTTTGATGATGGCCATTCTGACTGGTGTGAGATGATATCTCATTATAGTTTTGATTCGCATTTTTCTAATGATTAGTGATGTTGAGCATTCTTTCATGTGTTTGCTGGCAGTCTGTATATCTTCTTTGGAGAAATGTCTATTTAGGTCTTCTGCCCATTTTTGGATTGGGTTGTTTGTTTTTTTGTTATTGAGCTGCATGAGCTGCTTGTAAATGTTGGAGATTAATCCTTTGTCAGTTGCTTCATTTTCAAATATTTTCTCCCATTCTGAGGGATGTCTTTTGGTGTTGTTTATGGTTTCCTTTGCTGTGCAAAAGCTTTGAAGTTTCATTAGGTCCCATTTGTTTATTTTTGTTTTTATTTCCATTTCTCTAGGAGGTGGGTCAAAAAGGATCTTGCTGTGATTTATGTCATAGAGTGTTCTGCCTATGTTTTCCTCTAAGAGTTTGATAGTTTCTGGCCTTACATTTAGGTCTTTAATCCATTTTGAGCTTATTTTTGTGTATGGTGTTAGGGAGTGATCTAATCTCACACTTTTACATGTACCTGTGCAGTTTTCCCAGCACCACTTATTGAAGAGGCTGTCCTTCCTCCACTGTATATTCCTGCCTCCTTTATCAAAGATAAGGTGACAATATGTGAGTGGGTTTATCTCTGGGCTTTCTATCCTGTTCCATTGATCTCTCTTTCTGTTTTTGTGCCAGTACCATACTGTCTTGATTACTGTAGCTTTGTAGTATAGTCTGAAGTCAGGGAGCCTGATTCTTCCAGCTCCGTTTTTCGTTCTCAAGATTTTTGGCTATTCGGGGTCTTTTGTGTTTCCATAAAAATTGTGAAATTTTTTGTTCTAGTTCTGTAAAAAATGCCACTGGTAGTTTGATAGGGATTGCATTGAATCTGTAGATTGCTTTGGGTAGTAGAGTCATTTTCACAATGTTGATTCTTCCAATCCAAGATGATGGTATATCCCTCCATCTATTTGTATCATCTTTAATTTCTTTCATCAGTGTCTTATAATTTTATGCATAGAGGTCTTTTGTCTCCTTAGGTAGGTTTATTCCTAGATATTTTATTCTTTTTGTTGCAATGGTAAATGGGAGTGTTTTCTTGACTTCACTTTCAGATTTTTCATCATTGGTGTATAGGAATGCCAGAGATTTCTGTGCATTAATTTTGTATCCTGCTACTTTACCAAATTCATTGATTAGCTCTAGTAGTTTTCTGGTAGCATCTTTAGGATTCTCTATGTATAGTATCATGTCATCTGCGGACAGTGACAGATTTACTTCTCCTTTTCCAATTTGTATTCCTTTTATTTCCTTTTCTTCTCTGATTGCTGTGGCTAAAACTTCCAAAACTATGCTGAATAAGAGTGGTGAGAGTGGGTAAATTTGTCTTGTTCCTGATCTTAGTGGAAATTCTTTCAGTTTTTCACCATTGAGGACGATGTTGGCTCTGGGTTTCTCATATATGGCCTTTATTATGTTGAGGAAACTTCCCTCTGTGCCTGCTTCCTGGAGGGTTTTTACCATAAATGGGCGTTGAATTTTGTCGAAAGCTTTCTCTGCATCTATTGAGATGATCATATGGCTTTTCTCCTTCAATTTGTTAATATGGTTTATCACGTTGATTGATTTGCGTATACTGAAGAATCCTTGCATTCCTGGAATAAACCCCACTTGATCATGATGTATGATCCTTTTAGTGTGCTGTTGGATTCTGTTTGCTAGTATTTTGATGAGGAGTTTTGCATCTATGTTCATCAGTGATATTGGCCTGCAGTTTTCTTTCTTTGTGACATCTTTGTCTTGTTTTGGTATCAGGGTGATGGTGGCCTCATAGAATGAGTTTGGGAGTGTTCCTCCCTCTGCTATATTTTGGAAGAGTTTGAGAAGGATAGGTGATATCTCTTCTCTAAATGTTTGATAGAATTCGCCTGTGAAGCCATCTGGTCCTGGGCTTTTGTTTATTGGAAGATTTTTAATCACAGTTTCAATTTCAGTGCTTGTGATTGGTCTGTTCATATTTTCTATTTCTTCCTGATTCAGTCTTGGCAGGTTGTGTATTGCTAAGAATTTGTCCATTTCTTCTAGGTTGTCCATTTTATTAGCATAGAGTTGCTTGTAGTAATCTCTCATGATCTTTTGTATTTCTGCAGTGTCAGTTGTTATTTCTCGTTTTTCATTTCTAATTCTATTGATTTGAGTCTTCTCCCTTTTTTTCTTGATGAGTCTGGCTAATGGTTAATCAATTTTGTTTGTCAAAGAACCAGCTTTTAGTTTTATTGATCTTTGCTATCGTTTCCTTCATTTCATTTTCGTTTATTTCTGATCTGATCTTTATGATTTCTTTCCTTCTGCTAACTTTGGGGTTTTTTTGTTCTTTCTCTAATTGCTTTAGGTGCAAGTTTAGGTTGTTTATTTGAGATGTTTCCTGTTTCTTAACGTAGGATTGTATTGCTATAAAGTGCCCTCTTAGAACTGCTTTTGCTGCATCCCATAGGTTTGGGTCGTCGTGTCTCCATTGTCATTTGTTCCTAGGTATTTTTTTATTTCCTCTTTGATTTCCTCAGTGATCACTTCGTTATTAAGTAGTGTATTGTTTAGCCTCCATGTGTTTGTATTTTTTACTATCTTTTCCTGTAATTGATACCTAGTCTCATAGTGTTGTGGTCAGAAGAGATACTTGATACAATTTCAATTTTCTTAAATTTACCAAGGCTTGATTTGTGACCCAAGATATGATCTATCCTGGAGAATGTTCCATGAGCACTTGAGAAAAATGTGTATTCTGTTGTTTTTGGATGGAGTGTCCTATAAATATCAATTAAGTCCATCTTGTTTAATGTATCATTTAAAGCTTGTGTTTCCTTATTTATTTTCATTTTGGATGATCTGTCCATTGGTGAAAGTGGGGTGTTAAAGTCCCCTACTATGAATGTGTTACTGTCGATTTCCCCTTTTATGGCTGTTAGTATTTGCCTTATGTATTGAGGTGCTCCTGTGTCGGGTGCATAAATATTTACAATTGTTATACCTTCTTCTTGGATCGATCCCTTGATCATTATGTAGTGTCCTTCTTTGTCTCTTCTAATAGTCTTTATTCTAAAGTCTATTTTGTCTGATATGAGAATTGCCACTCTGGCTGTCTTTTGGTTTCCATTTGCATGGAAAGTAAGGTAAAATAAAATAAAGTTATTAAAATAAAAAAATAATTATTAAGAAAAAAATTTTTTAAGTTAAAAAAAAACAAAAACGGACGGATAGAACCCTAGGACAAATTTTGAAAGCAAAGCTATACAGACAAAATCTCACACAGAAGCATACACATACACACAAAAAGAGGAAAAGGGGAAAAAATAATAAATTTTGCTCTCGAAGTCCACCTCGTCAACTTGGGATGATTCGTTGTCTATTCAGGTGTTCCACGGATGCAGGGTACATCAAGTTGATTGTGGAGCTTTAATCCGCTGCTCCTGAGGCTGCTGGGAGAGATCCCCATCTCTTCTTTGTTCGCACAGCTCCCGGGGTTCAGCTTTGGCTTTGGCCCCGCCTCTGCGTGTAGGTCGCCGGAGGGCGTCTATTCTTCGCGTTCTTCGCTCGGGCAGGACAGGGTTAAAGGAGCCGCTGATTCGGGGGCTCTGACTCACTCAGGCCGGGGGGCGGGAGGGGCACGGAGTGCGGGGGCGAGCCTGTGGCGGCAGAGGCCGTCGTGACGTTGCAGCAGCCTGAGGCGCGCTGTGCGTTCTCCCAGGGAAGTTGTCCCTGGATCCTGGGACCCTGGCAGTGGCGGGCTGCACAGGCTCCCCGGAAGGGAGGTGTGGAGAGTGCCCTGTGCTCGCACACAGGCTTCTTGGTGGCGGCAGCAGCAGCCTTAGCGTCTCATGCCCGTCTCTGGGGTCCGCGCTTTTAGCCGCGGCTCGCGTCCGTCCCTGGAGCTCCTTTAAGCAGCGCTCTTAATCCCCTCTCGTCGCGCACCAGGAAACAACGAGGGAAGAAAAGGTCTCTTGCCTCTTTGGCAGGTCCAGACCTTTTCTCGGACTCCCTCCCGGCTAGCCGTGGTGCACTAACCCCTTCAGGCTGTGTTCACGCCGCCAACCCCTGTCCTCTCCCTGCGCTCCGACCGAAGCCCGAGCCTCAGCTCGCAGCCCCGCCCGCCCCGGCGGGTGAGCAGACGAGCCTCTCGGGCTGGTGAGCGCCGGTCGGCACCGATCCTCTGTGCGGGAATCTCCCCGCTGTGCCCTCTGCGCCCCTGTGGCTGCGCTCTCCTCCGCGGCCCGGAAGCTCCCCGCTCCGCCTCCCGCAGTCTCCGCCCGCGAAGGGGCTTCCTAGTGTGTGGAAACCTTTCCTCCTTCACGGCTCCATCCCACTGGTGCAGGTCCCGTCCCTAGTCTTTTGTCTCTGTTTATTCTTTTTTCTCTTGCCCTACCCAGGTGCGTAGGGACTTTCTTGCCTTTTGGGAGGTCTGAGGTCTTCTGCCAGCGTTCAGTAGGTGTTCTGTAGGAGTTGCTCCACGTGTAGAGGTATTTCTGATGTATCTGTGGGGAGGAAGGTCATCTCCGCGTCTTACTCTTCCACCATCTTCCCCTAGATCGAGAACTTTTAAGATTACTCTTTTAGGGACTTTCAAATATACGGTAGAGGTAACTACTTGTTAACTATATTCACCATGGCATACGTTACATCCCAGAACTTATAACTGGAAGTTTATGTCTTTTGTCCACCTTCATGTAATTTGCTGACTCCCAACCCCCATCTCTAGAAACCATTAGTTTGTTGTTTTCTTGCTTTCAGATCCCACTATAAGTGATATCACGTGGTAATTGCCTTTTTCGGTCTGACTTATTTCACTTAGTATGACGTCCTCATGGTCCATGCATGTTGTTCCAAATGGCAGGATTTCCTTTTTTAATGGCAGGAAGGCAGGAAGGCAGGCAGGCATGAAGGAAGGAAGGAAGAAGGAAGGAAGGTGAATATATGTATATACACATTTCATTCATCCACTGATGGACACTTAGGTTGTTTCCATATCTTGGCTATTGTAAATAATGCTGCAGAAAAGACAGGGGTGCAAATACTTTTTCAAGACAGTGATTTCATTTAACCTTTCCTCCTTCACGGCTCCCTCCCACTGGTGCAGGTACCGTCCTTATCCTTTTGTCTCTGTTATTCTTTTTTTTCTTGTCCTACCCAGGGACGTGGGGAGTTTCTTGCCTTTTGGGAGGTCTGAGGTCTTCTGCCAGCGTTCAGTAGGTGTTCTGTAGGAGTTGCTCCACGTGTAGAGGTATTTCTGATGTATCTGTGGGGAGGAAGGTCATCTCCGCGTCTTACTCTTCCACCATCTTCCCCTAGATCGAGAACTTTTAAGATTACTCTTTTAGGGACTTTCAAATATACGGTAGAGGTAACTACTTGTTAACTATATTCACCATGGCATACGTTACATCCCAGAACTTATAACTGGAAGTTTATGTCTTTTGTCCACCTTCATGTAATTTGCTGACTCCCAACCCCCATCTCTAGAAACCATTAGTTTGTTGTTTTCTTGCTTTCAGATCCCACTATAAGTGATATCACGTGGTAATTGCCTTTTTCGGTCTGACTTATTTCACTTAGTATGACGTCCTCATGGTCCATGCATGTTGTTCCAAATGGCAGGATTTCCTTTTTTAATGGCAGGAAGGCAGGAAGGCAGGCAGGCATGAAGGAAGGAAGGAAGAAGGAAGGAAGGTGAATATATGTATATACACATTTCATTCATCCACTGATGGACACTTAGGTTGTTTCCATATCTTGGCTATTGTAAATAATGCTGCAGAAAAGACAGGGGTGCAAATACTTTTTCAAGACAGTGATTTCATTTCCTTTGTATAAATACCCAGAATTGAATTGCTGGATAATAGGCTAGTTCTATTTTTAATTTCCTGAGGAGCTTCCATGCTATTTTCCTTAGTGGCTGCATCAATTTACATTCCCACCAGCAGTGCACAAGTTTTCCCATTTCCCCACATCCTTGCCAACACTTGTTATTTCTTCTCTTTTTGATAATAGCCATCCTAACAGGTGTGAAGTGATATCTCCTTGTGGTTTTGATTTGTGTTTCCCTGTTGATTAGTGTGTTGAGCTCCTTTTCCCATACCTGTTGGCCATCTGTATGTCCTCTTTGGAAAATTGTCCATTCAGATACTCTGCCCATATTCTGGTTAGATTGTTGGGTTTCTTTCTACTGAGTTGTGTGAGTTTTTTTTAATATATTTTAGATATTAACTTCTTATCAGATATATGATTTGCAAATATTTTCTCCCATTCCATAGGGTGTGTTTTCATTTTGTTGATACTTTCCTTTGCTGTATAGAAGCTTTTTAGTTTGATATAGTCCCATATGTTTATTTTTGCTTTTGGTGTCAAATCCAAAAAAATCATTGCCAAGACCAAAGTCAAGGAGATTACCACCTATGTTTTCTTCTAAGAGTTTTATGGTTTCAGGTTTTATATTTAAGTATTTAATCCATTTTGAGTTAATTTTTCTGTATGGTGTAAGATAAATGTCCAGTTTCATTCTTTCACATGGATATCCAGTTTTCCCAACAACACATATTGAAGAAACTATCCATCCCCATTCTATACTCTTGGCTCCTTTGTTATAAATTAATTGACCATGTATGTATAGGTTTATTTCTGGGTTCTCCATTGTCTGTTTTATTGATCCATATGTCTATTTTTATGCTGTTTTGGTTGCTATAGCTTTGTAACAGTTTGAAATCAGGAAACAGGATGCCTCCAACTTTGTTCTTCTTTCTCCAGATTGCTTTGGTTATTTGGGGTCTTTTGTGGTTCCACACAAATTTGAATATTGTTTTTTTTCTGTGAAAAATGCCTTTGGAATTTCGATAGGGATTGCATAGAGTCTGCACATTGCTTTGGGTAATATGGACATTTTAACAGTATTAATTCTTCCAAACCATGAGCATGGAATATCTTTCCACTTATTTGTGTCTTCTGCAATTTCTTTTATTACTGTTTTATAGTTTACAGTGTTCAGGTCTTTCATCTCCTTAGTTAATACTTACTCCTAAGTATTTTATCATTTTGATGTAACTGTAAATGGGAATGTTTTCTTAATTTCTTTTTGATAGTTCATTATTTTATAACATGCAACTGATTTTTATATATTGATTTTGTATCCTGAAACTATACTAAATTTATTTATTAGTTCTAACAGCTTTTTGTTGAAGTCTTTAAGGTGTTCTATATGTAATATCATGCCATCTGCAAATAGAGATAGTTTTCATTCTTCTGTTCTGATTTGGATGACTTTTCTTTTTTTTGCCTAATTGCTCTTTCTAGGCATCCAGTATTATGTTGAATAAATGTAGTGAGAGTGGGTGTCCTTGTCTTATTCCTGATCTTAGAGGAAAAGCTTTCAGTTTTTCACTGTTGAGTGTGATGTAAGCTGTGGGACTGTCATATATGGCCTTCATTATGTTGAGGTACATTCCCTCTATACCCACTTTGTTGAGAGTTTTAAAATCAAGATACATCTATATGAAATATATATAATTTTCCCTAAGATATGTTGTTGAACCAAATGTGTTTATCAATCAGTATTATTTTAAAATCAAGAAATGCCCATTTTATTTATCATTTCTAAGTCATGTATACATGAAGCAGATATATTTTCCTATTTTTAAAAGAGCTATTGTTACTGACTGTAATTCATCCTGGCTGGATGAGACCAGATGAATTTTCATCTGAACTCTTATGTCTCATTTTCCACACAGTAGATAAATAAATAGAGCAGATTCAAAACATGGACTACATCGTAAAGAAAAATTTTATAAGCCAACACACATAGAGAGGGTTGAAGACAGATGCATCCCTTTTAGTAATCTACAATTATGAGCTTAAAGCAGACTTCTAGAGTCAAGACATCAAGAACCTCTGCAATTCTCTGCCCCATGTTTCATACATAATTTCTACCCATGGCATCATAAGCCAAATGAATGGATGAGGGGGAGAGGAATGGCTATATAACAACCACAACAGTAATATATTACCCATACACCATACTTTGTAGTTTAAAAAGCAGTTTCACATCTGTAACCTCGTTTCAACTTGTACACAACTTTGCTGAAAGCAGGACTGGTGTTAATATCCTCATTTTATACAAGAGTGAAATGAGACTTTGAAACTTTAAGTGACTTATCCAGGGTTACAGAGCTATGTAGAGGCACAGGCTGAACTTGAACACACGTCTCTGCACACTGCCTTTCAAGCTTTGTATGCCTGAGAATCAACAGAAGATTTTGTTAAAAATGAGATTCTTATCCCTACCTTCCAGAGATTCTAACTCAATTTTTCTGGTGTGGGGTCCATAAATTTACATTTTCATTAGATTCCCAGGTGATTCTGGTGCAGTATGAACCTAATTTTACCTAATTGTGGAGGGCAAAGAGGAGCTGGAAGAATCTGTGGGAAGCATTTAAAATTGAATATCTATCGCTAGCCCTATGAGAAAAACATAATCTACTCCCTGCACTGCTCTCACTGGTAACTGATGACGTAGTAGTAGGTCAGGATGAAAAAAAGCTAATGGTGTTGGTAGATGTTTTTATAAAGTAACATGCTCATAACACCATTCAGTGTAATCCCACTGAAGCTTTATGAACAACTGATGTGCTTTAATTTTGCCTGATTATGATATTACCATCTGATAATACTCATGTAGAGTTATCCGGGATTGGGACCCCCGTGTCCCTTTGGGACAACTTTAATAAAATAGAAGTCTCAGCCTTAACAGGATGACAGCTCGCCAGGAGATGTTACCAGCCATTACTTTCCTTAATTGTCTACATTACATACAATTAAATGCTCCTATTTTCTTGACTACATTTTCTTTTATTTTGTTCTTTTAATATGACTTGGAACATCAAGACTTGCAAACCAGACTTTTTGGAGGACAGATAGATGTTTTACAAGTGAAGTCAAGAGCTGTGTTTTAGAAAGACTTTTTTAATTAAAACATTTTAGGCAGGTCAATATCAAAGGAGAGTCTCTTAAAGAATGATGACCTGGTGTGCCTTTTTTTTTTTTTTTCCACAAATGGAACAAGGATCTCTCATGTCATCACAAATTTAATACTGTCTCTTGTGTTTTCCTTTGCAATCTCTTTGATTGGATTATGTTCAAGGACACAGGGGCCTCTTGTCTTTTGAGTCCATTTAAGAGTTCATTTCCCAGCTTTGACATTCAGCTCAAGAGTTTCAACAGCAGTTAATCAAAAATATCCGTATCAGAAACATCATTAATCTTTACCAGACAGGAGCAGTTATGTTTGTGACTAAACTTTGATGGACTCTTTGGAGGTGGGATTTACCATTTTGCAAATGTTTTGAAAAGGAAGACAAGCCTTTGAACAAAGTGAGAGAAACAATTTTAAAGAGTTAGAACCAAAATCCTAGAGTCACTCAGTCAGTCCTGGAGGAAACATTCATTTCTGCTGTAGGTCATGAGAATGGTCACTTCTGGGTTCAACACCATCCAAGTGGGCATTAATGCATTTGGTTATCTGTCCTCCTACTTTCAGTTCTCAGCCCTTCTCTGCTCTCTCCCCTTAGGTGAGCTCATTTCTTCCTGATTTCAATTTTCACCTCAATGCCTCAGTGTAGATGACTCATGGATTCATTCAGTTACCTAGCAGGTATTGAATTCCCACTGCTATAATAACCATCATCATCATAGCTTCCATTTATTGAGTTCTCATTATTGCCAGAAACTGCTGCCCTTCTCTGTATATTGTGGAGAGACTTGGGTATTGTGGTTCAGATGGTGCAAGATCTGGAGGCCAACTGCCTGGGTTTGAATAACTTTGCAGAAATTCTTCAGTTTTCTGTGGCTTTGCTTCTCTCTCTCTCTCTCTAAAATGGGTATGAAAAGAGTACCTACCCACAGAATCTTGGATTTTCATTTAGAATTAAATAAAAAGAGTTCATAAAGTACTTAATATACTGCCTTACTCATAGTAAAATTTCAATTAACATTGGTTTTAATAGTTGATGGTTATTTTCACTCTAATTTTTGTATAATAGCCCAGTGCTCCTAAGATGTAATTACTATTTTTTCCAGTTTATAAACATACCTGTGTTCTTCATCACCATGCTATGTGCCTCTCTAAATTATGGCCCATGAGCATAATACATTGTTAGAAAAGATATCAGCCCTTGACCTCAAGTTGCACACATACACAAATAAGAGGCCTGAGATAACCATAAAATATTAAAAACTGATGAGCCCTCAGGATCCTAATTGTCTATTTATAGCCTTATTCCTATTATCTGATTTCTAAGTATTTATAGAGTTACATTCAGAGATGAAAACACAGTGACTACCAAAATCCAGAGCTGTAATCACAGCAAGGTGTGCCATTTACAACCAAGGGCATTCGTCTCAGCGAGGTTTAGGGATGTGGTGACAGTCATAGCCGGTGACACAGGCAGAGCTCCTGACTCTCTCTGCTCCACCACTCACAATAATGCATCACCACTTGGTGTCCTACCATCAACACTATTCATCATTTCAAAATGTAAACTTAACACTCAACATATCGATTACCTATTTGCTACAGTTTGGAAGGCCCCATATTTGACAAAATACTCTCTTTCAACATGGTGCATACAGCACATTGCAATTAATCAGAACCAGCCATACTGGAACCATCTTTAATAGTTACCAGACAGAAGCTTTTACTTGTACAACTAAACTTTGATGGGATTTACCATTTTGAAAATGCTTTGAAAGGGAAGGCGAAGATTTGAAGCAAAGTGGGAGAAGTAATTTGTTTTTTAAGGGCTCAGTGAGGACTAAAACCCAGAGTTGTTAAACTAGTTCTTTAAGGAATCCTTTGTTACTACTGCAAGATATGAGAACCTCATCCCCTCATGTCTTGTCTGCAGGAAATCTGGTTGGTTCATAACACATACAGTATCTGAGTACTTGTCACCATATCCACTGCCACTGTCCTGTTCCAAGCCATGACCATCTCTCACTGGGTTCACTGTAGGAGCCTCCTATCTAGACAGCTTGCCTTTACTTTTACCCCCTAGAGTATAGTCTTTTCAAGGAATCGACTCCACAAAGAATTGCCAGAGTAATGATTTTCAAATATGAGTCAGATTATGTCCTTCCTATATAGGATCCCCCAGTGACGTTCCACTGGACTCAAAGGAGAGCTCAACTCCCTTTCAGTGGCCTAGGGCCCCACCCTCTCCAGCTGCCTTCTCCCTTCCTGCCTGCTGGCATCTCCAGTTGCTCTCCCCTCCATTCATTCCCCTTCAGGGCCCCAGCTTCCTCGCATTCCTTGGAAATCTTAGGGCCTTTGCCCTGGAATATTCTTCACACAGATATCTAGGAGGCTCACGCTCTCACTTCTTTAGTTCTTTGCTCAGAAGCCCCCTTCTCAGTGAGGCTTACCTGGATTACCACTTTAAATACAGTAATGTGGCCCTGCATGTGTGCACACGTGCACACGCAGATGCACACACATTGCTGATTCCCTTTAACTGTGCTTAGAAGTTTATGTAGTGTCTGACCCAAACTAGGACATCTTTTAGAGGTAAAGAGTTGCTGTGAATAATTATGTTGGGACAACAGGAATAACCTGAGGCTGCCTTGGGCAAACAGAGACATTCACCCAACCAGCTCTGATTTTCCCCTGTAGCATTTACTGCCTTTTGGCAGACTATAATATTTACATATTATGTGTATTAGTTATGGTCTGCCTCTCCCTCTTGGAACATAAGCTCCACGAGGCCAAGGGTATCCGTCCCTTTTATTTATTGATGTATTCTAAGTGTTGAGAATAGTGCTCGACAATCTGGCACATAGTAGATTCTCACTGAATATTTGTTGAATTGAATGAATAAGTGATATGGGGAAACCAAAGATGATCTCAAAGTTCCTTCAAACTTTAAGCATGAGGTGAATTTTTCAGTTCAGTTCTATAAAAAATCTTTATCAAAATTAATGAGATGGGGGCTTCCCTGGTGGCGCAGTGGTTGAGAGTCCGCCTGCCGACGCAGGGGACACGGGTTCGTGCCCCGGTCCGGGAAGATCCCACTTGCCGCGGAGCGGCTGGGCCTGTGAGCCATGGCCGCTGAGCCTGCGCATCCGGAGCCTGTGCTCCGCAACGGGAGAGGCCACGACAGTGAGAGGCCCGCGTACCGCAAAAAAAAAAAAAAAAAAGAAAAGAAAAATTAATGAGATGAATATGCAAACCTAAAATCTGAGTCATAGTCATGAAATTCTAGCTTTTGGACACTGGGTCTGGAGGAGATACTAATGGAAGATCTGGGTCTGTCTCCCTTCTTTAAAAAAACAAATGTTCACATCATTGCTCCCAAATTATCTCCTGTCCTCCATCCCTGAATGTCTCTGACTTTCTCCTCCTCTTCTTTAAAAGCTCAGGTAGAAATTTCTCCCTAAAACTTTGCAGTTTCCCCACCTCCTGTCACACCAAGAAAAAGTCTTGTCCACAAAACATTGCTATCTGTTCCCTTATATTATTATTTCTGTTCCTTGTACATGTCCTGGAATTGTGTATATCTCATTACATGCATCCCATCACATCACCTTCCAGCTTATTGCTATGTCTTCTTTGTATCTTTCGGTGAACTGTTAAGTTTTTTCTAGAGCCAAGTGCTCTAATTTATTCGTTTTGGGATTCACAGCAGCTGGCACAGTACCTGGCATACTGTGGGCACTGTATAGGTTTTTACTGATGTGAATTAAACTACATTGGATTTATTGACAACTGTATCTTCAATCTCATTAACCACTCCACCTACCCAAAATGTGCTGTATAACTGCAACATTCCAGCTTAACTATAGCATTTTATATCGTTGTGATATCAAAGACCCTTTATAACATGATGTCTTCACTTAGTAGTGGTTCTGTAGCCTCCAAATGACCCCACTCCCAGCTATAAATGGTCTTCAAGCCCTGGTTGCCATATTAGAGAAGGCTACCATTTTCACGACTGTAGATCAGCAGTCTAAACTGGGTTCTTTTATTTACTAGTGAATACAAGAGTTTAAAAAATGAATTTGCAGCTATCAAACCTAATCTGTGTCAACATGTAATCTTCTGCAGTTATATTCCCAAACATAAGTTTCCATGTATGTAGAATACACATGCACACACACACGTGTATCTATGATCCCCACAATGTATGAGGATAGATATTATTGAAACACATCGCCTAATTCCTGTGAATTATTTTTCAAGCCTCTAATATTTTGATGACTGTTGGCCAAGTCCTCATTGACTCTGTTACTGAACAGCTTGTCCATTACTACTTATATTTTCTTCCTCTGCGCTATCCACCGTATTTCATCCTCAGCTGCTTTACCATATGAGAGTGCTAGTCATCTGTGTTTAACTTTGACTATATTCAATTTCTGCTGTGTTCTTTAGCCAGAAACCAGTTCTGTTTCATACGTCCAAGCCTGCTTTGTATCTGAATCTTTCAACAGTGAAATGCCCAGAAATAAAAGAAATATTTGAATACCTTAAATATAAATAGTTTAAATATCATTTAATCAAGACTCTCCAGATAAGCCACTAGCTGTCGAATTTCTTTTATTTTGCCCTCCACAAATCTATCCCCAGAGCCTTCCACCATGAAAGCCATCCAATAGGAATTATTGATAATCTCCGTCATTTAAAATCCTCCCCCACTTTCTCCATCAGAGTATATAATATATGGCATCTTTTCCCCCATCTTTTCCCAGCATACTTCTTTTGTTCAGTCTAGAATCAGGGAATTCATATGACAGATACAATTGATTTAAACTGTGCTGACTCCCCTCCCAGCCAGCAAGGCCAGATTCTATCCTCTTAAATCACCATTCCTAGAAGGGAAGAAATAGACAAACATTACTGAACATCACAAAGAACAGTTTCTCACCAGGTTGAGATACCATGGGATGATCTTCCCAAAGCCACCAGGGGTCTGTTGGAAATAGTTGCAGGAGTCAAGCCCTCACAATTACCAAAAATTGAAGCTGCCTTATGTATGTGTGGAAAAGATGTGTCACATACTTGCTCTCTAAAGTGCCTTAAGGATAACATCCTGTTCACTTTTCACTTGGGTGATATCTGTATTTCAGCAAATGTCAGCGAGTCCACACACTTTGGCAGAACAAATGTTATTTTTCCTTTCATAACTGTCCTGAGAGGAATTGTGCAATCCTACAGATAATCACAGCGAGCTCTGGTTGGCATGTGACCAAGGCAGGATACTCTTCTCTGGAGGAGGCCAGTTGTGAATTGGGTTCACTGCTGGCAAATTGCTTTTTTCTGTTCGGTTTAATTTAGTTTTCATGATTTTTCCTGAGGGCTCATCTGGCCTCGCTCAACTAACTGGTTGAACAGATCAGCTCAAGTTCAGAAGCCCTCAATCTTTCCAAGATTTTGAAATGTCTTTTTATTCAATCTCTGATTAGGACAAGTGAGAGTAACCAACATTTTACAAGTCTTAAAATCGCCAAGACAGATACTTAGGGAAAAAAAAAGGGCAGGGGAAGAACTACAGTAAATTACACCAGGCATAATTTCACCCAAACTCAGAGGGAGAAAGAAGACTGGAAGCAGCTTTTAACTCTAAGTGAAAGTTACATTCTCTGAACAATGATTTCTTAAAAAATATGCTGGACAATCCATGAATAGCAATAGTAATGGACCAAAGAAAATCGAGGCTCTGTGTTCAAGACAAGAGACCAGGAGCCAGGGCCCGAATATTTGGGAACTTGGTTTCTACTTATACAAACTGGCTGGAACATTCATCCATGAATAAACTCAAGATTCTAGATTGGCTCCATGAGTGAAACATTATTGGAATAATAATGTTTATAGGTTTTATTAATAAACCTATATTTTAATTAGGTTTAATTAAAGGATGTTTTAATTACAGTTAGGTTTAGTTACATAAAACACACACACACACACACACACACACACACACACACACACAGCAAACTTGAGTCCTTCAAATGAGGTAGAAATTTTATCTTCCTTCCATAATAGAATCTGGAGGGCAGTAGTCCAATACTGAGAGGAGAATTCCCTGCTCACCTGAGTGCTCTTATCTTTATGTTCCACAATGTTATCCCATGGCTTCAATTCACAATGTTGCCTCATGTTCCAAAATGGTTGCTGGAGCTACAGCCTTTATGTCTGCGTTCCAGGCAGGAGAAAGCAGGGAAAGCAACAGGCAAACACCTCCTACTTGAGTCAGCTTTACTTGATGAACATTCCTAGGAGAAATACACTACTGGTTACAGTAACCAGTAAACACACTACTGGCTAGATGCATGGAGGCTGGCAAATGCAGTCTTTTAGCTAGACATCTTTTTGCCATCCTAACCAAAATACTGGCTCAGTTACTAAAAATACAAGGAGAGTGGATATCGATTAAGCAGCTTCAGTCTGTCTTGCGAGTAAAGTAATATTTTCATGAAACTGGCGGGGAGACAGCTTGAAGCCTATTGGCTTCTTTTAACCATTACCTTATATAAATATATCACGAATGATTTTTCATAATGCAAATAACTATTTGGTTCTTTTTATTTTATCATGAAATCATCCCCTTAATGAGTAAAATGGTGTCATACGAGATGACATATGGCTGATTTCTCATAAAATGGCAGTATTAACCTGAACACGGTTAGTGAGATTTGAGAGAACACCGAGAAGACTCATGTAACCAAAACACCCATAATATATTGCCTGAAACATCCATCATGAAGGCCGTTCCTTCAGCATCAAGATGATGTGCTTCTAAAAGATCTTTCTAACAATGAATATATCTTACCCGGAAATAGTAACCATCACGCCATTCAATACTCATGAATCCATTTCTCTGTATTAGTTTATCAAATTAAGTATCCCTGGACATGAATTCATGTGAAAAAGAGGGAGAAATTTGAGAGAATCTACCTAGGAAGCCAGAGCGAGTAGTCAAGAGTTCCACAATTATTTTTGAGTGAAGGAAGTAAAATACAAGTACAGTGTAATTCTCAGTAAATATTTCTGGCTGACCATTGGATCAATGGATGAGTAAGTGAACATATGAATAGAGCCTCAGGTGAGTTTTATCAGTAAAGATTGCATTATTTCTTGATGTTGTTCTTGCTGGTACTGGAAAGCTTTATAATAGCAAATTTCAGATGTAACTGAAAAAGGAGAAGCTGTGCTCTATTATAGCCAGTCTGGGGAGTTACTAATTATGGTGAATGTTAGGGTAACAGATATAAAAGGGACCCTCAGAACCACAGGTTACATGACAAAGTAGGCCTTGAAAGCACCAGGATGGCTGACCAGGGACACAGCCCCTGGGCTATTAGTATCAGCTTGAACTTACAATTATTTCATCCAGCAATACAGCAGAGAGAGCGTCAAAATATAACCACTCAGCACGAGATAAGAGAGAAAGATTTTCCTCAGTTGACTATGACCAAATGGGTATATCCAACTTACCCTTAGTTCTGTACCTTATCATAACTTTGAGTATGCCTTTCTTTCCTGGTCTGGAGCCAGTGTGGTACAATGATTACAAACATCAGCTATTGTTTCAGAAATGTTTGAATTCCAGTACTGCCTTTCCACTGGCTAGCTGCATAGCCTTGAGCAAGTTACTTAACTACCCTAAACCTCAGTTTTCCCATCTTCAGAATGGGAAGAATGCAGTTGCCTACCATGTAAGTAATTGTGAGGATTGAGTGAGGACTCACTGTTATAATTTGTTGGAATTTAAGGGGACTGTATTAGTTAGAGTTCACTAGAAAAACACAACTGATAGGATCTGTAGTGAGGCAGAGAGGGAAAGGCAGTAAGATAGAGACAATGAGAGAGAGAGAAGGATAATCATTTTAAGAAATTAGCTCATGCAGTTGTGGTGGCTAGCAAATACGAAATCTGTAGGGCAAACTGGCAGACTGGAAATTCAGATAAGATTCGGTGTTGCAGCCTGGAGTCTGAAGACTGAAAATTCAAAGAGGGTTTCTGTGTTGTAGTCTTGAGGTAGAATTGCTTCTTCTGGAAAACTCAGTCTTTGCTTCTAAGGCCGTCAACTGACTAGATGAGGCCCACCTACACTACGGAGGCAAATCTGCTTTACTTAAAGTCACTATTCTAAACATTAATCTCATCTAAAAAAAATACCTAAACAGCAACATCTAGACTGATGTTTGACTAATCAGCAGGGCACCATTGCCCAGCCAACTTGACAGATAAAATTAACCAACCCAGGGACCCAATAAATATGACTGCCTTCTCCACCTAGATTCTGAGAAAATAGAGAAATAAGACAAAAGAGTTGTAGGTTGGAAAATCTAACCATAACTCCTATGACAGGCAAAGGCTAGGATGGAAGCTGTGGTTTATATTTGCAAGTAAGTGGGTGCAGTGGAATTAGGAACACTCACCCCACCTGCCTCTGACAGGTAGCTGAATACAACCAGCCCAGGCAGTGATGTCAGCCAAGATTTACAGCATGGAGCAGCTGGGAGGAACTCGCAGTGCTGCTGACAGGTTCACACTTGGAAAGACAAAAAGAAAGAGGAATTTTGTCTTCCCAAATTTTCCAATCAGATGAGTTTCTCCATGTCGCCGGAGGAAAGGCAGTCGAGGGGCAGAGAGTAGAACGAATGCTGCCTGTCAGTTACCCATCCTGCACCAGAAGTGGCTGTCAAGAGTCAAGAAGGATCATTTCACCTCCCAACTTCCTCCTCTCCTCAGCATCACCATCATTTTTCTTACTGATGAAACAGCGCTGTTTATACTTGTTATCTGGGCCCTTAGAAATGTAGTCTGTGAAATGGATGCTCAGGAGACTTCAATCTGGAGGCTCTGCCCAAGACTTAGCCAGGACCCTGTATAATCCTCTATTCTACCAACTGTATGCTTCGTCTACCCTGGGAACGATCAATTCGTGTCTCCGCCCCTGGTCCCCACTCCCACGCCCACTATTTCCAGTTGAGAACCAGCTGGGGTTTAAAGTGTCAGGCCTGGTTTAGATCTCTTGATACCTCTGAAACAAATTCCGCATCATGTGGGAAATCTGCTCAGTCCGTCCACAGAAGCTCTCAGAGCCTCAGCCAGCTTAATGCTGAAGGACTCGGACACGCCCAGGGTAGGGGGAGAGACGGGATCTTTGGGGGCACCCTTGACAGTGTCCTCTTAAAGAGCTCATCCTTCCCTCCTCGGTAAAGAAATCTAGGGGTTGAAACCTGATCTGCCGACCTCATCTCCCTCCCCTTGGCCCAGAATCCAGGGCTGCTCCCCTCCCGTTCTCTTGAAGCAGCTTGCCTGGGCAGGGCTGGTGTCCTATCTCGTGTCAGTCAGAGGTGGGAAGTGGAATTTGCCTGTAAAAGGCAGATGAAAAATTAAAGTGGTCTTTAGCTGACAGATCGGTTCACAATGCTTGGCATCTTAGATCAGTTTTACATGGTCCCCACGTGAGAGATGGTCACGCGCGTCTCCACCGCAGCCCTTTATTCCAAAGCCAGCAGAAACTGGCCAGGCTTCACGTTTATCTGAAGAACGTCTTTTATTCTAGATCCAGTCGGGGAGACTCCTGAGTGATCTTTAAGATTCTTGGTGACTGGGGAAATCTGAGGGAGGCCAGAGAATCAGCGTTTGGACCGAGCATCTGCCTGGTTTGGGATGCTGTGTGGAATCAGGGGGAGAACACAGGCTTTGGAGCCAACTCTGCCCGTTAACCAGCTGTGAGACCTTTAGCAGATTATTTGATCTCTCTGGGAAACTCATTAACCTCTTCAGGCCACATTTTGAAGGAACTCTAAAGCTGACATTTTGGAGCTAACTTTTCCCTGGCAGGAGAAATTGCCTGCTAAGGTAGAAAGAGCTAGTCAGGTGTGTGGATCAGATTTGAAATCTACCATGTGTCCTGTGTGACCTTGAACAGTTGCTTAACGGCTCTGGGCCTCAGTTTCCCCATCTATAAAATGGGAACAAGTAGATCCACCTTGCAAGTCATTGTCTTGAGAATTAAGTAAAATAATAAAGCACTTAGGAGTCCCCCAGAAGATGTGCTTTCTCATCCTTCTGTGTCTGTTCCCCTGACATTTGGGGAACCAGGGTTCAGGTCTGGGGTACAGACAACCCTCTCTGGATTTCTTGATTTTTTTGTTTGTTTGTGTCAAATATCTTATATTTTCCCTATATTTGTCTGGGACACTCACAAGATCTGTAGCAAAAGCAATCTGCTTGATTTCCTGACATCAATTTGTTCATTGGGTTCTTAGGGGAGGATTTAAGTAGATAAGACTAAAAGTTCCGCATAATTTTGTCTAAGCAATTTGACACTGATCAGTACTGGCGGCAGCTCTCTGGACCACATTATAATTTTTTGATTGCTACACAAATGTAGCACACAGATCAAAGATCAGCAGAGCTGCCAGATACTTGGAATGGAGTTCATCTTCATCAGGAAACACCAAGGAGGCCTGGAGCCCCAACCAGAGAGTGTTTTATATCCAAGAAGTCATAAAGTAGGAATATTTATGCCAGAAACAGGCTCAAATCAAGTGACAGTGATACTGATCAGCAGGGCAAGAGTTAGTGTTGTCTTTTCATTTGCTAAAAAAGAAATGAAAGACTTTGGGCATTCACACGGTAATCCATTTTAAAAATACTAAGCTACCATATTTAATTAATTAATTAATTAATTATTTTAAAGTCTAGTTGATTTACAATGTTGTGTTAATTTCTGCTGTACAGCAAAAGTGACTCGGTTATACACACATATACATTCTTTTTTATACTCTTTTCCATTGTGGTTTATCCCAGGACATTGAATATAGTTCCCTGTTCTATACAGTTACACTACCATATTTCTTGAGCGCGAAATTTGTATGAGGTGCTTTGCATACATAACCTTACTGAGTCATCCCAGGAGCAGGCAAGGTGAGTTCCTGTTTTTAAGACAAGGACTTTGAGGCTCGGGAAGGGTTGGTGACTTTGCCAAAGTCACACAGCTACTTGCAAGCCCATTTTTAGAAGCACTAAGATGTACCACCTCCAAAAGTAGGAGCTACCGTTGATGGAGACGTTGGACTTTACACATACTGTCTGAGTTCACTTAATGTAATTATCTCCACAGAACTGTAGGATGGGGCTTCCGTGGTGGCGCAGTGGTTGAGAGTCCACTTGCCGATGCAGGGGACACGGGTTCATGCCCCGGTCCGGGAAGATCCCACATGCCACGGAGCAGCTGGGCCCGTGAGCCATGGCCGCTGAGCCTGCGCGTCCAGAGCCTGTGCTCTGCAATGGGAGAGGCCACAACAGCGAGAAGCCCGCATACTGCAAAAAAAAAAAAAACCAACACAAAAAACAAAAACACTGTAGGATGGTGTTCTTACTCCAGTTACAGATAAGGAAACTGAGGCTCAGATAAATAGCAGACGTAACCAATAACATACAGTAAAAAAAAAAAAAATATGGGAACTGAATCGAGGGCAAAAGTGACAACTGTCTCCATACAACCTCCTAAACCTCGAATAGATTTTGCTGCCGGCCTGTTTCTCACAAGACAGAGTGCTTTGTCGCTGTGGAAAAGATATCCACGGGAAACCCAAAGCCATCTGGCACTTCTCGGAATTACACGCCGCAGTTCACGACCCAGGGTAGGTTGCCACAACTGGACTGACGGGAGGGACCAGTAGCGTTTACTCAACATTCTTCAGCCTCTGTGATCTGCGCACATTATAGGATTACATCTCCAAGCTCCTTGAGGTAGGGTGAGGACGTGTGACTAGTGCTGACCCATGAACTTATGCCGATGGCACCTGTGTCACTTTCAGGCCGAAGCACTTCATTGTCATAGTGAGAACATCCCGAACTCTTGCTGGTGATGTTTGCGGCAGTAGCTGCTCAGTTTGTATCCCCGAATGACCTCTTGTCCCAACCCTGATGGACATGTAGCCTCGGCAAGAAGGAGATACTTGTGATTCTCAGCCATTGTAATTTGAGTTTTTGTTTGTTTTAATAAACCACAATCGCCATGACTGATACAGAACCAGCCCCAAAGGAGCTTTATAGACTTCCCAAGGTACCCAGCAGGTGTTAGGAGGCTCTACTCCCAGAATCACGAACTCAAGTCTTACAGCACCAGGTAGGGCAGGGTGAATAAGCGAAGCAGATGTGAGCCTGCGGTAGCAGAGAGCGGACGGGACGGGGCAAACTGCTAGGCACCTGCCAAAGAAATGTGGGCTCCGTCTTGCCAAATCTGTCAGCTTTTCCGAAGCAGCTGGTTATCTGGGACATTTCCTAATGGATTAAAACACCGTGCATGTGAAAGAAAGCTGGGCTCTGGGTTAAGTTCACTCCAGGGTTTTCGCTTTGCAGCTCCTGCCTCAAGTTCACGATCAGGTTCCCATCTGTCTGCTGCTAACCCAAAGATTTAGGGCTATAGTTCCTTGACTCTTGTTGTGTGACAGTTGGGCATGTCAGCGATGTCCTTAGTACTCCCATCTGTAAAATGGTTTAAGTGGGAGAAAACTGGTGATTCTTAATCTTTCTCAGATACTTCTGCTCGCAAAAATCTCACATAGACATAGACCCCAAATCTTATGGGTTTCACAGTTTCCAGTGATGCTGTAGACCTCAACCGCTGACGCTCTCTCCCCGTAATATCAATGGATTCTTGAAATCAAAGCTAAGGATATCAGGCTATATGACGGCAAGGCTTTCTTTCATCCAAAAACATGTCTCATTTCAGC
>NW_006772616.1:4727958-4729433 GCF_000442215.2 Lipotes vexillifer | reverse complement strand
TCAGCAGGAGGAATGGGGTATTTTTCCCCTGTTGAAAACCTCAGTGTTTCTTCTTGCTCTTCGGGAGCCCACGGCTCTGACGTAGTAATTGAGGGTGATCACTTAGAATGATATATCTCTTGGGTATTGATTTTGTCATATTGTTTCAAGTGGGGCAAGGCCTCTCACCTTGACACTTGATAGTGTGTCTAAGCAGAGGGAGACCTGATATGTTAGTGCACGCGTTGTTTTTCTGGCTTATGAATTTCTAGGTTGTAATGTAATTCCAATGGTTTGAATTTAGTTATCTTTGGCCTCCTTCAGCTTTACAATCCAAACCATCAATGCAATGCTGCTTTGAAAAATAATCTTTCAGACCTCACATCCCAACTGACTCCCTCTCAGGGCAGATGATGGGTGGTTTCCATTGAAAGTCTTTGCAATAAGTCCTTTTCTGTGGCCACGTTGTCAGCTCTACTCTTTAACTCTTAAAAATCCATCCAGACAGGCCTTGGGATGCATTTTTCCAAAGGAGCCATTGTAATATTTGTGGGGTGAAGGGCATGAAATCGCTGAATGTGCATCACAGAAAGGAAGCAGAGTTCCCCTCCAGGTGGGCTCTGATCTCTTTCCCACTTTGACAGCGTGTGCTGGTAATGCTTTCGTCAGTAGCACCTTTTACTGCCTGCCTTGCATAAAGGAGGATTCCCTCCCCATTTGTCAGGATCCTCAATATACGAAACCGTTTTCTCTGGGAACCCCTTGATGTGGTTAGAGTGAGACTGAAACTTCTATTAGACAATCATTCAGCTGAAATAAAATTTATCGTAAAGGGCACCTCTAACATGAAATCTTTATATGCAGCAAAGAGATCTTAATTTGAAACAAAAAAAAACCCCAGGATGCAGTATTAAATTATGTCTGAAAACAGGTCCAAGGTCACATGATGAATTGGTCACAAAATGAAAACATTAAAGCTAGAAAGAGAAAACCAAATAGCATTTAAAATTGGTATTAAATTAATTCAAGTAAGGTAGCTACCCCAAGATGCTAGAAATTTCTGGAAGTAATCTGATTCTTTTTAACTATCCCGCCAACTTCATATGATCGGCCTATCAAGACAATCTCTCCTGCCTAATTACTCATGTTCTCGGAATGTGTGTTCAATTCAACAAATATTAGTGGGGCTTCTATGCGTAAGGCAACTTACAAGGTCCTGTAGGGACTGCCAAATAAGGAACTCACAATTTAAGGAAGCAATTCCCTAAAGCTGATGTGTAGTCTGGTGACGTCTGAGTCATTTAAAGTGCTCTAAAATTACAGACTGCCAGGACCTACTCCAAGCAGACAAATGTAGAATCTCCAGGGGTAGGTATTTTAACCACATTCATTAGATGAAACTGATACAGAGTAGGTTTGGGTCCTATATCAGTCAGGACCTCACCATTGCAAGTGACAGACATCTAATTCCATCTGGCTTTAAGCAAAAAGGGAAA
>NW_006772616.1:4724149-4727934 GCF_000442215.2 Lipotes vexillifer | reverse complement strand
GGAAAGAGTTGACTCTAGGAACTGAAAAGTCCAACAAGGTGATGACTTCAGGCACAGCTGGATCCAGGTGCTCAAGCAATGTCATTAGAGATTGAGTAGTTCCCTCACCTGTCAACTCTGTTTTCCTCTGCATTGGTTTTACTCTTAAGCACAATCTAAAGCACTACAGGAAGTAGAAGTCGTAGTGGTAATAATAATAATAGCAACAACAACAATAAAAATGGAGTTCTTACTTTGCTTCAGGCAGTGCACTTTACCTATATTGTCTCATTTAGTCTTCACAATGATAATATAAGGTAGGGAATATCTCCATTTAACCCATGAAGAAAGAGAGGTTCAGAGAAGTGAAGTGATTTATCCAAAGTCACACAGTTATCAAAAGAGATGGAAAGGAGAATTAAACCCAAGGCTGCCCGGTTGTAGCTCTCAGTCTCTTACCCCTTCTCCTATATACAGAAGTAAAACGTGCGTAGGATAAGTCATTAAATTACTGAAAGAAAAATGATTTTCAGAGGTAGAAGAAGGGCAGGAGAGTATAGTTCAGAAGACAGATTTTATGTGTGCCCATATGCTCTCAGCTCTCTGTAGATTAAGTTTGGGTAGGCCCAGAAGGCTGCATTTTGGATGTCCCCCTAGTTGATCTAATTCACACCTCCTACAACAATAACACTTTTTCCGGTGATTCATCACAGCTCACAGGAGATCTGCTGAAGCATTTGAATCCATGGACAACATGTGCGGGACTACCGCTGAATTTGTTTTAACAAAGAAAGGCAGGGGTGTCGTCAACAAAATGGCACAGAAAATGATTCCAGGGTTTCCAGAGGCAGAAGGCTAATAAAGTCTTTGTAGTCCAACTGATAGGAGCTGATAAGTCCTGGACTGGTGGTCTCACTGTAGGGACAAAATGAAAACAGAATGTAACACCTGGAAGCAAGATTTCATAGTCAAAAGGCTATGAACCATGAAGGTAGCTTTTTTTTAAGTTATGGGTGACAGTGATTCCCAGATTTCTAACTTGGACTGTCCTAAGAAACTCTGGTAGACTGTGGACCCCGTGAACATGCCTCCTGGCATTCCAACCTTATGTTACTCTGGGTTTGGGCATATGACTTGATTGCATCAATGGGACATTAGCAAACATGACACAGGTGGAGACTTGATACGCACTTGCATACTAGGTCTTATCCTACTGGAACTCTTTTTTGATCTGCTGCCTTGAGACTGCTATGCTGTGAGGAAGCTCAAGTTGACCACGTGGAGGTAAACCAAGGTACTCTAAAGAATAGCCCCAACCCATCCCAGTTTCTAGTCATCTTCCAGCTACATGTAGGTTCTTGTGTGACCCCAAGCAAGATCAACAGAAGAATCACTGAGCCAGCCCACAGAATCCTGAAAAATTATAAATCCCCATGGTTTAAGCCACAAGTTTTAGGGTGGTTTGTTACGCAGCTGTTGGTAACTGAAGCAAATCAGAATGCTTTCTTCTAGTTGGTGATGTAATCCAATGTCCAGTCCATTGTGTTTCCCTCCCTTCCCTGGCTGCTAGGAATCTCACAGCTAAGTTTTGTGTTCATTGCTGTGTCACTCTTCAACCAGGAATTCTTATTAGAATTTATGCATTTCTCTTTCAGATTTTTGTCTTTTGCAATATATTAATTGAGTTTTCTTATCATGTCTATTATTTTGTTTTGAACTGACTGCAGTTATTCTTGCTGTATACATCCATTTGTTTTATTTTTTAGATTGTGCATATAAGTGATATCATACGGTATTTTGTCTTTCTCCGTCTGACTTATCTCACTAAGCATAATATTCTCTAGGTCCATCCACATTGTTGCAAATGGCAGAATTTCACTCTTTTTTATGGCTGAGTAATATGCCATTGTGTATATACCAAATCTTCTTTATCCATTCGTCTGCTGATCGATACTTGGGTTGCTTCCATATCTTGGCTCTTGTAAATAGTGCTGCATGAACAATGGGGTACATGTATCTTTTTGAATTAGTGTTTTAATTTTTTCCAGTTAAATACCCAGAAGTGGAATTGCTGCATCATACGGTACTTCTATTTTGGTTTTTTGAGGAACCTCCATACTGTTTTCCATAGTGGCTGCACCAATTTGCATTCCTGACAACAGTGCAAGAGGGTTCCCTTTGCTCTACATCCTTGCCAACATTTGCTATTTGTAGACACTTTGATCATAGCCATGCTGACAGGTATGAGGTGGTATTTCATTGCTGTTTTGATTTGCATTTCTCTAACATAGAGATGTTGAACATCTTTTCATGTGTCTGTTAGCCATCTGTATGTCTTCTTTGGAAAACTATGCAGGTGCTTCTGCCCATTTTTTTGATTGGGTTGTTTTTTCGATATTGAATTATATGAGCTGTTTCTGTATTTGGGATATTAACCCCTGGTCAGTCATATCATTTGCAAATGTTTTCTGCCAGTACATAGGTTGTCTTTCCATTTTGTTGATGGTTCCCTTTGCTGTGCAAAAGCTTTTAATTTAATTAGGTTGCATATGCTTATTTTTGTTTTTGTTTCTCTTGCCTTAGGAGACAGATCCAAAAAGATATTGCTACAATTTATGTCAAAAAGTATTCTGCCCATGTTTTCTTCTAGGAGTTTTATGGTTTCAGGCCCTACATTTAGGTCTTTCATCCATTTTGAGTTTATTTTTGTACATGGTGTGAGGAAGTACTCTAATCTCATTCTTTTCCACGGAGCTGTCTAGCTTTCCCAGCACCACTTCTTGAAGAGCCTGTTCTCCATGTTGTATTCTTGCCTCCTTTGTCAAAGATTAATTGCCCAGAGGTGCATGGGTTTATGACTGAAGTTATCCTTAAAGTAGTCAGAGTATATATAAGATAAATAAAATCCAGTGATCGATAAGTAAAATAATGACTGATAAGGAAAAAATAATAGTACGTAACTGCTAATATGTATGAATTCAATAAAATATTAACGTATTTTCTGAGCCAGGCCCTGCTCCAAACTATTTACATGTATCCAGTTATTTAACTCTCAGTAACTGTGTAGGAGTACTGCTACCTCCCATTTTACAGATGAAGAGACTGAGGCACAGAATTTTTGTGGCTTGCCCATAGTCACACAGCTAGTAAGCGATAGAGGTAGGGTACCAGCTCAGGCCTGCCCAAATCAGAGTTCCCATTCATAGCCATTACAGAGTAAAAGCACTTCTTCCAACGCTTTTTAAATTGTGTTTAGCCTATTTTGTTATATGTGAAATTTAAAAGAGAAAAAATTATCTTCCAAGTGCTTTTAAGTCAAGAGTTGTCACCAAGTTGTTAAGTAGTTTTATAAATATATATATAGAGAGAGAGAGATTTGAAAATGAAGCCGCTGTCACCTGAAATGTGTAAACACAGCATTTCAAAGAGAATTAACTTTCTCCAATTCAAAGCAGAAATTCAAACCCCAGCTTCTGATGCCACAGTTATTGCAGTTATCAAAGGTGTTTCATTAACCTCATTTTGTCCTTTGTTAGATGCATGTTCTTTCAAATGTATCTTCTCACAGAGATATAGTACTTTTGTAGAAGTCTATCACTGTTTCCAAAAAGTGCAACTGTTGTATAAATACAGGGTTTTATTGCATGCAGCTGGTCCCCAAACATACAATCGGTACATTCACACATTGATTACCTTACAGCACCCACAAGCCAAATATATACTTTTTTTTTTTTTTTTAAGGTCACAGCACATGACATGTGGGATCTTTGTTCCCCACCCAGGGATTGAACCTGTGTCCCCTGCAT
>NW_006772616.1:4704179-4724122 GCF_000442215.2 Lipotes vexillifer | reverse complement strand
GGGGTCCTCCCAGACCGGGGCACGAACCCGCGTCCCCCGCATCGGCAGGCGGACTCTCAACCACCGCGCCACCAGGGAAGCCCCAAATATATACTTTGATATGTTTACTGGACAAATGTTTCGGATATTCTGTTTGCCCTACTTTTTGGTTCATAGAACCATAGCATCACCAACTTTGCCTATAAAGTAGAGCTTATTAAATACTTTAAATGATTTAATGAATTTAGATATTAAACTTTTATTTTCGAATGAGTGCAAAATGGGTAGCAAGAGTACTGATTCTAGTGATCAAGTAGGGACTTCCCTGGCGGTCCAATGGTTAAGACTCCGCCCTTCAACTGCAGGGGGTCTGGGTTCGATCCCTGGTCCGGGAACTAAGATCCCACATGCCACACGGTTAGAGCAAACAAAAAACAAAAAAACCCACTAATGATCACGTATTTTGAAAAATTAATTAAAACCACAAAGTTGAAAGAGTTATATGGAGTACCAAATGTGAAACTCTCTTGGCCTCAGAAGGATGCTTTTATTCTTAGCTGGTCAACTGAGAAGGAAAACAACAAAATTTTAAAATATGTATTTTGGAACTATGTCATTGAATTTTATATCTAAAAGGTGAAATATAACTCAGAATTTCATCATTTTTGGTTTTTATATTGTGAGCTGAAAGTGGATTCACAGAATTATTTTGTTTAATTCTAACACAGAAATTAGACAACATTAATGAGAGATTCACAGTTACATTTGTCAATTTAAATATAGGTTCAGCCCTGGACTGTTATTTCATTAAAGTTAAATATTGCCTTTTCAAGGGAAATGTGTCTGCCTTAAGACATTAGCTTTCCTGTGTCCTTTGTGTACATCCTGCCCAAAGGCAGCTAGCTGGCCAGGTTGACCTTGTGAGATGCTTTCTGTCTAAATTCCAGTGTCTTGTCCATGAGACTGGTTTTCAGTTCCCTCAAGGCAATTTGAAACTAAACAGCCCAGAAAGGTGCAAAGCTGCTCTGTTCCGATTTGTTCCTAGCTATGAGCTTCTCACAGGGCTGCTGGTCCTACAAAGCAGACACCCACCCATTTTGCCCCTGCCCACCTGCATGCCCCCCAACCCGAGTGCTGATATGGACCCTGCCCTACCTGTTGGCTTCCTCCAGGCTGCAAGTGAGAGTTTTCATTGAATGAGGACAACGCTCTCTTTTTCTTCTCAGATTCTAAATGACAAACACACTGACAAAAATACTTTGGTAGAGTTCTGGTAAATGTTCACTCAGGATAGTCTGAGAAGCAAGTCTTTGCTAACATAAACATAACACTGATAAAATACTCCCACCAGAAGAGTCATAGCCCTATAGCTAATAATTCACAACTTGGTCACCTCATAAATAATTGTTAGTCTTCTGATGTGAATGTGCTGATGGTGAGAAGCAGACTTTTTCCAATTTCCCTTTCTGCTGTTCATCGTCCCTTCTTGTCTGTTTTCTCCCCGGCATCAATACTTTTCAGTCTCCAAGGATACAGAGACGAAGTTTTGTTTAGAAGCTGATTCCTTCTTCCCAAGGATAAGAGAATTCAGAAGGAGAGAAAAGCTATCCAGACTTTATTTTTCAAGCGTGCTTTACTACGCTTTATACTGAGGAGAGCAGTTTCCTCAGTTGGTGAGGAGCAAATGCAGGAAAAGTTAAGTAATTCCCCAAGGTTGCTGACAGCTTTTGCTCCCATCCTAGAATTCAAACCACAACAAAGAGCCACTTCAAAGTTACCACACTACAGAGTTCTCAAATTTTAGTTAATAATAAGGTTTCTGCCTACCCCCAAGTCCAGTGGGTACCAGAAAATTTTTCTGTACTTGGAAAAAAGAAATCACGTTTAAAATATGTATTCTTCCCCATGCCCCCCAAATATAATTTATGATAAAATATAATATTTGAAGAGCAAACAAAGATAGCACTCCAGACTTGATTGTTTTTCCGCATGGTCTTGGGAACTGGTAGCTTCATTCAGACTCAGAGAATTTGTTGAAATTGTGTGATGTAAGTGAAGCCATTGACTATTTGGGAACTTTTTCTTCTAAAATTATACCTATCGTTTTCAGGGTAAAGGGTAGAGAGGAGGGCTGGAGAACTTCTAAAATTACTATTCAGTGTAACTTGGGAAAACTTCAAAGCTGAGCTAAATAATCCATATATGCAGATGCTCCTGAAATAATGGATGCTAAAATCATGAGAGTTTTAAATCATAATGGCAAAAGTAATTAAACAGAAAGGTGACCAACAAACTTTGAAAAGGGTCAGAGAGAAGCTATAAATAATTTCCTCCAGCTGCTGACTCACTCTCAGAAGAAGCAGATGCTATTTTTATCTCCAAAGGAAAAGTGTTTTCTTCCTATAAACTCCTTTTTTAATCCTAAATTGAGTATGATAGCTTTGCCTGGGTTGAGTAGAAAGGAAAGTAAGAACCTACCAACTGATCTCACAACTCAATTTTCCTTGTAAGGTCACTCCAAATTGGAAGGATTTCATCTGACCCATCAGAGGCTGTGGGAAGATTAGAAATACAAACGCCAGCCACTTTTTTGGAATTAAAGGCAAAGATACTTTTGTTGAGCCACCCTGAGGGAAACAGACATTTTGATTCGTTTGAAAATGTGATGTAGACATATTCATGGCTTATTTGATCCCCTTCCTTTCCTCTTCCCACCCAGAAACCCCCAGAACCCTTCCATGACCACCATTTCCACTCCCAACTTCCCACCATCCCTGCTGCAGACCCAGAAAACTGTAGCTGCTACGAGTGAGGCCTAGAGTCACCAACCACAGAGCTCAGACTTGTCTGAGGGCTTGCTTTTCTTCAGCTTTTACTTAAAGGTAGATGTAGGATGGACTCCCAGATGGAGAACTCTTGGCTGTCCTACCATCAGCTCTGTGTTGCTCTGCAGTTATCTTCTGTCCCCAGATCACGAGTAGGCAGGTACAACGTGGGACCTCGACTGGTTTTCCTAAGTTATTTAGGACGTTTGCAGTGAAACCAAACTGAGTCTTCAGATGATTTATTCCTGTTTCTTGCAAGGGAAGAAGAGCCTTTATACAATTGGACACGTTTTGGTTTTTCCTCAATGAGAATTTTAACCCTCTTTTGCATTATTTCTACAATAATTTGTAGACATACTTATTTTTACCTGTGGTTTTTTTTTTAACTTTTCGGGTCAACATTTTTATACTGTACTTATTTGTCAAAATAAAGATTCTCATATAACGCTGGTTAAAAAAAAAAAAAAAAGCCATCTAGAAAAGTGTAAAGATACAGGTTTAAATCCCAGTTCTGCCTACTATTCTCTCTATAACATGTCTGAAGTCACTTTCTGAGCCTCAGTTTGTTATCTGGGACATGGGGAAACTATCATTTCTAACTTTGGGTGGGTGTTGGTATCATTCAAGCACATAATTCATATAAAGCTTTTGACATGGGCCTGAAACGTAGGAATGGTTTAAAGTTGATTCCCGATCCAAGTCAAAGAGTAGCCATAGCAATAACAGTAACTAACATTTATTAAGCACGTAGTATATTCCTGGCACTGCATGCCGTATCTTATTTAATGTTCACAGCAGATACTGTATTTCTTCACCACATATGATATTTGTTTTTTGACAGGCCTGTCCACTCGTCATTCACACTGAGTTACCTGTCTGTTTAAAATTTGAAGCCTTTTTGCTTCTTGCACTTTTGCACAGCTAGTGTTTTGCCCCAAGGCCAGCACTTGACAGTTGTAGTTAAGAGGTTCGACATCACGAGATTTGGTTCATTGTTTCAGCCCATCGAATTCCATCTGCATTCTAGCTATGTGGCCACGTGCTCACTCTCCCTCCCAGCCTCTTGCCCCTCATAGGTTAAGTGTAGCTTGTAAGTCACTGATAGAGCAGACCTCTTTGTAAGCCCTCATTCAGCTGCTCCTTTCCTTCTGGGTGGGTCCTTTGGGGTCTCCACTGGAGTTGGGGGGTAGATTTTACAGCATATTCCCCTTGTGTGCAGTAGGTGTCGGGGGACACCAGCTGTGTAGCTCCCGGAGACCTTGGGGCCAGTGGAACCTACAGCCTCTCCTGACAGAAGGGATTCCCTGGCCCCATGAGAAACCATGTACAGATGTACCCCGTCCCTGTGGGTGAAAGGTGGGCGCTTGCATCCAGCTGGTTCTTGTCCGATCAGCCAAGATGGGGCTCCCAGAGCCCCATCTGCACAGTCCTCCAATCTTAAACACTCGAAGAATGTTCAGATTCTAATGGATTGTCTTCATCCCTAGAAAGAGCTCATTTCTGCTTTCTTCCTTCCCTCCTCTCCGATCTCTCTGTGTCTCTGTCTCTGTCTCTGACTCTCTCTCTCTCTCTCTCTCTCTCTCTCTCTCTCTCTGAGCCTGTCCCTCCCTCAGGCCCCCGTAGAGGAGGAACCTGATCTACTCCCCTTTGGTTTTCCCTCCCAAAAATCTCTCTGCTTCTTGCGGCTGTGACAGCATAAGACCCGCCTCAGCTCTGCCTCTCAGGAAGCCCCAGCAGCTCTCCTTCTCTCTGCTTCCCTCCTTCACTCTGTGCTTGGACAACCCCTCTTCCCAGTGGCGGGTATAATTAGTTTCCAAACTCCAGACAGATATTAATGTTAGGGAAAAAAAAAAAAAAAAAAAAAAAAAAAGATCAGAATTCTCTGAAATACCTCCAATCATAAATTGTTATTAAAATACCCCCAATATACCCACAATGTTCTTCCTACAGTTAGCATTTTCCAAAAAAGATATTTAATAAGAAACATACATGAGTTTAGAAATAGTCGCAAAGAACTGGAGTCTAGATCAAATACATAAATACTGGAAAACATCTGGGGACTTAATTGGGTGGGTTTTAAATAATGTAACATTCTAGTAAGACTAACTGCTCTGAACAGAAGTGTGTGTAGAAATTGCCAATTTGAGAACTTATTTTTCTTTCAAAACTTGTTATTTTTTGGATTATCACTCATTGATTTAGTATAGAGCATACCATGTGAATGTTAATAACCTTAACATTCACTTTATTTGTAAGACGAACTCATCATTAGCAGCTGACAGGGTCATGAACAAGTATTTATAACATGGCCACAGCTACAAGCAAAAATGGTTAGACTGTGACTGCTTCTCTTCCCTTTGCTCCATCCCAGTTACCAGAAATCTTGACTTTGACCTTCAACTCTGCATGTCTGCTTTTCCTGCTCTTGCTTTGTTCTTGACATCACTGGATTCCTTTGAAGAGTAATGTTTCTATGTTGAAAGTTAACCTTTTGTTCTTACTGGAGAATTATAATACTTTTTCCCATTTTCCTGATTTCTAAAATTCATCTTTCTCAGGATGTGAGGTTCAGAAAAAAATAACTTTCCCAAGAAATGCCGGGAAGGAATCTCCACATGGAAACAGTTATTCTAATGGCTATTTATTGTTTTGGTCTAACCAGCAATGTTTTCCCCTCCTTTTTAAAGCAGCACCCTGATTTTCGGTTGTGGAACTTCCCTGGCCCACTCTCTTGCTATCAAGCATGGCGCCTCATTTCCCCATGTAGCAAACAGAGCTACCACATTCTTTCTAATATCTGCAGTTTCATCATGGACTGTGGGTACCATGATGTGGGTAACTGGTCCCTTATTCAGAGCCACTTAGTGGTCGTTAGTTGTGGGTATGGAGCTTCAGTGAAGATGTCACAGAGAGTTAAAATACTTGTTGTTGTGTCTACACTTTGACAGAACCAAGATTCCAGGAGTTTCATTGGTTCCTGTGCTTTCCAAACTCCCATTTGTTTAATTATGACATTCTAATACATTACATTTTGTTTGTTAGCAATAATTATTTTGCTTGGAACTTAGGGAACTTAACTGATTCATTGGCAAAAGAAAACAGGCTCCAGACCTACTAGCTTAACCCCAAAATGTTTGATCCCAACGGCCCACAAAATATCCACTCAAGATTTTAGGCTCTGTCTCTTGCTTTTGGGCTCCCATGTTTTTGCTGCCTAAATATGTTACAATGAGTTTGCCAATAGTTATCTGATTAGATTTCCAGGGGGTTTTGGTGTGAGACTTTAGAGAATGACTCCAAAAAGTCCACCAAATCACAAAGATTTCATTCTAGACCCCAGACTAACTTTTAGCTCAGGCAACCAGGAATTTCTCTTAGGCCTTAGGGCCCTGTCCTACAGAAATATTTTCTTTGGTGCACACAGTATTTTTTCCTCTTAAAATTTTTTTTATATGAGCCTATTAATTAAAATCCATAGGTTTCACCTTTTAAAAATCCATATTCTTTTAAACAGATAAAAATATCAAGAAATACTAAAGCCCATGTTTCCGAGTGACAGTCCTTTCCATGGATCACACATTGCCCACCGTGCCTATCTTTACGCGGTGTTTTGCTTCTTTGCAATTACCTGCCTGACCCCTGTTGGCGACTGAGTTTGTAACGTCTATTCTGCATGATCCAGCCAAGCTCAGTAGAGGACTAAAGTTTGAGGCCAAACCCTCATTCGCAGTGTAATTCCCTGTGGATCTAAAAGGATAGGGGTGGCCAGTTGAGGGTAGGATTCAAAAATTCAGTAATCTAAATCCAAGTCAACTTGTAGTCTTATATCCAACAGGTTTTTGGTTGGGGTATACAATAAACAGCTGAAACAAAGAAAGCAGTAACAGCAACAAAAATACAGCAGCTCAAAGAAAACAGAGGTTTATTTATCCTTCCTGAAATATTCCAGAGGCAGGCACAGGATCCAGGTTGCAGGGAGCTCCTTTCTGAGAAGCCATCCAAGCATCCAGGCTTCGTCTTCTTTCTGCGTATGGCCTACCATGCTCTAGTGTGATTTCTGATCCACCTGGATGAAGGTGGCTCACCATACACATCCCAGGTCCAGTCCATAGGAGGGGGAAAAGAGGGAAAGTGTGGAGGAAACCAATTGCATTGAAGCAGGTGGCTCGCAGGTACACCCACTACTTCTGCTCTAACTCCACTGGTGCTAACTTAGTCACAAGGCCTCACCCAGCTGCGGGTAGCTTTGCTAACATTTCTGATTGGCAGCCATGTGAGCTGCTAAGAATCAGTGAGATGCCATTACTAAAAGGAGGCAAGAGTGCATGCACACTGGAGAACAGTCACTGTTCCCTGCCCCAGCCAGCCTTTTGGAAGACACCAGGAGGCAGAAAGGTCTCTCTTCTCAGAGACCGCACATGCACACACACACGCATGCACACACACACAGACACAAACGCACACACAAGCAAACACTCAGCACACACACACATGCACACACACACAGACACAAGCAAACACGCGTGCACACACAAGCACTCACACACACACAAGCAGACACACACACAGACACAAGCAAACATACACAGACACACAAGCACACACACACAAGCAAACACACACAAGCAAACTCACACACACAAGCAAACACACACACACACACGCAAACACACACAAACACACACACACTCACGCAAACACTCACAAACACACCACCACAACCACCCCAGCCAGAGGCACGTATTTATAAGCCCTGGATGTTTCTTATATTTTGAACCCAAGAGCTACACACAGTGAAATCATGAGCAACTGATCTTCCCATCAGATGTAGATTAGAAACCAAACTCTGACTTTCACAATCTCTTTCCAGTTCTTCCTTCACCAGATAGGTGAGACTTCTCACTTTATCAGCATGGAAATTATACATTTTCTGAAATGTTTGGAGTGGAAGTCCCTCCTCATGGGATTTTTACCTTAAAAAAAGAAAACTGTCATAAAAGGAAACTAAACCTCATGCCATACCTGTGTGGGTGTTCGTGTGTGTATAGAGAGTATGTGCCTTAGGAAAAAGAGAAAAAAAGATAGTTACACGGTGATCTCCCCCGCCACGGATTCTCCAAATCTTTGATCGGAGCTGCATAACAGCTCGCTGGGTCTGCGGGCGTCCTACTCCAATGGAATACTTGCACACACCGTTTAGTTCTCAAACCTTTAAAGCTGCCCCCTAGGGCTTTAATTCCACTGAGAACTTCTTAAGAAACTTTGCATTTAATGCCAAATTTTTAAGATGGCTCAAAGAACATCTTTATTTTCTATTTCCCTTTTTTTTCCCAACCCTTGTGCTAGTTCCGGAAATCTCATTTTCAGCGCCCCAATACATGAGACAGATGAAATCACTGCTGTGCTGGTTAAAGCGGGGCTTGACCACCTGGAGCTCTAACTACTGACCCTTACCGTCATCTTGCCCATAAGTCCCTGAGGCCTCTTTGAGGAGCTCCCTGTCACTCTGTGGACACTGTCTGAAAACCATGCTTCACTGGCTCTTTGTTCATGGCCTGAGGTTCAAGAGTAGGAAAGAGAAGGGGAAAAAGCATCCAGGAGAGCATATGCCTTTTGTATGTGATACCAGTGCAGTTTGCCAATTCTCTTAACTCAGTAGTGTAGGAGGAAACCAGACAGATCACCCACTACAGGGACCAAGCAGTGGTGTGTTGTTAAGAGCCTCGTGCAGTTCTTAGTGCCAGACTTACTGGCCTCGTGTAGTCACAGCCCTCATCTAACTTGCACGCTTTTATAATGGGAGGCAGATGCTGTGTTGGCATCTGGTGGGATCATCACAGCTTACTGAATACGAGAGTGTGGGAAGCTCAGTTTCCCCATCTGTAGAAAGGGCAGAAGGACTGCTTCCTCTGCTCCAGCACTAGGTTCTCCCCCTGGCTTCTTTGACATCACCAGAGAGGCCTCTCTGACCATACTGTTTAATAGCATCCCCCTGGCCTGGTACCCCCTATCCCTTTACTCTGCTTCCTTTTTCACCATTGTTCTTATCACCACCTGACAGCATATGTATTTATTTGTTTATAGTCTCTCTCCCCAACCAGAATTCAACCTCATGAGAATAGAATCTTTCTTTGGTTCTGTTTGCTGCTGTCCCCCTGGAGTCCAGGAGAATTTTTGGCATTCATCTGGTGGGCAATAAAATGAGTCAGCTGATGAGTGAATCGTGAAATTCTTGTGAAAAAAGAATATGGGTAAAATGTTCCACAGGCCACCTGGCACATGGAAGGGCCTCAGTACAAACTAGTTATTTGTACTGTTATCAGTACCTTCCACCCAAAGATGCTAAGATGATGGTTGACTTAATGACCTCACCCATTTCTTTGCCTCTTGGTGGATCTCCTTGATATGCTTCCCAAGTTACAATAGACATTCCCACAACACGGAGAGGCATATGCAGGTGGTGTAGCATTTCAACTGTTCTAAACTCAGCACATAAGGTGAAAAAGCGCCTATAGTTTGAAATTCCCTTGAAGATTCCTTAGGAGGACTGCAAGGACATCCCAGCCCGGTTTCCCTTCAGCATCACAACAGATCAACAATTCTTTGGTTGAGCATCACATGGAGTATTAGGCTTGTGTTAGAGCCTATACTGTACCAAAAACAATAATAAAAGTTAAGTCGTTATGCTTAACACTAGTCTGTCTAAACATCAGGATGCTTCTCAGCAGAATGAGATTTTCACAGGATGGGACGCTCCTGGGATCTGAGACCAAATGTAGATGAAGACCCATGTCTCCTGTAAGTCACTCTAGACGTGCCCTTCTAGACTGGAAGGCTGGCCAGATTGACCGTCACCGTTTCATTTCTGTGTTTCTTCTGTCTTGACCTTTGTCTCTCTCTCCCTTGACGTTCCCTTCACCCCTTTTCTTTTTGCCGCGTATAGAGTCAGCTGTGTGCGTTTATAGAATCGTGAGCAGTGCCAAAAACTGTCATGCTCAGAACATTTTCTAGTTGGAAGGATCTTTTGAAGACATCTTATCCAAACTTTGTCGTTTTACACAAGGTATGTGAGAAAGTTGTGTCTCGTCTGAAAGCACACAGTCAAGTTCTAGCAACAGAACCCACTTGTGAGGTTTTCTAATCCATTGACTTTTCCATCTTTTTCATCTGCCTTCTATTGTGTCACTGTGACACTTTCACTCACCTTTCTCCGTCTTCCACTCCTAAAACCATTCTCCCCAGAGCAGTGCAGCTGCCGTGAGGCCCTCTCCCTCCTGGCTCAGGGTCTCAGCATCCTTTGAAGAAAGTGGTATGCTTTTTCCTCTGTTCCCTCTACAGTCTGTCGCCTCACGCCCGCCACCCCCCGCCCAAACCCAGCGCCCACCAGGAGTCAGGTGGATTTCCAAGAAGCCTTTGGAACACTGACTCACTGCTCTGTAGTCAGGCCAGTGCCCACCTCTCCCATCCCTCGGCAGCCACTGTAATTCCTGGTGGGAAACATCATTCACGAAGCCCCTATGGCAAACATGACAGCACAGGGCATCAGCGTCTGATGTTTTCTTTGAGTCATGTTGAGCCGGGGCGACTTTCTCACACAAAGATCAGGAAACACATCCAGGCAGACAGCACGAATGGATAATGAGGGGGACTTAGAGACTCCAACAGGATAAACAGAGCTACATTTTTAAAATAATAAGTGTTCGCATATAAATGCAAGATTACTGGTGTAGATTAGATCGTGGCTCTCACAATGACCTCACGTTGCACTTATGTCCCGAGAAGGGTTTTGATGATGTGAGACATTACACAGAACAACAGTTTGTGGCCAGAAAGCCACCAGAGTTCTAGAAAATGTTGGATCACTTAGAAATCAGACCCTTCTTGTGTGATTTGCTTAGAGCCATTGGGCTAGTTTCCCAGCCATCAAGCTCACATCCTCCACCACCATCTCTCCCGCTGTTCACTCTCCCCACAGGTATCTCTCCCACAGACACACACTCAATGTGCTTTTCAAACTTTTGCCAACAAATATATGCATCTCATTTCCTCTTTCTCCCGTTATGGTCTTTTCAGTACTCTCAAGGGCTATGACTGTGGCGAAAACCGTAAAAACCAAGGAGGAGGCACCTTGAAGGAAAGGCTGAATTGGAGCAGTGCTGTCACTGTTCTTCCCCAAGGTCACTGGATGGTGCTGCGTGTTAATTACTGGGTGCCCTCTGCCCCCAGAGTTCTCTTTCCTTTTGATTCCTACTAGGAATTTTAAGTCTCTCCACGTGTTTCACAGACCACACCCCCTCAACCCCTGCACCACTATGTATATTCATTCAAGTCGGGGCAGGAAGCACGAAGAGAAAGAGAAAACTATAAAATGTCTGTCTGTACAGCCCTCCCTTCAATCTTTCGGCTAATGCCTAAGGTGACAACTCTAACGGCCTTTGAAGTTAAAAGTGGAGTTGAGTATATTTCAGTTGGTGCCTTTACAGTCTGACTGATGACATTCCATGTTGTAAAATAGTTTTGCTCCCTTGGTTTCTTCTCCTAGCAATGGATGGGAAAACCTTAATACATGAGGATATCGTATGATAAGTGGATAATAATCAGTGGGGACACGGGTGGTGCACAAATCAACTGTGTGTGTTATTTTTAGAGTGTTCACGTGATATGATTCATCTTAAAAGCATTTCTAAGTGTTAGGATCTGAAACCATCGCCATGATTTACTGAAGTCATGGAGAACACATGTGACTCTTGTTTTGAAAACGACAGCCTACAGATCCCATGGCTTTTTTCCTCCCCTTTCGGCTTCTTACAGAATTGGTGGGCAAAACCAAAAGACCAGTATAAACTTTCCCTGGTACCCTGCTGTCCGTGTTCAAAGACTGGGAGTATTTGGTGTACATGATCTATGTACCAAGGTGATATTCTAACAGAGACAGATTATGTTCAAACATCTGAAAGTCATCATTTCTATGCATATGCAGGCAGTTTGAGAAAAATCTACAAGAGGATCAAAAACAAGATTAAACCACATCTGTTTGGGTTCAAATGACACTGTCTATGTAGTTCAAAGTTGTTTCCTTTTGTATATATATAAAAAAAAACCCTGCCCAGCTGTTTTTTATCTTAAATTCTTAGCCTTTATCAAAGAAGTGTTTTCATTGGCTAGCCAGTGTTATTTTTAAAAGTTGAACTACTTAGGAAAGGGGGCTAAGAAAAAGGAAATATGCTTTATTCATCTTGGTTCTATCCCCAGAGCCTTTCCTTGGCACTCAGAGAAAACTAATACAAGGGTTTTGTTCAATTCTAAATAGAAATGCTCTATCTACTGTGTGTCATCATGTCATAAGTTAGGTCTTCCTTCATTTTATACCAGTAATTGATTACAACCAATAGTGATAAGAAAAGTGGAACAAAAAATGAAGCCTCAAAGGCGTGAATTATATAACAAATTAGCATTTGACTGCATGAATGTTATGCACTGTTGGATGGGAAAGGGGATGCTTTTGAAAGCTGCCCCCTCTCTCAGAGATGTGGGTGTACAGTGATATGGCCCTAGCAGTGTGTTTCTTTTAGACATCTGATACATTCATACATTACAAAATCACATCTGGTTACAAAGTCCTCCTATTTTATGAGAAATAAATAACCTCCACTATGAAGCACTACTAAATGGGTCATTAGAATGAAACGTGAAAGCAAAAAATAAGCATGAATCAAAGGAATATGATATGACCAGCAAACTTTTCTAAGCAATTGCTTAGCTGCTTTCTGGTGAGATGATTCTCCTGTAATTTCCAGCTGTTTTTTAGCAGAATGACTAAACCACATAATACAGACAGCTTTCCATATACATAAACACAAATGGACTCTATTGGTCTTACCCCGTGTCAACAATCAGCAAGTAACTTTAAGGAGGTTATTGTCATTGCAAAAACCTTCTCGTCGTAGCCTTTACAATCAGTACTCCCTTAAACACACCCAGAAGTATTCTTTTTCCTTACCAGACAAGGAGAGCTTTAAAGCCTTTGTCCCGTTTGTGTCAAAGAAGCCGATTCAGTTTTCCTCAGTTTTGATTGCCATAAAAACCTATTTCTGCTGTGAAATAAATAAATACTAAGTCCTAGGTGTGAATGCAAAATCCACTGCACCTTCTCACTCATGGGGTTCTATCAGTGTCTTCTTGTTTCCTTAATACATTGAAAATACTCAGTTTAACATAGTGCTTGGGCTTCGGAGTCATTCTGCCTGACTTCCAATCTTAGTTTTGCCCCTTACCAGCTAATTAATTTTGGCTGCTTAACCTCAGTTTCCTCATCTATAGCATGAAGAATATCATATGACTAACTTCATTGAGACATTGGAAGGCATAAATGAGAAAAGACATGCGAAGCACTTAACAGAATGCCTAACTCATAATGTTTGCTAAAAAAAACAAAAAAACATAAACAACTATTTATCATCATTATCTGCAGGCTGGTCTAAATCTTTTCTCTGCTCCTTATTCCCCACGGTCCTCACCCCATTGCTCTCCGGTGTGCTCAGATCATGAGCCAGGTTCCGACACGGAACAGGCAGTTGAGGTTATCCGGCCGTTTCCATTAGGAGATTGCTGGCTGTATTCACCCTCTCTCCCTTCCTTAGCTCCTCCTCCTGGAAAAGTCGCACTCTTCCCTTCTGAAACTAACTCCTACCTCTCAAAGAGAGCACGTGGGTTTGTCAAGTGTGAGCCAATGGGGTGGCTCGTCCTGCGCTTGCTCAGTGGGAGAGACTGCCCGTGACCAAATGCCTTTGTCTGCCCTGATCCACAGAAAGGAGCCGGACGGAAAGGGTGGTCGATGGATACCGCCAAGTCCAAGTTCTTGGACCTGGCTCTTCTTGCCTCTTCTGAGCCCTGACTCCACCATTCTATCACATTTTGCCATGGCTGTCTCTCGGAAATCGTGAAAATAACATCTTAATAGCCTCCTAACTGTTGCCTTACCCCATCCCATTTCCTCACACACCTGTTGCCAGGTTCATCTTGCAAAGCTACTCCTGTTCAGAAACCTTCATGGCTCGTATTACAAACAGAAAGAAGAAAAAGAAAAAAGCTGATAGGGGAGAACATCAAGATATTACTGCCTTTATTGAGGAAGAGAAGTTTAGTCTTGAAAAGAAGATAAAAATTGTGGAGCTTTCTGTGTGCCAGACACCGTGCTAAATGCCTGGCTCATTTCCTCCCTTTTAAACATCCCGAGAATTGAATGAGGTGGGTGTTCTTGGTGTCGCCATTTTATGAATAAGGAAACTCGGACTTAGGTTAACCTTGCTTGAGGATGTGTGGTAGGATGTGTTGCTATTTAATCATTGTGTGTGTGTGTGTTTCTTATCTCCACCCCCAGCGCCACCCTCACTTGGCATCATGGAAAGCATCCTAAATGCACAGTAGTTACCTGATAAATCCCTTTTAAATCAAATTGGTCCCCAGGCTTCAAACAAATCCTCGTTGGTCACAAAGGACAGCTGCATCACTCCTCAAAACAAAGTATTTCTGTTTTTCAAAGCTGACATTGCATTGGACCTTTTCATTCTCAAAGCACGTTCCCATGTCTCTTATTTGATCTTCAAAGCAACCATATAATCCAAATCTTAGTATTCCCATTTTGTGGATATGGAGAATAAAGTTCCAGATAGTTCCGTGATTTTCCAGCGTTGTACAGCAATAAAATCACTGAACTAGGAAACAAACCCAAGTTTCTCCCATCTTAAGTAAAATTTTCTTAACCTAAAGCTTGAAGTACACCTCTTTAGATGCCTGGAACAGTAGTAGCTCAGAGACTACTAGAGGTTGGTAAGCTACGTTATTTTTAAGGAAAAGAGCCGCTGAAGACCTTACAATCTGTCCGTAGTTATAGGAACGTCAGCCCACAGCATGTGGTTTCTCTGCCTACTTCTTGCCTTCGAGGTGAGTTGAGGACAGAGTTTCGGCTAAACAGCGAATGTCTTCGTTTTCCTGAATTTATTTAACAACCACTCTGGATGTTATTTCAACACAGTTTATCTTCCTCCACAGTAATATGCCCCTTTATAATTTCAAGGCAGATCAACATGGACTGGGGCTCTTGAGGTTTTTGGACAAAGGTGGCACTGAGGCTTATTCAGGGGATTTGGATTTCAGATGGGCAGAGGAGGGCTTGGCGAAACGCCTGCCCAGAGATGTTGGGTGGAACTGCCAGCAAGGGAACGGTAATGCTGCTTCTTTATTGGGCTGATCTTCACCCAGGGAAAGAATGCTGCTTCTTTATTGGGCTGAACTTCACCCAGGGAAAGAGCAAGTAAGCACAGAGATGCTTCTGAAAGTGGTAGGAGGAAATCCGATTGTTTTCAAAGAGTATTTTGGTCTCTTGGTTCCAGAAAGTTTCAGTTAAGTGGGTGTTCAAAGGAGAAATAATGAAAAAGTCAGGCGGCAGCATCTACAGCCTGGCCAGCTATGGATCAAGGAGGTGGCAGAAAGACCTTGTTACTATTTCGGACATAGGATTCTACACCAAAGATGCATCAGGGTTCACAGCTGGCCTTGATTCAGTATTGGTTATGTGTCTTCTGTGTTGATGTCACACTCCTTCATTAATTCAGCTATACCTATCTGTCATGTAAAGAAGGAAACAAGCCCAACATACCTTATACCAAAAGCATAGATTTTCTGTTCTTGAGTAGGAAATTTTCTGTGCACATCATGTTTGACCAGGAACAACAAAAATTGATTTTGAGGAATCCTTTTTCCCTAGCTAACTTTAAATCTGTCTAAAAAACAAAAATAAAGATAAATAAAAGTTTGGTGCTCTTCACGCTTGGATCTCTTCAAAATGCGCCTCCCCCAGTGGGCCTCCCCTCAAACCTAACATCTAAACTCATATCACAAATTGTTAACTTCTCCTCAGGTGCAATAATGGTGGTCTGCTGTTGCATACAAAGAAAAAAATGGGTAGTTATCTTTTGGAAATACATCTTGAAATATTTATAAATGAAGTAATCAGGCAGAGCTGGTGGAGATAGAGAGGAGATAAGATTGCTCGTTGTTGAAAGGGGCTAGGGTTACATGGGGGTTTCATTTTACTATTCTTCTTACTTTGTGTATTTGAAGTTTTTCCTGACAAAGAAATTTTAAAGTAATTTTTTAAAGTGAATATGAAATAGTGCCCCCCCACCCTAGCCTCACAACCTACACTAGGTCACTCTGCTTTGCTTGGTCCCATTTGATGTTTTTCCCGGCACCTTAGATCTCTCAAATCATCTTGTCAGTGAATTGGTTTACCTTTCAGACCCCCCAGAACGTAAGCTCTATGAGGGCAGACACCTGGTCTGAATTACTCATGTCTTATTAAGAACACAAATGATGAAACGTTCAGATCTAGGTTTATACCTCAGGCTTACTGTTTTCTAACTGGAAGACCTGGAGCAAGTAACCTACTTGTGGAACCTGTTTTCTTACCTTCTACACAGAACTTCTCTCTCTCCTTCACGAATGTTGTGAGCATTAATTAAAAACACGTATTAAGAGCCCATCAGAGGACTTGTCACTTGCTAGCCTTTTAACAGATTCATGTCTTTTAGGTCTTCCTTTGTCTTGTGTTTGGGATGTTAATTGATATTTACATTTTAGTCAAGTCCAGCATTTGGGAAGATTGGGTAACTAAAGGTATTTCTCTTCACTTTAAAAATAGACTCAGAAATTGAAAAGTCTACTTTTGCCTTTACCAGTTCTGACTTGATCTATAAACCCCTTTTGCTGATTTCTTCTGCAAAATGGAGAAACCATAATACATGAGTTGGGGTGATCATGAAGATGAGAGAGATAAAAAGTGCTTGGAACCCCATATAAATGCCAAGCCAAATTTTATAGGAATCCAAAACGCATTTGAGATATTCAGCAGTTCTCCTAAGGCCTGATTACAGGCTTGATGGCCTTAATTTTTCTCTAATATATAATTCTCTGTTATAGTACTCTACAAAAATGCTGTAGCATATCATTAATGCTTACAAAATGTCATAAAAGTGCACAGAACAGAAAACCTCCCAGCTAGAGAAATTTTACCATCTGAAGATAGAGGCAGTTAACTTTAATCTAGGAAACTGAAAAACAACCACAGATTGGGTGGGTATCTTGGAGAGAACGTTCCTTCTTGTTACTTTGAAGTAGGGGATGCTATTTGAGAACTGATGATGTTTGACTATAGAGGAAAATCCAAATTAAGTTCCCAGAAGTACTCATAGTAAAGGGAAGGAGAAATAGCAGTCAGGGGAAGAAATTTTTAACAGAAAAGAACCCTCTATTGAAATTGATTAAGAATCAGAACAGAGAATTAATTTGTCTACAGACAGATTTTTTAAAGAGAAACCTAAGTTTGGAGTTGTTGGAAACAAAAGACAAAAGCAGCATTATGGGCATTTGGGAAGCTGTATTGCATTGCCCATCAAATGCACTGGACTGCAAATAAGGTCAGTGCATGATTTTGGAGTTGAAAACAATCTGAGCTGTTAAAAGCCTATGACGGTTATTCCTAGAGGTAAAGAATAAGTAAAATCAGTCAATGAATTCATAAATACTTAGTGAGAACCTACTGTATGTCCGGCTCTGAGGACATACCACGGGAAGCCAGGCAGGTGTGTTCCCTGTCTTCACAGCATTTATAGTCCGCTTGAGAAAGCAAGTACTAAGTAATAATAAGACAAGTGCCTATAGATAACTGGCTAAACTACGGTACACTTGCAAAATACTGTTAAGGAAGCCTCAGAATTTAATAAGGAAGTCTGTCCAATCTAGGGGGATGAGAAAGGGGATGGAGAAGACACAGAAAGTAACCCTGAGGAAGTGTCATTTATTCAAGCTTGATCATGCATAATTGGGAGTTGGCTGGGTTTCAAGTGGGGAAGGCTTTCTACAAATACCTAATGGCTTGTACAAAGGCCCCAAGGCAGGAGAAAGCAGATTGAGTGTGTAAACAGAGAAGCTAAAGTGGAAAGAAATTGGGGAAGGTGGTAGCCAAGATGAACCTGGAGGAGTAGCTAGGAGTCACATGATACAGGGTCTTGGTAAGGACTTAGGACATTATCCTATGTGCAACAGGAAGTTACAGGAGGTAAGACCAAAGAAAGTTTAACAACTCTTCTTGTAATATTCATTCCATAATGAGGTCAATTATAATTGGAATGATCTGGAAGACAGACCATTTGTACACATTGGCCAAGATACCCAGACATCTCCAGAACTGTAGGATTCCGAGAACTCACTGTGCCCTGAGACTAAAGAATCACAGTGTGTCCTGCCAAATGGAAGACAAACATACACAAACACACAAAAACAAAGCCTTGGAGATCATCTCCGGAAAATAGGCAAAATAATTCTAAACCACATCTAAGGCACAAGTGCTTAGAAGAGATGTCAAGTGGGTGAGGTTGACCCACCCAGAGGGTTATTGGGCATTTGCAGTGCATAGGCTGGGGTAGAGGGGTAATCCAAAAGGTGGACTACAAATGGGAGTGGTGGACTACCATCCCCAAAAACAATATTCTGCCTTGTGGTTGGTCACATAGGAATCTGCTTACTGTATCTTACGAAGGTTCCACACATTTGCTCAAGACAAGAACCTGGGAATCATCCTTGATTCCTCCTCCTTTATTCCAGGCATTGAATCTGTCAGCAAAGTACTTGTTATTCTTACTTCCAAAATATATCTTGACTCGATCTGCACTGTTACCACTCTGCACCAAACCACCGGCCTCTCTGGCCTTGCCAACGGATGTAGCATCCTAGTCCTTTGCCATCCATTCTCCTGTAGTAGAGAATGCAGTATTCTTCAGTGGTTCTTCAATATTCTTGGTTTCCCACTGCACTTAGAAGACTGTCATTCCTTTTCCTGGCTTACAGAGCCCTGTATGATCTGTGCCTCTGCCTACCTCTCCATCCTTGTTGCATGCCTCCCTGTATCCTCTCAAACTAACCTTGATTCAGTTCCTTGAATGTGCCATACTTTCTTCTGCCTCAAAACCCTAGAACAGTGCTTCTCCAAGTGTGGTCCAAGCGTCTTCTGTATCATCTGGGAGGTGGTAAGAAATGCAGATTCTCAGGTTCTACCTCTAGTGGTGGGATCCAGAGGTTTATGTTTTAACAAGCTCTCCAGGTGATTTTTTTTGAGTGCTAAAGTCTGAAAGTCATAACTCTAAAGAATTCTCTTTTCTGGGCCTGAAATGCTCTGTGCTTTTAGCTGCACATTTACCAAAAAACAGAATAACAGCTGTTCAAAATGTAGAAATCTATTTCTTTTTTATGAGAAATTCTGTGTAGGTATTTCAGAGCTGGAATGAGATTCTACTTTTCCAGCAACTTAGACTCTTACTATCTTGCTCTCTACCATTCTTGCCTTCTGTTCTCAAGCTCACATCATGATTCAAGATATCTGCTTCAGTTCTTGCTGTCATGGATTCATTCTAGGCCACTGGAAGAGATAAAGGAAAAGGTCATGACACTTCCTTAAAGATACTTCCCAGAAGTCGCACAACACCACTTCCATTTATGTCCCTTTGACCAGAATCCAGGGTCTTCGTATGTGAAAGCAAGGAGTGATTCATGTGATGGGTACAAGAAGTAGGCCAACTGCAGAACCTCTCCTTGGACTGCATGAGCCTTCTGGCTTTACTGAAAGGTTAAAGATATTTTCTCCCTCATCCTTCTTATAGCACAACACAAGCCTGGGCCACGTCTACCATCATTAACATCTCTGTTAGATTTCTTGGGTTGCGAGTAAGAGAAAACTCTGGCAACAGCCATAGAAATCATTTATTGGAAGAGTACCGGGCAATCCACTGAATCCATGGAAGAGATGAACAACTATGCATAGGTAAAGATGGGAATCAGGAAAGCTCCAGCCTTTACTTTGTAGAAGTCAAGGACAGTTTATTCACATAGGTGCTGCCATGATATGAATCAACTCCAAGACCCATTTTCATGTGTCTACTTGAGATACGTTTTCCCGGAAGAGAGATTTCAATGTGTCTAGCTCGTGACGGGCTATACCTTCTGCCACGTGACCACCGCTGTGGTCTTTGATGCCAGGCCTCTGCAGCCCTCTGGATTCTGGTCTATTTTTCAAGTCTAGTCCCC
>NW_006772616.1:4696973-4704169 GCF_000442215.2 Lipotes vexillifer | reverse complement strand
TCCTGCTGAGTCTGTAAGTTTCTTATATTCTTTAGATAAATTCCCCCTTCCTTAGGATAACTGTAGTCAGAGCCTGTTGCTTACAACCAGAATCCTGGCTAAAACAAAGGGGCTTTGTTCAAAGGGTTGTTGGTAGTTGATGTCCATATATTTAGGAGACTGGGGACATAATGACATAGGTACAATAGGCTAGAATCTTACTTATGTATCATGGGATAAAGCTAAAGATAGTAGGGGTTATGGACTTAACCTGATTGAAAACCTCTCAATAAGAGGTGTAATGAACCTTTGGCCAAACCCCAAAGTAAGGCTGCCATTTCTGTTACTGTATATTTGTACACTACTCTGTATTCTGAGTGAATGGTTTTCACTGATTACAATTGTCTTCTTGCCTCTGATTACAAAAATCTTGAAATCAAAGCAGAAAGGCCTGCAATAAACCCTTTCGCCTGCCAAAGTGTGTTTGTCAAAACAACAGACAAAACAGAACTCAATTTGATCATCCCAGGAGAATGGAACTTGGAAATCCTTTGCCAGAAATATTTTCAGAGCAAGCCTTGAATCAGGAGGTGCCTTTTATCTCTGGAGATATCAGTAAGCTGACCTAGGAAAATGTAGCTCTGCTCTCTCTAGCCTTAAATGTGCGGGAACCAGACGTATGTCTCCATATGCCAGAATTTTTATTACAGAACTAACCCAAACCCCTCAAAGAGCATCGTAAATTCACAGTAACATGTCCATCGTGACTTTTACCGGTGAATGTGGGGGAAAATACAAATATTGTCAAGGTCAGTGTTCACCAAGCAACATCCAAACCGTTAGTGACCCAGCCAAGGGCCTCAGTCACTTTAGCCTCACTCTGTCCTTGATTTTTCTACATTTATTGAGCCAACTCTACATACAGAAAGTTTGCCCCCAAGAGAGCCACTTCCTGAGAAACAACAGAACCTCACAAATCTAGAGGGTATCTATCTTAAGAGACATGATGAAAACCATGAACTTGGAGAATCAAAAAAAAAAAAAAGACTTCACTTTCTTTGGAAATCCTATACATTCATCCTTAAGGCACTTAACCCTAAAATACGTGCCAAGAAGTGGCCATCTGATAAATAGTACTTGGGCTGCAGCCAATAAACATGTGAAAAGTTGCTCAACATCATTAGTCATCAGGGAAATGCAAATTAAAATCACCATGGAATAGCATTACACCTGCCAGAATGGCTGCAGTTAAAAAGATTAACCTTACCACATATTTCAGAGGATGGAGAAATTGGAACTTTCATAAACTGCAGGTGGGAACTTAAACTGCTTTAGCAATTTTGGAAAACTATTTGGTATTATCCACTAAAGTATATATGTGTGTGTGTGTGTGTGTGTGTGTGTGTACACACACACACTCTGTGACCTCCAATTCCACCCTTATGTATATGTCCAACAAATTTATTCTAGAAACATGTACAGGAATGTCTTTAGCAACATGATTTGTACTTGCTGTAAACTGAAAATAATCAAATGCCCATCACCTATAAAATATAAGTAAATCTATGCAATTCATACTGTACAGCAATGCAAATGAACAAGCTACAAATGACATACATGAACCTTAGGAAATTAATGTTCAGTGAGGGAGGCCAGAAACCAAAGAATACGTTATGTATTATTCTGTTTATACAAAGTGGAAAACACGTATAAGCAGTATGGTGTTAGAAGCCAGGATGGTGGTCACCTCTGGGGAGGAAGGAAGGGTATTTGATTGGAAGGGGCTAGATGGGAGCCTTCTGGGGGACCTGGTGTTCTAAGTCCTTGATCTCAGTGGCAGTTAAATGAGGGCTCTATAAGTGAAGCTGTACATTTATAGGTTGGACATTTTTCTGTATATGGACACTTCAAAATAAAAATTTAAGAAAAAATACCACTGGAGACCATCAGAATAAATATATTTCCAGTCCTGAATTGTCAAAGAGCCACTGTGAATTGGAAATCTACAATCACACCTGGATTTGTTGTTCATCCGTCTCAGTGTCCTCATAGGTAAAGACCTAAGAATTTGTACCTAAAAGGATTACCTTGGGCTTGCAACTGTGCTGCTCCTCTGCCTGTTATCCTTTTTCTGGACCCTTCTTCCAACTCGTTTAAGCTGGATAATTTTTACTAGTCTTTAAGATACAAGTGGGTTTTTTTAAAATTTATTTTATCGAAGTGTAGTTGATTTACAATGCTGTGATAATTTCTGTTGTACAGCAAGGTGATTCAGTTATACTTATATATACATTCCTTTTTAAAACATTCTTTTCCATCTTGGTCTATCACAGGATATTGAATATAGTTCCCTGTGCTCTACAGTAAGACCTTGTTGTTTGTCCATGCTATATATAATAGTTTGCATCTGCTAATCCCAAACTCCCAGTCCTTCCCTCCCCCCACAGCCCCTCCCCCTTGGCAAACACAAGTCTCTTTTCTGTCTGTGAGTCTGTTTCTTTTCATAGATGGGTTCATTTGTGTCATATTTTAGATTTCACATATAAGTGATATCACATGATATTTGTCTTTCACTTTCTGACTCCACTTAGTATGATAATCTCTAGGTCCATCCACGTTGCTGCAAATGGCATTATTTCATTCTTTTTTATGGCTGAGTAGTATTTCATCATATATATGTACCACATCTTCTATCCATTTGTCTGTTGATGGACATTTAGGTTGCTTCCATGTCTTGGCTATTGTAAATAGTGCTGCAGTGAACACTTTTCAAATTAATTTTCTCCAGATATATGCCCAGGAGTAGGATTGCAGGATCATATGGCAACTCTATTTTTAGTTTTTTGAGGAACCCTCCATACTGTTTTCCATAGTGGCTGCACCAACTTGTATTCCCACCAACAGTGCAGGAGGGTTCCCTTTTCTCCACACCCTCTCCAGTATCTGTTATTTGTAGACTTTTTAATGATGGCCAATCTGACCGGTATGAGGTGGCAACTCACTGTAGTTTTGATTTGCATTTCTCTAATAATTAGCAATGTTGAGCATCTTTTCATGTGCCTGTTGACCATCTGTGTATGTTAAGATGCAAGTGTTGATGTCACTTGCTCTAGGAGGGCAGTGATTGCTATGCATTGATGATACCACATCCCTGTCATTTCCATGTCACAGTGGGTCTCATCAGGGTACCTCATTTCAGCAAAAAGTGACTCAGGCTGACCAAAAAGAAAAGGAACTTTCAAAAGAGTAATAAGAGGCCCCCAGCATCACTGGGAAGGCTGGAGAATTCAGCGTAAAGTCAGCAGCAGGGAAAAAAATAGCTAAAATCATGCTTTGGAGAGACTTTGGTGAAGAAAATGCTATCCCCGTCACAGCCACCATCAGAGAAATAAAGTGTCTTGTCCCTTCCTTGAGACAATAGAACCTATTCAGAGTCTAGCAAGGTGTTATCTGATTAGCACAACCTATTTCACATGCCTGTGACATAGCTGCAAGAGATGCTAGGAAAATGTACCCAGTATCTTCAGCCTTTATAGTTGGAAGAGGTCTCTGCTCCATCTCAATAAGAAATTTCTCAGTATAGAAAGCAAATCAAATGCTAAGTGTCTAAAATAAATTGCAGGAGTTAAACAGGCCGTGTTTCTTTGTTCACTTGTCTGCCTTTCCCAAATGGCAGCAATATCTGTGAGGCCAAGAACCATATCCAGCTTGTGTACCAGTTCATCTTTACACTCAGCACAGTGCCTAATGCAGAGTAGGCCCCGAGTTGAACACTGATGAACAAATGAATGACAGATACAATAGTTATAAAATTGTTTAACATCATATGTGGCACACAGTAAGAGTTCTTCAAAAATAGAGCAATGGATCCTTTGAAGATTGGTGTCGTTGCTCATTCTGTTTTGTGTCCCTAGCAATATATCAGATACTTAATATGTATTCAGTTATGTTGGTTCAGTGAATAATTAAATCAATGGGTTAATGGATATGTGTTAATGTAATTCGAGTAATCTATATCCAAGGAGCTGTTTCAAGAACAGATGCTTGAAGGTTGAACAGTGACCCAGCTAGGCAGCGAGATCCTGGAGTGGGGAGGTCGCATAATGGGCTTTCTACCGTCAGTCACTAGAAGTCCACTGAAGCTCATATCTGTATAAACAATCTCTCTATGAACCAAAGTAGAAACGCTTCTTTTTGCATCTTCATCTACTTCGCAAGGCTCACATTGCTTTCCTTACTCCCAACTGCCTGAACAGGTAGGGGCAGGCGGGTATGCAGTGTAATTCATACCCCTGTAAAATCACCAGCTATTGTTTCGATCCCTTTGCAGAGAGCCCAAGTCATAGAATATCAAATCTCGTGTCCCGTATTGTCTTTGGGGCATTTATGGCTGATCCAGGTGGCAGCATAAGTTCTGATTTCCGGCAGATAGTATTGATTAATCTACCCCCAATGGTTATGACTGGAACTTTCTTTAAGATTTCTTAAGACTAGGAGTATCTGACTGAGCGCTATCACCAAATCCCAAAGTTTGGCCTAACTGTATATCTTCAGCTGCAGCCATCAACACTGATCTAGAAACAGATGTGATATAGGGAGGAAGATATCGGGACATGATTGGGGTCCAGGATTATATTTAGTCTCATCATAATACAGCCTGATCCTGATGTAATCATTTGACAGGAGATAGAATGTGAATCAAAGAAAAGCCAACTAAAACTATTGTCAGATTTCAGTAAGCGATTCGGCTACATGAGGAGGAAGTGGGGAGGAGCGGGGAGGCAGGGAAGGGAGAGGAAGAGTTAAAAACTCCAGATGTTACATGTATTTGCAAAAAAAAAAGGAAATTTTGAAGCATGGTAATAGTTTTCTTCAAATTTGGAGTAACTTCAAAACTGTTTTTCATGTGTAAGCCTAGGTAATAGCAAATTAAAAGAATAGGTAACTGTGATTGCCCAAGCCTCCGGAATTTTTCTTTTTTTTTTCTTTTTAAGATCTTGAAGCACGAGGTCACTGTAAATGATGACCAGTAGGTGGCAGCATAACCACCACCATTTTGATCTTTATCTGCCAAACTCCGAGGTTATCATCTTTTGAAAGTTAGCAGTCACAAATTGCATACCAGCTGCCCAATTTGTTGGCTTTTGTAACTCTTCTTTTATGATACACTCCTCTTTTCAAAGAGATCCATTTAACCAATATATCCTTCAGTTTTGTGCACAGTACTGAAGATGCATAAGCAGTGTGCCAACCTGCCTTTTTTCTTTTTTCGTTCTTTCTCTTGGCTTTTATACAAGCAAGTCTTTGCGTGTCTAACTGTATAAAGACAACTAACTGTTCTATTAAATGTTGCTTCTACCTATCTCGTATGTGTAACCACTTACCTGCACATTTACTCACCAAGTACCAAAGCACTGCCAGTGGAAACAGAAAGGATGGGGGATTGATTTTAAACTGATTATGGTTCCGATCCTGGCTTCATCACTTGACTCATATAAAGATGAAATGACTAGATTTAGTAATATCTTCCTGGTAGGATTATTGTCATAAGTATATACAGTAGTTGAATTCACTAAATGTTGATTGAGCTCTGACTATGTACCAGGCATTGTGTCAAGCCCGGGGAATACGCACTACATTGGCTTTATCCTAAAGAAGGTCACAGTTTACAGCTGAGCTGTCCAATACGGCACCCTCTTGCCACGTGCAGCTATTTAAATCTAAAGTAAGCAAAATTAAGTCCAATTAAAAATCCAGTTCCTGGAGTGCACTGGCCACATTTCAAGCGCTTGATAGCCTTATGTGACTCATAGGTACCATATCACATAATGCAGATAGGGCACATTGCCATCATTGCAGAAAATTCTATTGGACAGCACTGGTCTGTTGGCTAAAACAGACTCATAGACGTTGATAATCAGTTTCAAAAGCGCTTTCGAAGACCAATACACGGAACAGGGAGGTGAAACAAACAAACAGCAAAGAGTGATGAACTCTTCCCTGTGGTGTCCCAGAAAATTTAGAGACAGAGGTCGTTTTAATGGAAGCCTTGACACAAAAGATGATACTCAAGAAGTAGCCTGAGGAGTATCAGGGTGCTTTCAGGAAGACCTGAGGGAAGGAGAAATGTCTCTGAAGAGGCACATCTGTGCAAAGGCTTTAAGGAAGCCAGAAAACCACACAAGTTCTGCTCAGGGAACCCGAGCTGTTCTGTATTGTGGAAGGCTAGAGACTGAGAGGCAAGGAAGGTTAGACGGAAGGAGATGCAACTAAGGAGAGAAAATCGACCACTAGATTTTGATTTGATTTAGATTTGTTAGAGCGAACCCTCATGACGGCTTAGCTTTTCTTTCCCCAGTGTAAGAGAACCAGTGGTCACCCTTTTCGTAGCTGTGCTCAGAGAGAGGGAGCACAGAAAGAGGGAGAGGTTCCTGACGGATTCTTTCCACAACTGTGTCCAAGTGGAAAATGAAACTAACCCCTTTAGCCTGTACAGCACCTCCCAGAACAAGGCTGTTTTGCTCACACATTCCTCAGACTGTGAGAACAAGCCACCAACCATGTCACCAATAACACAGCTGCCCCAGCAGCCCCCGTGGATGTGCGTTCCCCCCCCCCAAGTGAGTGAGGAATGCCTTCTGCCAACATTAAAACGGATTCAAGCCTCGTGAGTCCTAAGCTTTGAACCCATCTCCAACTTTCTGTGGTTACAGTTCATAGTTGGCTGGCAAAATATGACTTCCTGGTTCTAAGATAAAAGACTTGAGGGGTGGGAGCGGGGGGGAAGACTTAAAAAAAACGAACTTGACATCAAATGGCTCTTGCAAAATGCAACTTTAATGAACAAAGCGCCAATGAATTCTACTCATCCCGATTACATTTCTGAAAATGTAGTCTTTTAAAATTTCAGGAGAAGGAGGTTTGGCAGATAGGTTTGGGGTTTCTTTAGTCTTTAGATATTTGGGGAAGAGTGGAGGTATTGCTGATTCCCAGGGCACAGCAAAGAAGAGGAAAGGGCCCCGTTTCGGGGGAGGGGAGAAAGAAAAAGCTCTGTTATAATAGATGTTCCAAAAATCATCCGTCTTTCCTAAGAGATGAGGTGGGGATGGTGGAGGAGGGATCGGCTGAGCTCTTCATACGGTTTCATTTAAGCTTGAATAGAGATAATCAGCTCTGGTGTTTATTTCCATACCAAATGCTCGGGGGGGGGGGGGGGG